>NC_137607.1:45347801-45507801 GCF_963280865.1 Gymnoscopelus braueri | reverse complement strand
CAAGCCTCATCAATGCTTTGTAGACAAGCATGTGCTGCTGCTCTGTTGTACCTTTTTGCCTTCTATCACATCAGCTACTGACCCTTCCACGATAACACAAGACTCCACACAGAGGTGCCTCAGATGTCCGGTGGATTTCGAATGGCCCTGAATGCTTCTATCGTTCATACAGTCACGCTGAACGTGATCGCAACGATATCGTCCACGACTATAGTTGCAGTTATAGTTGTGGTGTGGGCGCTGCCATCCATTTGTGTAAGAACGATTTTTAAAACATTAACAAGATCATCTGCAACTTAGAAGCTCACAACATGTTGCATTGCAAAGCAATTGTGAGGTTGCAGATCGGCTATTTATTTTTGCTACTTTTGCACAACACTTAGTAGGGGCATTCATTTAGAAAGAAACATACGTTTACATATGGAGATGGAGATACAAGGTTTCTGACCGGCAGCAATGATACATCAATATAATTATTTTGTATTAATATACTCCACCATAAAGATTGGTTAAAACAACATTGTATTCATCAAAATAACTTCTGGATTACAGCTTTAGGGTTAATTCATCCAGAGGTAATCATTATGAAGTTCATAGGGCGTGTGGTGTGATATTATAACTAGGTAAAAAGAAAAATCATGAAATAAGCACAACTACATGGATAGAAGTGAAATTATCTCATTACCATGGGCATGTTTTTTTCCCCCATCTTTAAAGAAGACTTTATTAAATAATAAGTACATCACATTACACTTAGTAACATGACAGTGACGTTCAACAATGTTGGCACATTGACACAACTGCTCGTCATTGTATTGTATTCCGTATTTTTTTTTGTATTAAAACAAAAATCTCTCTCTCTCTCGTTTGCAGTGTAAGACTAATTGGCACGCGGCTAACGGCAAGTCAATCCGTTCCTGTTCATTCGCTCGAATTCATTGTTTATTTAATGGGGCTGTATTCCAGTCCTTTTTATAATGACAGAGAGACGGCCCCCGCTCCTCGTTTGCCAGTGACCTTATCATTTTTACTTGTCATATTAGAGCACTCGCTCACCGATCACGTTCAACGTTAAGAGTCGTTTCACGTAACGAGCCGCGGCTGAGACAAATTTAATTATAATTCCAGCCTGTCTTTTAATTGCACTGATGTTTCCCGTACCAGACTAAAGAGGGAAAAAACTTGTTCATGACATAAATGCTAATTGGAAAAAAGGTTGTGTAGATGGAAACGGCCAATTCCTCCAATCATCGCACATAAAGACTAAAGAGATTGTATGACATAAACCACAGGTTGCTTTTAATATCTTTGTGATACTTTAATTTTTATATTAAACTTATACCTAATATAAGGCTACACTTTAATTGTGACTGTGTTTCTTTGAATTCCCCTGGGATGTGGTGCTTTTCAACTACTTTTATGGGTGTTCCCAGAAAGAGCTATATGAGCAGAGGAGCACTTTGGATATCATGTCCAGAACACTCGCACGGAGCGAGTTATTGACTTTATTGATTAGTGCTCGAATGTCACGTAATCTGCGTTTATGTTTGTTTGTTTATGTTTATTATTTGCACACACAATAAAATATATACAGACAAAAATAAATTACCAAAGTATTCGAAATGTGCAGGGGAGGTATGAAACCCTATTGGGCTTATACAAAGACCTCCCCTAGAACAAGAGAAAATAAATAAAATCAGTTTAACCTGTAATAACCTGTGTTATTAGCACAAATAGCCTATAGCTGAAACAATAGTAAACATTTTCTCGAGGGTAGTAACGATTCAACGTCAGGCCGTAAGTGACCGGGTTGTTGTCACGCAGAGCCAGGGGGATCAATTAAATGTAACATTGATGAGAGGTGCTCCGCCCCCAAAAGGTGAACTGTTTTCTGCTTGAAGCCCCAAAAATGCTGGCCGCCGAAAGCACCAAAAAGTGATGCTCGGCGCTGGGAAGAGGAGCGCTCCAGCACGTCTTTACCATAGAAATACATGGTAGACCATTGGTTCTCAAAGTGGGGTCCTTGGGGGTGGGGGGGGGGGGTTTCAGGGGGTCCCCAGCAAAAGTAGTTAACACATCATCACAATACGTTATACGTTGGCTATTCAAAAATTGCAGATCTACAAGCTTGTGCTATTTGTGCTATTTTTTATGTTTTGAAAAATATTTAAAAAGTTTGGAGACTTTTCAATTTTTACATAAATCTTCTCTTCTGGGGGTCCCTGGCACAAAACTTTTCAGATGGGGGGTCCACGGCCAAAAATATATCAATTTGGGGGTCCTTGACACGAAAAGGTTTGAGAACTACTGTAGTAGACAGTCTATGGCACATCAAAGCGTGCTTTATGTGGACACGGCACCTTACACTACATTTTGCAACCCAGGACGCAGTATATTCAATCTTACAGTATTGTATTGTATTTCAATTGTATTTGTATTCTAATAAATAAATTAGAATACAATAAATAAAATAAATTCTAATAAAATGATCAAATGCTTCGGTTCAGAGTGCTGACAACGTGATAGCCTCCAATGCGTTCTGGTGGGGGAAATGAATGCGGCACCAAAACAATCACTAAATCATCCAAAACACGTTATTTTCAAATAAAGTTCAAATCTGTCTCATTCTGTTGTCTGTAATTAAAACTGTCTCGTGGGGTGACCCGATAACTGAATGGTTAGGATGCAGCATGTCACCGAACGGCCAGACAGTTTTCTGTGTGTCACTTCCGTGCTCTCTGTTTGCCTTTACTGCCTCTCTCTCGCCGTCGCTGTTCTAAATAATATAGATGATGTAAAGTGAGTGTAGGGGGTTCGCTCTCCGGCGTTGAGATGCATATCCTCTTCATTTTATCCACAGGTGAAAAAAGAATGGAGGCACCAAAAAACATATTACAAACATATATCGAATTTTCAGAGCATGTCATTTTAATTATCAATCGATTGTGTTGTGGCTTCGATCAATATTTAATCACAATGAAAACTCATTTTTCAAAGTAAAAAGAAAACATATGAAATGTTTTTACATCAATCTTTTGATATTTATGTTATTTTATCAATATAAAATGTTGCTACCAGTGGGCCCCCGCCCGCAGGTTGAGAATCACTGTGATATAACGTATACATGACCTCCTATAGAGTGTATGCTATGTAGGTCATGATGATTCATATCAGCTTAACCGCCGGCATGGTAAAGTCTCTTCTAAATAATATAGATAATATGTAAAGCGAGAGTATAGGGGTTCATTCTATGCTAACACCCTCGCAATAGGTGCATATCATTGCTGTCGGGCAGAAACCTCTTCTCTCCATATTTTAACTTTTTGTGTTTTGTTGTAAATTAACGCCCTACTTGATCATACTACAGCGTCACACAAAAGCATCAAAGGTAGCAGATCCACAAGCTTGAAACGTGGCGCGAAAAGTAACAGTTTTGGACGGGGTTTCCACCCGACAGAGACGATTATTTTAAAACGTTAAGCCCGATTTATACCTTGTCTCACGACGGTGTCACCCGTCAAAAATAGCCGGTCTACAAGCTCAAAAGAACGCGTCTCGGAATCATAAATTAGGCTTTAGAATACAAAAAAAGTCAAACATCCGTATAAAAAAGAATGAGTTTAGTGTGCAGCTGTGTGTGAGAGAATAGAGATGATTACGCGAGCAATAGGAAAAAGGGAAAGAACACGAGAGAGATGGAGAGAGAAAGAAGAAAGAAAGAGGGGAGAGAGAGTAGGGGGTGTGTGGATGCAATGGAGAGGAAGCTTCCGGAATGAATTCCCTTCCCGGGGATGGATGTACACGCATGGTTGAACTGCATCGTCCTGGATGGACCGGGGGCCGGGGGGAGGGTGGAGGAGGTGGAGGGGCGGGCGAGCTCCTGCCTGTCCAGCTGGACACAGAGAGAGAGAGAGAGAGAGAGAGAGAGAGAGAGAGAGAGAGAGAGAGAGAGAGAGAAGGGCCCCCGGGTGCTGACAGGTGTAGGAGTCTCACTCCAGCTGAGGCCTCTCAGCTGACCTGGATCTCTCTCTCTCTCTCTCTCTCTCTCTCTCTCTCTCTCTCTCTCTCTCTCTCTCTTTCTCTCCCACTCCCTCCCTGTTCCATGTCAGTTTCCATCTCCTTTCCTCTATCTGTCTCTCCATTCTCTCTCAATCTGTCACTTCCTCCTCCGTGTTTTCTCCCTTTTTTTCTTTCTTTCTTTCTTTCTTTCTTTCTTTCTTTCTTTCTTTCTTTCTTCTTTTCTGTCTGTCTCTCTCGCTCATCTTCTGTGTTCATCTGCTCTCTCCCTTCCTTTGTCTCTCTCTCTCTCTCTCTCTCTCTCTCTCTCTCTCAGTCCAAACGCATGCTTGTGCTCTCGCGTCGGGTCCACACACACACACACACACACACACACACACACACACACACACACACACACACACACACACACACACACACACACACACACACACACACACACACACACAAGCCGCAAAATGTTACACCATGTCCGCTGTAGTTCATCATCTGTCATGACAACTCTCCCAATCAGGTCAGAGTCTACACCCTGCTAAACATCGCTCTTATACAAGATATACACAGTCAAATCCTTGGTGTTAATTTAATCCTTCCGTGTCCATTTGGTTACATTTTTTACACTATTTGAGTTAAACTAAAACTAAGGATTTTACTGTGTAGAAGATTATAAAGAAATAAAATAATTAAAAATTCTATCTTCTTGTCAGGCATGCTGCAACTAGCTTAATCTGCATCACATTTTCATGCACAGCTTACTGTCTGATGTTTAAACCATCAACACTGGATCAGAATTGAATCTCTGGGGGAGTCGTCCTCATGCATGCACCGTGCGGATCACAAGATATTTTTAGCCATGAAAAACAACATGCAGGAGATTGTCTTTGACAATAATTCACCGTGTGTCACAGTTCTGACAGGCCTGATGGTAACTGTAGCCTACAAGGAGAAGATAAAAACATCCGCACACTGTTTTTAAGCTCCAAAAACATACTTTTATTATTGGAGCAACGTTTCGATCCTTTTAGGACTTCACCAGGCAAAAACTGTAGCCTACACACATAAAAAATATAACTACAAACAGTTATAGTTCACAAGAAAAGTAATAGGAGGCTAGAGAGATTGTACTGTGACCTTAAGGTTGCTGGTTTAACACAAATCTGACCTAGTCATATTTTAGTAAGGTATACCAAGTGCCATATTCTGCCATACCAAAACAATGCCTGTGCACTGAACTTTCCCCTTTAAACCATACTGTTTTATTTTATTTCATTTTGTTTTATCTTAGACCCTTATTGCTATGGTCATTTTGGCCCTCTGGCTCACCTTCAGCTCCAAGATTATTCTTTTTTTACCCGTGGATAAAATGAATAGGAAATGCACCTCGACAGCGCTAAAATACAATATTTATCTATTGCGAGGGTGTCAGCATAGAGTGAACCCCCTATACTCTCACCATACATCATCTATATTATTTAGAAGAGACTTTACCATGCCGGCGGTTAAGCTGATATGAATTATCATGACCTACATCCATAGCATACACTCTATAGAAGGTTATATACAGTATATATGTTATATGATAGTGATTTTCAATCTGCGGTCTGGGGCCCACTGGTGGGCTGTGAAGATACTGCAAGTGGGGCCCCCAAATAATTGGGAAATAAACAATATTTTATTCATAATATAACTTTTAATTTTTTTGTTTAAAACCTTGAAAAATGAGTTTTCATTGCGATACCGATAAATAGGAATACTATGTTTGTTCCAAGCCCAAGCCCTGAACACAACGGATTGATTGATCATTAAAAGAAACTCTTTCAAGTGGGCCCTGATCCAGAAAAGGTTGAGAACCACTGCTCTGTGCACAATCAGCGTCTTTCCTTTTCAAGGGAGTGACCCCATGCAGAACAAACTAAAAAAGTGCGCTCCTCAAAGCGCAGATCTCCGCCAGGCTGGGTTGCCTATACCCAGGGCTGTGTCTGTCGTGGGGTGCAGCCAATGAGGACATGAGGAAGCATGTGTGGGGGGGGTACGACCGTATGACAGACGGTGCAACTTTGAGCGTTTGCGGTGCCCCCTATGGACAGTGAAAGCGCACTCTATAGAGGCCCCTCCACGTGCGATTCCAATTTGGGTAAGATTGGATGTTGTGTGATGCTGTCTTTAGTGCGACACAAGTATAGGGCATTAATTTACTTAGTTAGAACTAGAGACTCACTCCCAAAGACTCACCTCTTCAGCCCGTAGCACTTGCCGTAGCCTTGATGACCATGCAGTATTTTGCAAAGATTAAAATGTCATTTAGATAGCATGTTAATATAGACAGATGCCACGTTCATTTGTTCACCTGGCATCCTATAGTTTGTATCTTGTATATACATATTATTTATTTTTTGATATTGTTTAGACTGATGATAGGTTCTTGGTTTACCTGATCCTAGATTACTAAGGCACTTCACTGTCTCTACGCATTTGATGTATTACCTTGTGTTTACCTTGCTTATTGTAAATTGCCCTGTATCAAGAGCGTCTGCTAAATGCCTAAATTGTAAATCAAACAAAAAAAACATAAAAAAGATTTCTGCCCAACAGCGACAATGATGATGTGTGGTCCAGACACCTCTCCATGCAGTTCTCTCCAGGCTGTGTTGCTCGGCTGGCTAACTGCTCAATGCTTTCCTCCAGATATATTGGCACAGTTCTCACTCACTCACACTGCAGTGCACACTGTCACCGACCGTCAGCTGTGTGCCAGCCCCACAAATTCCACTCCTTGCATGTACTTATTATTAATTAATTGTATTTCAGTCTTCATTTTGAATTTAATAATTGATTTACCTAGCCCTCATTTACAACAATGACGAGAGTGGAATTTGCAAAATAATTCATAACAAAATAGTAAAAATAAATAAAAAGAATAAGGAATAAACATTTAAACAGAATAGGGAGAATAAAGAGAATAGAAGACACCCAGCTAAAACTAAATATGAGGAATCATAGATTAGCATGAAAATTCAAATTCAAATTCAAAATGAGCAGATCCACAAGCTCAAAATGTGTCGCATTTTGGCGCATTTTGAGCTTGTATATCGGCTATGTTTGCTACTTTTGTGTGACACTATGACAAAGTACGGCATTAATTTACGTCAAAACATAAAAAATATGGAGATCTGACCGACAGATGATTAGAGGATGGAGTGGCCTCAAAGCTGTGTGCTGCTGTGGTTTATGCTGCATGGTGACTGAGGTATCATCAGGTATTATCATTTGTTTTTGTTATAATAAGTGTTAAATAGCATTATTATTATTATTATTATTATACATTTTTTATCCCACGATATTGTAACCCTTTTTTTCACCCGGTGCCAATTTTCTAAGTGATCCTGGGCACTACACTCCCCCCACCAGCCTAGGGAGCCCAGGGCCGAGCTCATGCCTCCTTCAATGCATGAGAGCCAACTGACCTTCTTGTCACCTGACAGGGGGGAGTTTCCCCGGTAGGACGTAGCACGTGGAAGGAACACGTTATTCCAACCAGTTCCCTTCCCCTCCATCAGGCCCCCCGGCTGTCATGGAGGAGGCGGTATAGCGACCAGGATTACAACATGTTTTTGTGAGGGTATTAACTACCCTAGGAGACACGGGGAGAACATGCAAACTCCACACAGAGTAGGCCCTTTCACCAACCCCGCCTAGGGCGCCCACAGCGTCACCGGTTTAGTAAACAGAAAATGCATTATCAGGTCGGGATACCAATTTAATCCAATCAGGAGAGAGACCTCAGGATAGCCTACATGGTAAACAGTTGAACTTGGAAGTGATGACACAAAGAAATTAATGATGTTCTCTCTCCTGATCGGCTGAAATTGGCAATTTGGCAAGCCACCTGAAAATGTATTTTCTGTTTATTAAAGAGCTGGATAGACGGGGAGACTCCTGTTACAGAACAAACACTCTATAGAAATGATTACTATCAGAATAATACAGCTTTATCTTTGTTTAACCACTTAAGCCCTATATGTACTTAGTTGACTCGGGTCACCAAATCCAAATCCATCTCTACTGTGCTGTGAACAAAACAAAAACAATTCTGCCTTTTTTTCACATGCATGCACTGCTTTGCTATTATTTTTTACAGTCTTTTGTTCAAATGGCAGTGTAACCAAATGTAACCAGGTGTGAAAAGCTCTCTACAAAAATGGAAAGAAGAAAATAGCATCTTTATCTTCAATCACATCTTGAGAATGAGACAAGATAAGGAACAAGCAGTTAGGAATCCTTACAAATCCTACTGAGAAATAACCAGGTTAATCTGCCCAGGTTAAGTTCAAAACACTCAGAAACTTCAATGTATGAATTTCACATGACTATACTGGCGGGCCATAAATAATACATTTTAGGAAGGAAGACGCGGGTCATATAAAATCTGCCCTCGTGCCACGATTGGCCTCCAGGGCTGGACTTTGAAATACGTCTGAATTAGACTACTATGCCACCAAAATGTGGAATGTCCTGACACCATCCATTAAACTTTAATGGACAATTTTTAAATAAACCAGTGTTACACATCCTTTAGGGCACGGTCACACCACACTTTAATTCTACCTATGCTATGAGGGTGGATTCTGCCAATGCTTTTCAATGGGAGTGGCATGGTTTGATGGTCTTCTTGCGCATCTTTCCCCGTGTCGCACACACCTTGCGTTTATGCGTTCTATACGCCATGTCTATTTGAAGCAGATAAATGCTCGAGACGGATGCTGCTTTCCCCCTCTGTCCAATCGCGTGATTCGAAGGCGGACCGTCCCAAGACTCAGGGAGACAGGTATTGCTCTTGGACTCAGGAAGCGACATGGTGCTTGCGCTGGCTGCAAAAAACAGTCGGCCGCGCACAACCTGAGTTTATTAGCCGGCAGCCATAGTTTGTGTGACCGACGTGCCCTTAATGATTAAAGGATGTGTTCTTTCAAAATTGGCTAGAAAAAACATCTATCAGGAGACCACAAGGGGAGGTAAATGTAAATTGTGACAGGCCTACTGAGGAGAGGGAATTCTTCTAATGCATACCCTTAGCTGAGAGAGAGACCAAGCTTTGACTGTATTCCCACGGGCTAGTTAGGGCTTAGTTGATTGGGTTCCCAAGGGCACTAAATATATCTTTGCCTAAATGAAAAAACTAAATGAACAAACATTCCGATCATTACACAGATATGTGGCAGCTCCACTGTACCAGTAACTCTGAGGACCCCCTAGGTGTACCGGACCCCCTGTTGAAGACCCCCATGTTCTAATGGATTTGATCCAGAAGTATTTAACAGTTCTTTTCAACTCAACTCAACTCAAAATGTATTTATAGAGCACATTTAAAATGACATGAGCCAACCAAAGTGCTATACAGAGACCAAAAACAACTAAAACACCACAATAAATTCACTTCACTCCAGAACTGGACTGTATTTTCAGTGGAGTCCCACCTAAACAGATGGATGTTTCTCCATTGGAAACTATTCATTTAGTCATTTGTCTTGGGGCTGCATGGTGAGCCAGTAGCTCAAGCTGCTTTAATAATTGAAGCGGTGCCTTTATTGTGCTTCAGTGTTTCCTTGACTCTGAACAAGGCCATGTTTTTACAAGGCTTTTAGGTTGTCTGGGAGCCTTGCTTTAAACCACTTTAAAAAAGTACTTAGTTGACTGGAGTCCAGTCCCCCAGGGGTCTATACTAGATCCACTCCTTTTTCCCTCTACACCAAATCTCTTTGCCGATATAGCCAATCTACGAGCTCACAACCTGACACTTTGTGAACTTGTAGATCTACTATTTCCGCTGAATGTTCCATATTGTCACCAAATGCTTGCCTATGACATGCCCAGAATAGGGATGCTATATGGTTCATATGGTTAAGCCCTATATCATTTTTCGTATGGCGAATAGCGAAATTACCTGATGTACAAGCTCACAACATGTCTCAATGTGACACAATGGTGAGCTTAGATAGCCTATGCTATTTTCACTTTAAAAAAATATATATTTATACATTTTTGACATTGGCCTATAATATCATGCATAATGTAGGGATGCCAGGTTGAAAGTCTTTGACTTACCCATAGGCCTACTCATTTGACTGCACCGCTGTTCAGCCTCAGATGCAGCTTTGCACAGTTCTTCAGAAGGATTGATCCCGAAGAGTCTGTGTAGTTTATTCACTTCTATAATCTAGAACTGGACTGTGTTTTCAGCTGAGTCCCACCTAAACAGATGAAGCGGGTGGAAAGTTTCCCCATTGGGGGAAAACTATTAGATTGGGACTGGTTGGTACCTGACCCAGTAGCTCAGCTAATTTAATAATTAAACTAGAAAATGTGCTCCTCGGAGCACAAGTCTCCGCCAGCAGACTATAGCAATTATATTATCATAGCAATAACTAATGAGATATAGTAGAGTAAAAGATATATACTGTAGTTAAATAAAAAGGTGTATGTTAAAGAAATATTTATTTAAAAAAAAATGATTTAGAAATCATATTTTGTCTTCTAATGTTTAAAAATATGTTTAAAAAAATGTTTAAAAAAATGTTTAAAAAAAGATAGGATGAAAAAAAGAGATCCAAAAAATTATTTATTTATGTATTTCTTACAAAAATGTATATACTATGACGCATCTGATATATATCAATTATATTATAATAGCAATAACTAATGAGATACAGTAGGGTAAAATATATATCTTTTTGTTAAACAAAAAGTTCTAATACTTGTCTTCCAATGTTAAAAATAAAATAAGATGAAAAAAGAGATTAAAAAAAGATTAATATATTTACGTAATATTTACGTATTCCTTAAAATAGAACAGACAGAAATGTATTACTATATTACAAAAATATATATATACTATGACGCATCTTCTGAATGGTTTTCTGGTAATATCTTAATAACAGTCGTCTGTAATGTTTCATTATTGTAATTGTTCGGTCCGACTTTATTATAAAAAATGTGTGTTGTAGACGTTAACTTCTGAAATAATGTCTTTGAATGCAGACAGATCTTTGTCTCTTCTTTGTATCATAGAATCCGCGTCGTAACCTAATTCATAACCTAATTCATAACCTAATTCATTGTCTTGTACAGTTTCAGCAGTTGATTGGTGTGTTTGATCAGCTTTGGCCTTCTGCGCCTTTGTTTGACCAATGTTAGGTGTTCTCAGAGGGACACACACACGCACGGACGGACGGACGGGTGATTTGGACTAGAAGATACTGTTCCAATCAAGACTGATTGATCCTGTCTTACCTCGCTTCAAAAACGTAAACGGTTTTTTGAAGTGACACACCTATTTATAGAATGTATTTCGTCATGCATTCCTCTAGCCAATCAAAGGCATTGGTGTCAACATATTAATACGTATTAAGATTTCGGTCTTGTTGTGGGATCAATTCAACTCTAGTCCTCTTCTGTGTTACTGTTGTAGATGAGTATGCTTTCTTAGCTTTGGCCTTCTGCGCCTTTGCTTGACCAATGTCAGGTGTTCTCAAAGGGACACACACACGCACGGACGGGTGATTTGGACTAGAAGATACTGTTCCAATCAAGACTGATTGATCCTGTCTTACCTCGCTTCAAAAACGTAAACGGCTTTTTGAAGTGACACACCTTTTTATTATAGGATTGTATTTCGTCATGCGTCCCTCTAGCCAATCAGAGACATTGATGTCAACATATTGACACGTATTAAGAGTTCGGCTTTGTTGTGGGATCATTTCAACTCTAGTCCTCTTCTACGTTACAATTGTAGATGAGTATGCTTTCTTAGCTTTGGCCTTCTGCGCCTTTGCTTGACCAATGTTAGGTGTTCTCAGAGGGAAACACACACGCACAGACGGGTGACTTGGACTTACTGAAGGTACTGTT
This sequence comes from Gymnoscopelus braueri, assembly GCF_963280865.1. Classification (NCBI taxonomy): domain Eukaryota; kingdom Metazoa; phylum Chordata; class Actinopteri; order Myctophiformes; family Myctophidae; genus Gymnoscopelus; species Gymnoscopelus braueri. The sequence goes on along the minus strand of NC_137607.1, from coordinate 45,495,879 downwards.
CCAATCAAGTCTGATTGATCCTGTTTTACCTCACTTCAAAAAGTAGGGGCTTTTTGAAGTGACACACCTATTTATAGAATTTTATTTCGTCACGCGTCCCTCTAGCCAATCAGAGGCATTGGTGTCAACAAATTGACACGTGTCACGTGGAGCTTGCCCAATGTTAGCTTGGCTAACAATGTTTGCTCACACAAAGCGAAAACATATTCTCCACCTTCGGCGGAGACAATAATTGAATGACTAAAGCAGTGACTCTCAAACTTTTATTTTGGTATGCATTAGGTCACGGACATACAGTCTATGGCCACGGACTATTCGGACCCCAATGTTCTATCTCTGGGACCAAATTCTATAAAATCCTAGCTCTGAGAATGTAGGCCTACAATGGAACCAAATGGAGGATCCATTAGGTTCTATTTCCAATGTCTGTACACATGTAGCCTACTTTGTTACTGCCCTCTACTGTTGCTGCTTAATCATTTGAAATAATTAATGTATGCCTATATTAGGCAACATCAGAAAAGATTGAGCACTGAAACGTATGCTGCAACTTATAGGCTAATAAATAATAATAATACAATGTATATTAAATATTTACGTAAAGTATGATACATTCATAAAAATAGCATGTCAGAATTCGTATTTATTGATTATTTTATTTTCATTACATAAGGCGTGAGGTTTATCCAATCAGATTATAGCTGGCTGTTTGCGGCGGGCATTTTCAAACGACGTGCCGCTCGAGCGGTCAGAGAGCTCGGAAAATATCAGACCTACAAGCCCACAGTGCGCGGATCTGCAACGTGCTCTGGGCTTGTAGATCTGCTGATTTCGGCTCGCGCCAGTGCAAACGTGGCTTCAGTGTTGTTGTCTGATGCAGAGACGCGTCGCGGTTCTTATACAATTAAAGGAAGAAAAAAAAAAAACACCATGTACAGACGAAGTGACTTTTATGAAAGATAGTGGTAGGCTTTTCATTTCAACATTTTCATAAAAAACACTGGACGGACGGAGACAAAAACGTCACTATTGGACGTGCGCGAGCGACCGTTCCAGCTTGTGGATGTGTTCTTTTCGGCGAGCGACGCCGTTGTAGGCTTCTACCGAGTTATGAATGATTTAAAGTAGCCTATATTATGAATTATGTATGAGTTATCAAGGTCTATTAGGCCTAGATATATATGAGTGATAGGGCTTCAAACGTCGTGAAACAGCTGGACTTGATGAAGTATTGGACATGTAAGAAGGTAAGAAATGGGACTCTATTTCACGGACTAATTATTGTCATAAAATAACAAGGTGAACACATGTGTTATCAATTATATTAATTAACAGCAGCGCCCAGCGCCCTGTTTTAACATGAGGTGGAAAGACTGGTGATGCGAGGTTAGTTTTGACATGAATGGAACAAATCATTATCATTAGTTAACACACCTGTGTAGCCTATTCTGTTTACACTAGGTCAGTGGTTCTCAAACCTTTTAATTTCAACTACGCCCATAACTCTTGACAGTGTACACATGATGGAACGTATAGGGTCCATTTGGTTCCATTTGTACACTCAGACCTGTAAGGGTCCATGGACACCACTTTGAGAACCACAGGTCTAGGCCATTGGTTCTCTCAGTGTGGTCCGGGGACCCCCAGGGGTCCTTGGGCTTAAGGGGGGGGCAGCTAAAGGAGTTAACATAGCATCACAGTCATTTTAACAACGTTATCCATTTATATGAGAGTATACAAATGTGTACACTCTCATGTTATGGGGGTCTGTGCTAGTCCGTGGCCTAATGCATAGTAATCTGGGGGTCCATGAAATGAAAAATGTTGAGAACCACTGATATAGTTGATGCACTCCTCCATCTCTGACTGACCTTTTCCTCCTAGATCTGGCTTAAGACTGAGTTGGGACAAAGTGTTACCATGAGGTATGGTGATGGACTGAGATGTTCATCAATGGTGTCCTTCAGGATTGTTATATATTATATCTAAATGTATTCATGAATTACACAGTATTTGACTATGAGTTGACTTGCACCTTGAATATAGTTATTAGGACAAATACTATAGCAATTTTCACAATTTGTTCATTGCAGCCTCAAAGCTGCTCCATACCACATAAAATCAAAACAAAACCAAATCAAGACATCAGTCTTGGCCTCTGACTTTTCACATTTAGTTTCACATTTTAGTTCAAAGCATCCGTTTCATTCCTTGCAAGGCATTGGAACCTTATCTTGGGTATTTTGGGTATGAGATGCACGTCATGTTTCAGTGTTGTGTTGTCAGAAGGCCAGGGTATAATTAGCCTTAGGTGCAACATACATTCCGCAACCACACATGTCTATCACAGACAAGACAATAATAACACATTGTCTGTGATAGACTGTGTGGTTGCAGAATCGAGACAGAATATAAACAATAGGTTGCACTAATTGCTGCCGTGTGTACTGCAAGTGTTTTACTGTGTAGTTTGTAGTTTAGCTCAGTGTTTCTCAACCATTTTCATGTAAAAAAACCCCGGAAAAGACGTAAAATCAACCACCTTTTTTCACTGACGAAAACTAAATTAAAACTAAGCTATGGTGACTTAAACTATGACTAAATATATTTACAATTTTGTCAACAAATAAAAACTAGACTGAAATGTTAGAGAGGTACATACTAGTGGAGTAGAGATCTATAATAGAACAACAATCTGAATTTAATTTAATGAGCACACAAGCTAAAGGTTATTTCAACAGGTAAGTTGGTGTGTTTATGCTCAACTTGAAATATAATGCAAGCTACAGAAACCACCACTGACCTGTAATGAATAGAGAAGTGATTAAGTGAATGTTCCAGAGCTGCTGCTTATCTTGGAATGTAAATTAAAAGATTGATTGACTTGCTGAATGAGTGTAAAGTTTCACCGTCCTCAAATTGAAACAAATGTATGCTAAAAAGAAGAATGCACGTTTGAGAATCATTTAAAACAGGGGTCAGCAACCTTTTTGACATGAAGTGCCATGTTTTCATTTTCTTGATAGTCAGTGTGCCATATCAACATTAAGTTTAATTATGACACCACATAAAAATGTAATATTCCAACTGATTTTGATTGTCCATATGCTATACATGACAACCATTATTGTTATTCTTCTTTAGAAATATTTTCTTTCACACCAGGATGTAATGATCATTAGCCTCAGAGCAATCACCCACCTATCTCCCAGAATCCCTCCCCAGTCAGAGTTAGGAGTTTTGACTGAATGTAGAATTATGTGCAGGATGAAATTTGTACATAGATGTGAGGGGACATAATTTAACTGACCATACTTTTTTTTAAAGATTTAATTTTAAAAGAAAAAACCTCTCTCTCTCTCACACTTATGCCAGTGTGTCAGTGATCACCCTCCCCTGTGCCAATGTTGGCACCTGTGCCTAAGGTTGCCTACCCCTGATTTAAAACAATGCATTACACTATACTTGTGTCAGGCCTACTCCACTAAGGGGGGGATGTGGCCATAATCTGACCATGAATATGAAACAATAAAGGTGACTAGGCCGCATAGGTTGAAGTCATGTAATAAGAGTAATAGAATCCACTCACATACCAATAAATGAATGAATGGAATGAGTAAATAAACATTTTTGTATTATTATTATTATTTATATTATTTATACATAATATGCTGTTGAAACAAAGTTACAGTTATCTAAGATAATATAAGCGGTAATAGCAAACCTACTGTTTCATTGACTTGTAGTGTGATGGCTTAATTTGTCTTATTTCACTTTGACTGTATTCTCTTTGTTTGGTACAATTGAATAAACATATTCAAACAACACCTTTCTCATTGTTTTTATTTATTCATCTAAACTTTAGATTTTAAAGTGTGCTTGCTTAACATCTGGGGGGCAACATCCAAAAGGGCAATATAGTCTTCAAAACAAAACAAAGAAAATGCAAAACAGCTAATTGTGACTTTCTTTCTTTCTTACACTCAAGGCTTATGGTGTCCCTCCCAACCTACTCCAGTCCACTCCGGACCATAGGAGCCGTGTATATGGGTACAAGAGCCAAGGTGACCCCAGATGGCAACAGTGAGGAGTTTGACATTCTGGCAGGGGTGTTGCAGGGGGACGTCCTTGGTTGCATGCAGTGCTCTGAATGGCATGGCCAGTGAGTGGATGTTCCTCTCCTATAGAGTCAGTTCTCCTATGCAGCTGTGAATGCTGGACCCTGAAGCCTGCTCTACAGAAGTCCCTGGCCACTGTACTACCCCAGAATGCTATGTGTATTACTAAACATCAACCAGGATGAACATGTTTTCTCTTTCTTCGGACTGTGCCCCGGGCCAGTGTAATAACTGGATGGGGAGTGGAGCGCACTACAAATACCGAAACTATGAACCTATGTTACCAACAAGCATCTGTATGGGGGGCTACCAAGGGTGAGTGAGAAGATGGCAGCTGGGAGAATGAGGCTGGTCTGTGCCATTGACACCAGCAGGGGAGGAAAGCACTGGCAAGCTAAATGTAGCTGTAGGCTGGTGCTGGAGGCTCGAGATGACCGGAGATACCACTGGAGGGCTCATCCAAGGATGAACTAGAAAGAGGGGAGCTGACTATATCCATCCAAAGGGTTCCAAAGTTTGACCCTGGCATCACTTACACAACTGATGAAGTCAAGTAGAAGACGGCTCAAGGTAGGAACCTTGTTTTTGTACGTACAACACAAGAAGCATCAGCAGCAGCAAATAAATGCTGCTGCTGCTTGTGTTGTATGCTGTGTGTATACAAATGTGATTCAAGCTGTTGTACTATTGCTGTTGCATTTTGGCACCCAATGACTGGTGAGTGGGTGGCAATTATGAAACAGTGACTTTCTGGCTCTGCTGGGAACAGTATATGTTGTGTAAGTGGCTCTTGGTCTCTTCAATTATCCTATGTGTGAGTTTGCTATTTCCTTTGAAGTTCAAGCCAGAGGTTTTGGGCATTGACATAACGGCCATCAATTCCAAACATTCTTTTGGAATTGATGACTGATATGGATCTACAGTGTGTGTGTTATGGCTGATTGTGGCTGTTGCTGAAGGTTGTGGGTTGTGACAGGGAGGCTGTATTGATTCATGACTGGCTTGGTGGCAACCTATACGTACTGTAGGCCTTCATTCTTTCTTTCTTTCTTTCTTTCTTTCTTTCTTTCTTTCTTTCTTTCTTTCTTTCTTTCTTTCTTTCGTTGTTGTGTTGTGTTGTGTTGTGTTGTGTTGTGTTGTGTTGTGTTGTGTTGTGTTGTGTTGTGTTGTGTTGTGGGGTGGGGTGGGGTGGGGTGGGGTGGGATGGCTGATGTTGAAGGTTGTGAGTGTGACATTAAGACCCCTTGGAACCCTCTGAAGGACCCCACACTTTGAGATTAACTGCCTCTAGTATCCCTCCATTGTCCCAGCATTTCTCCTCATTCTCCTCATTGTCTCCGCTAGGCCGAAAGGCATGGCGAGAGAGTATGTTTTGCACCCTGTCCGTCCGTTTGTGTGTCCGTGTGTCCGTGTGTCCGTCCGTCCATCTGTCTGTGAACAGCTAATCTCTGCCACCGTTGGCCCGGTCGCTGCAAAATTGTGCACACACACTCCCTGGATGCCAATTCAGAACCTCTGCCCCAAATTTTTTACATGGACCTGTTATAGCGCCACCAGGAGGCCGATTTGTGCAAAACCCATTATTTCATATCACTCCTACAGATTTTATCCAAACATCACGCAAATCAGTACACAGTATCTCTATAGTCATGTGATCAACACGGATCTGTCAGATTTTCCATATTCTATCTTCATTGGCTACAGTTGCCTTACAAAGTTTGCAGTTTTGGTCCGTTTTGAACAAAATGCCTCAAATCATGAACGCAGCTTGCGATTTCTGTGAAATTTCACACGCACATTCCCACTAGGCAGAGAAAGAAATGCCACTTGAAAATTTTCAAATTAATGGCGCTATAACAGGACGATTTGCGTTTCTAACTAGAACTGCACCGATCTGCGTGAAACTTTGCATGCACACTCCCTACAGGCCAAGGAAAAACATCTGCCCTGCATTTTTCATATCTGCTTTTTACAGCGCCACCAGGAGGACGACTTTTCGAAAACACATTTTTGGAGATTAATCCTACAGATTTTATGCAAACATCACGCAAATCAGTACACAGTATCTCTATAGTCATGTGATCAACACGGATCTGTCTGATTTTCCATATTCCATCCTGATTGGCTACGGTTGGCTTCCAAAGTTTGCAGGATTGGTCCGTTTTGAACAAAATGCCTCAAATCATGAACGCAGCTTGCAATTTCCGTGCAATTTCACACACATATTCCCACTAGGCAGAGAAAGAAATGCCACTTGAAAATTTTCAAATCAGCTACATGGTGCCGCTATAACAGGCCAATTTGCTTTTCTAACTATAACTGCACCGATCTGCGTGAAACTTTGCACGCACACTTCCTAGAGGCCAAGGAAAAACAATTGCCCTGCATTGTTTTAAGCAAACACATTGGCAAACTATCAATGACAGGTTGATACGCTGATTATAAAACTTATATTGTTACAAACACAACACAACCTCTATTGCAACTTCCTGTCCTGGCGGAGACCTGTGCTCCGTTTCTTTTGCACTCCTTCTATCCAAAGAACTTAGATGGTCCAGGTGCTTGACAGGAGACTGCTTGCTGAACTTTGTGTGAAGATCACTCTGTCCTTGAATAATCTACATCTAATCTCTTTTTATTATTATTATTATCCCTAAACCTGTCTAGTCCTTCACATAATGGAGCATGTTAAGAAGTTGCTCCTTGGGGATACAGCATTATAGGTGATGATAATGGGTAGAGTGTCTGTACAGAACTCAAATGATGCTTGACAAGAGCCATTGTATGATGATGACACTTTTACAATAGGTGAAGAAGAGAGCAAATTCGTCCTTGAACACAGGGAGGGAGAGACAGACGGACGTAGGGAGTGAAAAAAGCAACAGAAAAATCAGTGATGTGAATGAATAAATAAATAAATAAAAATACATAAACATTACAGAACAACGTACAAAGAAAAACATAACCCATTAATATAGGCCATTGTCAGTGTTAGAGATTTTACATCACCTAGGGTCGGCCACATTAGATCACCATGTCAACTCAAGAGGTCAGAGTGAGCGACCTATTGGACTGTAATTGGAGATAATAATGGTCAACCCTGGATTCCATAGTTGGACATGGTTGACTCATCGTGACCTCCTCACGATGACAGGAGCATCAACTCGATCAGACAGTAGCCTATAAAGGGCAAGAAGCGCAGTTCCAGATTAGAGTAGAGAGCAGATAGACATCCACCTTCATCACGTCTGCATTATTACTGGACCTCTTCCTAACGCTTTCCCCTGAGCTTTATTTAGAACAGTAATTCTCAAACCCTTCCATGCCAAGGACCCCCAAATTGATATACATTTGGCCACAGACTCCCATCTGGAATATTGCTGTAGATCTGCTATCTTTGAATAGCCAATATATAAATGGATACAGTTGTTAATACTACTTTTGCTGCGGACCCCCTGGAACCCCCCCAAGCACCCCTGGGGGTCCCCGGACCCCACTTTGAGAACCAATGACTTAGAGATCCATACATGGAGCAGGCTGACACATCTGGGTCTGGCGTTATGGACTGACACATCTGGGTCTGGCATCATGGACTGACACATCTGGGTCTGGTGTCATAACTCATTAGAGTAGGAGGCCTTTGTCAGCCACTTAAACCCCTATATACTATGCTTTCCGGGGGTCCATAATACTTGGTCCCCACCTTTTTTACCCCTCTAAGCCAAATTTGTCACTATTATGACATGCCCAGAATATAATATAATATAATTTGATCCATAACATTTGCCACTCTGTTTTCATTTTTCATTTTATTTAAAAAATGGTTTTGATTAAATACTTTATTAACAGTTTGCAAAAAGTACAGCGGTACGATTATACAATGATCCTAAAAGGAATACACAAAAAAGCCCCGAGGGCTTGTTTCCATTGTGGTCCTATTCATCAAGACATTTAAAAACATACAATAACATACAAGAAATCATCAACACTAGGTGCAATAAAAGTATATGTACAGAAATCATTGTGGGGCTGTGGGGGGTTATTTCTGGTGTCAAGCTTAGAAGAGAACTGTGTTGAGGAGGTTGGCTCTCTGACATCCCCTGCATCATTTGCTATTTACCTCCCGGCATGACATAGACCTGAAGGAACTATGATCATTTATTCAAGGGTATGAGCTACTTGAAAGCATTTTCATCACGTCATCTAGCTAGCCTATTACTCCCACTCAAATGCAATGATTTCCGGAGTTGCTTTTTCAGAACAGAAGATTTGAGATTCAAGCAGTGAAATGTTGGTGTGGCATGTTCCACAGGACTGTGCTAATAACAGTATAACATCAAGATAATAATAATAATACCGAATGTAAGAACAATAAAAAAGGAGAATTAGTAATCTGATCAAATTACCCATGGCACCCATACATCAGTCAGTAGTTGCAATGGTTTACAGTAAAGTGAACAATGTGACATTTTACATCTCTCTCGGGTACTCATTTAATAATTTTGTACGGTGGGTTCAATGTATTATAGGCACCACTATCTTGCATATCGGATAGGATGGGTTTGGTTCAGTTTTATTTGATTATCTTCTGCCTCAAAACATTTATTCTAAGCTGGACCTCAAAATCATAGAGAGAGTTTACTTTGAACTCTATCGAGACAGACTTTGTTTTTGTCCCCATATCGCTTATGTCCCCAAGATCCAATGAGTTGTTGAGATGGATATTTGTCTGTGCGCTCATGGCTGGATTGGAAGCATCACATCCCTTAAGGCCCTGGGTTGGCTGGCAGAAGTACTGGCGGTGGAAGAAGTTCTCAGATTGTTCCGACCAAAATGACTATATTTGCCTCTGAGATGTTAGTGGGGTGTAGAAGTATAAAGTACGGTATTGAAAAATGGACACACTCAATCTTTTTCATGTCAAGGACCCCAAATGATATGCATTTGACCGTGGACCCCATCTCAAAATGGTTTGTTCCAGGGACCCCCAGAAGCAAAGTTTGAGTAAAATTTTCACAAATGTTCACGATTTTTCAAAAACAGATCTACAAGCTCATATCAAGGCACTCGGTGGTGTGCTAGGAGCTTGTATATCTGCTATTTTTGAATAGCCAAAAGAAATCTAAAATGACACATGCTTTCCCGGTCTTAATGGGTTAAAAGTGTGCTTAGTTACTTTCCACCACTGGGCTCAGAGATGTTTTAGTCAGAAAGCGTAAGCAATGGATGTTCCCTAAGGAGGGCACTTCCTGGATGCAGACTAACACACTGAGAAGAGAGATCGACTCGTCACCGCTGTCATCGTCACCTGGGGGCGGTGACCTGACTCACAGGCTCTGTACTTTTTAGGGCTGTGCTTCTCAAGGACCCTCAAAATGTATTATGTATTTGTCTGCAGACCCCCATCTGAAAATACTTTGTGCCAGGGACCTGCCCCATACATGATTTGTGCTGTTAAAATGTTTCAAAATTTGTCAAATTTGTTTCAAGTTTATTCTTTGTGAGCTTGTAGATCGGCTATTTTCAAATAACTGATGTATATAGGTTTAATGTGGTGACATTTTTTGTTGCTATATTAACACATTGGCTGCCAAAGACGCATATCTGCGTTCTAATTAATTTCTCGCCTGGCTGCCAAAGACGCAGATCTGCGTTCTAAAAAAAAAAAAAGACCAAGGAGATATGATTTATCGAAGATTTAAACTCCTATCCACTTCCTTGTTAAAGGCATACTAGGTAACGTTTTCAACAAAACTAAAGTTAAATTGTATATCTTTTGTGAGTGGCAAAAGTTTCACAACACCCACTCCATGAATTTCACCCCCGGAAGCCTTTTATTTATATATTTACTATTGAACGGTGAAGGGGGGGACTTTCCCGGGGAAATGACGTCATCTGGCCGGAAAACGGAGGCGGAAATGCACTGGTTTCCTGTTTGGCCAGGAACTAACGCAACGGTTTCCTGTTTGGCCAGGAACTACCGCGCTAATAACAAAAAGGAACCTCACGCTGATTTTAAGAGAATGTAGGATTGGAAGATCGAAAAAGAACAGAAAAAGAAAGCACAGCTCATGGTAACTAATGCTCCACTGGCTAAGAGAAACAATCCGTAGATAGTATAAAACAATTAAAAGATCGCTTTTTGAAACGCTTCCGGCTTCCGGTGAAAACGAATGGAATTCTGGGTAATCGAGGACTACGGAAATTGTATGCAGTGACGGTAGTGACCAGCAGAGGTTGCTAAAAATCGTTATTTGTGATTCTGCATTGTACAACTTTAACTTAAAACTTAAAAATTCTGTATCTCGGCTCCTGAGTACATTTTTTTTCAATGAAAAATCTCTGGCAGGCAACAGCAAAAAATCTGAAATAATTGGCAGCCAATGTGTTAACTCATTTCGCTGGGGACCCCCTGGAACCCCCGCTCAAGTACCGCCGGGGGAACCGGGACCCCACTTTGAGAACCACTGCTTTAGGGAAGCTTGTTTTGGCCCACAAGACTGCAAGTTCAGATCGACCGGGTAATTTTTGAGAAATAGTTTGGCTTGCCTTACAGTACCTTGTGCTCCTTTAACAAAAACCGGTATAGTAGCAGGCTGCTAGTGAAGCCATGATCTTAACCCATAAGACCGGGAAAGCATCTTTAATTTTAACCACTTTAACCATTATCTTATACTTTGACTATTCAAAAATAGCAGATATACAATCACAGATCTATGAACTTGTAGATCTGCTATTTTTTTTTAAATCATGAAAAGTTTAGCAAATCTTTGAATATATATTTTTTAAAGCGAACATTCGTAACTCAAATCTTTGCTTCTGGGGATTCTACAAATGTACCATTTTTGAAAAAAAAACGTTGTTCCAGGGACCCCCAGAAGCAAAGATGTGTGTTGAAAATGTTCACTTTAAAACACATGTATATTCAAAGATTTGCACACATTTTCACAATTTTTCAAAAATAGCAGATCTACAAGCTCAGAGTGCCGCGCTTATGAACTTGTAGATCTGCTATTTTTTAATAGCCAAAGTATAAAATAATTAAGTGGTTACACAGATGCGTTTGCGGTTTTAATGGGTTAAATCATGGCTTCATTTAAATCCTAATTGGATTTAGATAAACACTCATCCCCTGGCTGAACTGCCCTTTGACTGCAGATGGCTCACTCTTTTGGGTTTGCCTTTGTTAAGTCACTTTTCCTACGTGTGCTGTTCTTATTGTCCTTTTTGTGTTGTTATGTCGTTGCTCTCGGGCAGAACTTTTTGTGTTTTTTTTTGTAAATGAATGCCCTACTTGATCATACTACAGCCTCACACCAAAGCATCAAAAGTAGCAGATCCACCGCGTTTCGAGCTTGTAGATCTGCTACTTTTGCTATTTTTTTTTTTTATCCTGAAAAGCAACAGTTTTGGAGACGAAATGGTTGTTTGTATAGTCTGGGTGGGCGTTGTTTGTCTTTATAGTGGATCACAATGGAAACAAGCTTCGTCTTTATTTTGTGTCGAATTCACGTTGGCGCTTGTAATTAACTGGTGACACTGTGTTTTTAATTGCTTGCTAACAAAGCACTCTATCTGTCTTTTAGTGAATAAGAAAGAAAAAACACTTTGTCAATCCAAAAGGAGGCTGAAAAATGCCCTTCGTCAACCTCACTGAAAGCTCACTTTTTGAATAACAGCATGTTGGTTCTGCTTCACATCCTACACGAGGGGCCTGGCCGTGAATTATTCAGCTGTTTGTACCTGTGAGGCAAGGGGCTGTCCCAGTATGATCCATAATTAAATATAATGCAACATGAAAGTGCATAAGACATGAGACCTGGTTCAGTCACAAGTCACTCTTGAGTTGAGTTTCTTCCCTAGTTATCCTCTTTGTGTGGGTAGTAGACTGTGTGTGTGGCATGTTTTCTTACGTACCTCTTAAAGGAGCACCTCACCCATTTTCAACCTTATCTTCATATGATTCGTCCTCACTAATGCTCATTATAAGATGGCCACAATCTTAGTCTACTCAGTCTGCGTCTCATCGGTGGACTGTGGACAGTTCAGAAACCTGCCAACCAATGACCTCACCGATGGGGATTCCAAGCTAATATCACGCTGGGCGAGGCCTCACCCGTTGAGTGTCTAAACTGAAGCAAAGATGTTTGAATTAAAGAGAGTGTGTTGCTGGGACAGAGAAAGATTGATAATAAAGTTGAATTTCTCCTGATTTGTCTATTTGAAAAAAGCCATTTTAGTATGAAAATCTTGGGAAGATTGTGTGGCTTGTGACGATTGGGTCCAATATTTAGTTAAGTGACCATTTGGGCTAAAGAATGGTTCAGAAGCTGTGTTCGTGTTCACTCTTCCATTGGAATGAATGGACTCGAATTTGGAAACAGTAATTTGGCGGAAGTACCGCCCAAGGAAGTTACGTTGATGCTTTACAGCTCTGTTTACATTCCCTGCGCATGAAACCCATGTTGTGACTGGTCGAAAAAAAGACAGTTTGCGAGGGAAGTACATACGACAGAAGTCTTTAGACATGTTCCGCCCAATAGACATGTTCCGCCCTATAGACATGTTCCGCCCTATAGACATGTTCTGCATTAGGCAGAGATGAGAAAAGGCTGGGAAAGAGGCTAATATAATAGCCTTTCTCTTCTTGAAAAGTTAAAATGCTGAAATAAATTTAGAAGTCCTTGTTCTTGTATTAATTCAAATATATATTTATTGTTTGTAAATACCAAACCTGCCTACAATGATGTCACTGGTAGGCAGGTCTCTGATCTGTCCACAGCCCTCCTCTGAGACACAGATTGAGTTGACAGAAATGGCTATAAATGAGCATTAGTGAGGACCAATTATATGAATATATTTTGAAAATGCCTGGTCAATGACGTGGACCTTTAAGCCTACGACGGTGTCAAACTAAAAGAGCAAATCTACAAGCTGTGACATGTTGCGAGTTTGCAGATCTGATATTTTCACTATTTTTCAAATCTTTTGAAGCTTTTTGAAACTTCGAAAATGTTCACCTATAACGATATGCCCAAAATAGTCAGGTGTCTCTGACATTTGTTTATCTGTCAGGAGTTTGAAAAGCAATCAGAATCATAATTGTTTTAATTTGCCAAATGTTATCACATAATGAGAAATTGGATTTGGTGAGGTTTTTCTGTTCCAATGAATGGCACCAAATAATTAGAACTGCTTACAGGTTAAAGCTCTATTATGTACTCGTTTTGAGTGAATACAATGTTATTTTATCCAATCTCTTTGGTATATGTAAATACAACATAACTTATACAATTATAGTGGTTGTATTTGGTGTCCCTGCTCTTCTATTTTGACATTTAGACCCTGTGTCTATGTTGGACACGGTCTTTGACACGATCCTGTTCCTGGTTGGACAAAAAATTTGACCTGAAGGTCAAAATACAATTTCTCCCCAGAGCAAGCATGCAGGCAGGCATTAGCTCAGTGGTAATGGGTTTAAATCCGGGGTAGAACAGGAAAGTTACTAAGTGCTGCTTTAAGTTATCAGAGAAGTAAAAATAGAAGAGGAAAGGAGACTTAGAAAAACAATAAAGGACATAAATATGGATGAATATGGATGAATATATTATTGCAGTGGTTTATATTATACATGAGAAATAATGGATAGAAATATAGAGACAATGTAGGCTATGAAAGGACATGCATGAATATGGATGAATTTGTTCTATTGCACCTGTTTATATTATTTGCACACACACAGGAGACGTATCATGAGATATATTGGTTTTTCAGACACATCAGTGCATCTTGTGTGTTTTGTGTGTGAGAGAAGGGGGGGGGGTCTATATGTGTGTGTGAGCCCCTCTGACATATGGAGTAATGATTGTAATCTCACCGTACGTTCAGGATCGGCCTTGTTGTCTTTTGTAACCTGCCGTTTTTTATTTTATTTCCTAGAACGTGTGTGTGTGTGTGTGTGTGTGTGTGTGTGTGTGTGTGTGTGTGTGTGTGTGTGTGTGTGTGTGTGTGTGTGTGTGTGTGTGTGTGTGTGTGTGTGTGTGTGTGTGTGTGTGTAATATATCATACTAGTTAATAGATCATTCATGAACTGTTAGTTAATAGTTATAAATCCTATAACTATTTATGATCTATTAATGATCATAAATAGATATAGAATGATCTATTATTATTATTATTACTCATTATATCAATTCGTCTGTGTCGGGTGCAAAATCAAAAGCAGCAAAAGTAGCAGATCAAGCTTGTAGATCTGCTACTTTTGATGCTTTTTGTGACGCTGTAGTATGATCAAGTAGGTCGTTAATTTACGGGAAAAAAACCCAATAAGATAGAATATGGAGATAAGAGGTTTCTGCCTGACAGCGATGAAATAGTTATTCTACAGAGATATTTGTTTTCTCATGGCGTCTGAGGAGATGATTATGCGGGTCCACGTGTCTTCTAGCTGTGTAGCTTTTTGGGATGTGATTCAGGTTCTCTGTGGTTGTGGTTGAAGCAACTGTCTCTGTCTCCCGGAGGAGAGTGGTGGAAGAAGTACTCATAGTTTTTTTTACTTAAAAGTAGCAATACTAGCAATAGTAAAAAGGCCTGAATTCAAAGTAAAGGCCCGAGTAAAAGCACAAAAGTATTGGCATCAAAATATAATTACAGTACCAAAGTAGATGTACTAAAATGTTTCAAAATGTGTCACAATTTTTAAAATATACTGTAGCTGATCTACACGCTCACGCCGCATAGTGATCTTGTAGATCTGCTATTTTTTGAATAGCCGCAGTATAAAATGGGGCTTAAATGTTAAATGCTTGTTTTGTAATAATAATCTAAATATGCAAAGTAACTAGTACTCTCAAATAATTGTAGTGGAGTAAAAATGGACTGGATGAGATGTAATGGAGTAGAAGTTTAAAAAATATAAAAAATGGAAATACTCAAGTAAAGTAAAAGTAATACGGTAATAAATAATAATAATAATAACAAAACATACACAGTGAAATAAGGTATCTGCATTTAACCCATTCTAAGCGGGGGGGGGGGGGCAGCGCCTCGGGAAGCAGTTAGGGGTTTAGTGTCTTGCTCAGGGACACTTCGACACATTGCTGAAGCCTGGAATCGAACCTGAGGTGTTTGGTTGGTTTCCCAGGCAGGCGGGCTCTCCAACCATTCAGCTATGTCTGCTCCGCAACGTAATACTTAAGTACGGTACTTGAGTAGATGTACTTAGTCTCTTTCCGACACTGTTTGTGGTCGAGGCAACCGTCTCTGCCTCCGGGAGGAGAGTGGACGCTTGCTGGGAACAATGGACGGATGCTGGGGCTTTATGGATTCCCAAATGGACAATTTGGAGAGGCTGTAAGTGCCGTTGTTATAGGGTCATTTTTCTAAACGCACTGCAGGGTGTTTTTTAGTTGTTTTGTCCTGCTGCAGATTCTACTGGAGCGTATTATGTATATTTCCGTTATTGAGATAAACGTTTCACAGCAATTTGACTCTATATTGAGTTAAAGTGTAACTCATAGGCTTTTATTGTGCAGGAACGCAGAGAGGGAGACAATGTAGGGGCGGTGTGAGAGCACAGCGGTATCACCATTTAAGTAGGCTATTTGGTGGTTTTTGCATTGACCATAATAATGCCTGGTGGCTCTCTGTACACTGCAAAAGCCTGAGCGTTCATTTAAAGCGGCATGAAACACAGGACAGGGGTATTCAACGTTTTTCAGGCCAAGGACCCCTTGGCAGAGAGGGAGAGATGAAGCAGGGACCCCCACTACATTGTATACAATTGTGTTTTCATCAATTTCATAGATCGCTTCGTTGACTATCATCAGCATTGTGTAAATCAATGTCTTTTTTATTTATTTCAGACATTAAAGGGGAAATCCACCCATTTTCAATATTTAACTATGTCATTAATATAGCATAAAGGAGTTGTGTGGAAATAAGAAAAAAAATTAAAAAAAATTAACATTGCAAAAAAATGTAACATTGCAAAAAAATTAACATTGCAAATTACACTGTGATGACTCATCATGGTGTAATTTGCAATGTTAATTTTTTTGCAATGTTACATTTTTTTGCAATGTTAATTTTTTTTTAATTTTTTTCTTATTTCCACACAACTCCTTTATGCTATATTAATGACATAGTTAAATATTGAAAATGGGTGGATTTCCCCTTTAACCACTTAAACCCTCAATACTAAGTAAACTTGACCTTTGGCTCTGTACTTGGTTTGCTCCTTTTTCCTTCTGCACCAAACCTCTTTGCTGAAAATAGCCGATATACAAGCCCACAACGCCTCGCAGCGCGAGGCGTTGTGGGCTTGTAGATCTGCTATTTTTGGCTAATGTTCCTCAATAGGGTTGATATAGAGTTAAAGTGGTTAATATAGAAAAACAAAGTAAGTTCTTATCACACAAAGATTTGGCAGCCCCCTCTAGTAACTCTGAGGACCCCCCTAGGGGGACCCCCTGTTGAAGACCCCTATAGGATGATTTCGTAGTTTGTTTTCTAGTTCAGGTTAAAAACTACTGCAACTGCTATGGATACTACATCTGTCATGTGTTCATTATTACACAGTAAAAACCTAAGTGTTAATTTCGTCCATTTGTACACTCTCAGAGTTACTTAAAGGGGGATGAAATCCTAGGCTGATTTAGTGGTTCATTTTCCGGTTCACGTTAAAAAACTACGGCAGGTACGGTTTAGCGGTAACACTTATCTCATTTTAAAAGTTTCCTTATAGCTTATTATACATGCACTGTACTAAACATACTGTACTAAAGAAAAAGAAGTATGTGTTTTTAGATATTTACCTTTCAGTTTTTGTCACTGTTTTGGGGGGTGATAAACACACGTTCTTGCAATGTGTTCTTAATGTTAAACTACTGTCACTACTGCTACTAGGCATTATGGTTCTGTCTGCAATCTGTAAACAGTTGGCATCTCCAATCTTTAGCTATTAATAGTAAGTGTGCCATTTTGTCGGGGGGAATTAACTTTGAAGCTGCACAGATCACAATATGGTGTTCAGTGGTGAAGCTGCACTATACAATACAATTCAAATGAGCTTTATTGGCATGAGAAAACATATGTTTACATTGCCAAAGCAAGTGTCAAAACATAATAAAAGCAATTTAAGAAGAAAATTGGGGAAAAGTATGTACAGTTGGAGGGGGTACAGCATTGTGTTAAACAGAGCCATGTCACATTGTAATGTTATACATTCTTATATACATGTTGGCAAGGGTATAAAGCTTTTTGAAACAAATAGCAGTAATCTCCCAAGATTTTGCAGTCACTTTTGGGACAATTAGCTGCATTTTCCCCCAAACTATTTAAAATAGTATACAAAAAGCCTCAGATTTCAAATGTGTTTAAAGGTAGCAGCTCCGTTTATATGTGCGGTAGGTCTACAGTATGTCAGGTCCACTCGGTATATAGTGCAGGAAACACAATGGTTAGTGGTCCTTAGGGTGGTCGTATTCCATTGGCTAACCTTCACAGTTCACAAGCCTTGCTGCTGTGTTGGCACATTGTTGTATTTCTCCCAGTAGGTATGGGAGTTTTTTTGTCATTGGTCATGTTTTCCAACCAGTGGTGAAAAGTAACTAAGTACATGTACTCAAGCACTGTACTTAAGTCCAATTTTGAGGTATTTGTACTTTACTTGAGTATTTACGATTCAGTTTTCCAATACTTTTACTTATACTCCACTACATCTCAGAGGCAAATATTGTACTTTTACTCCACTACAATTATTTTAAAGCTTTAGTTACTAGTTACTTTGTAGATTTTGATTATTAAAACATACTTTACAGCCCTATACATTTCGGCATTAGCCATTTGAAAATAGCCGATCTACAAGCTCACAATGCGTCGCATCGCGACGCATTGTGAGCTTGTAGATCTGCTCTTTTAAAAATATTTTTATATATTTGAAAACTTGAAATGGGACATTCTGCATAATGAGTACTTTTACTTTTGGTACTTTAAGTACATTTGATGCCAATACTTTTGTACTTTTACTCAAGTACATTTTGAATTCCGAACTTTTACTTCTAACAGAGTATTTCTATATTGCAGTACTGATACTTTTACTTAAGTAAAACATGTGACTACTTTTTCTACCATTGTTTCAAAGTCACTTTGGGTGTATGTACAGTACTATACAGGCTGTCTGATTGTGTTCATATCCTAGTGCAGTGGTTCTCAACCTTTTCTGGATCAGGGCCCACTTGAAAATCTTAAGCGTTTGCGGTCCACCCACTTGACCACTTGTCTTCGCCAAAATTATTATACTATTTTTGCTGAATGTTTGCCCCACAATAAGGACACCCCCCCCCCGACCTTCAAAAAGAAGAAGAAATACATTTAAAAAATAACAGTGTGTTTCTTTGCCAGATTAAAAAGCAGCACTTTGTATGGTGATGGTGGAGTGCCACGCGCGCACACACACACACACACACACACACACACACACACACACACACACACACACACACACACACACACACACACACACACACACACACACACACACACACACACACACACACACACATATAGCACACACACAAAACACACATACAGTGAGCAGTCAGATCCTCGCATCTGTCCAAATGTGAACGGTAATATCTGGTGCATGCAGGCGGTTCCAGGGTGCGGGGGGGGCATGGGGAGGGGTGGAGAGGTAGCGATGGGGGGGAGGGGGGGGGGGGCTGGAAGGCTTAGCGGCTCCGCTCACTTTCTTCCCTCAGCGGAGCTGTGAAGTGAAGTCTGAGGTGTCAGTATTTTTTTTTCTCTCTCTCTCTTTCTTTCTCTCTCTCTCTCTCCATTTCTCTTTCTCCACAGTGAGCGAGTGTGTCCATAGTGGCTGAGCCTGCACGCTTTGCCGGGGCACACACTGTGCGAGCCTGATAACAGACTGAAAGAAGATATATACATCCTGGAGAGAGAGTGTGAGAAAGAGAGAGAGAGAGAGAGAGAGAGAGAGAGAGAGAGAGAGAGAGAGAGAGAGAGAGAGAGAGAGAGAGAGAGGAGAGAGGGAGAGAGGGAGAGAGGGAGAGTGGGAGAGAGAGAGAGAGTGGGACGCAGATAGAGCGACAGACGGGGAGACAGTAAACAGATCACATACATTAGGGCCTGTGGGATTTAAAAATGTGCATCGCGTGCCACCGCCGCGTAGGAGGCTGACAGGCGTGAGTGTGGCGTGATTGTTAAGCGCCGCTACTAGTGCCGCAACGTGCCAACTCTTCATCAGAGAAACAGCTGGAGATGGTGTTGTTAACCGCATTCAACCTGCACAGTCTCCCTAGTTTCATATAATTGGTCCTCACTAATGCTCATGATAAAATGGTACTATTGTTTTCTACTCGGTCTGTGTCTCATTGGAGGGCTGTGGACACTTCAGAAACCCACCTACCAGTGACATCATCATTTTTTTCCAAACAATATTTCAAATGTTTTATTGTCTCCGCCGAAGGTGGAGAATATGTTTTCGCTTTGTGTGAGCAAACATTGTTAGCCAAGCTAACATTGGGCAAGCTCCACGTGACACGTGTCAATATGTTGACACCAATGCCTCTGATTGGCTAGAGGGACGCGTGACGAAATAAAATTCTATAAATAGGTGTGTCACTTCAAAAAGCCCCTACTTTTTGAAGTGAGGTAAAACAGGATCAATCAGACTTGATTGGAACAGTACCTTCAGTAAGTCCAAGTCACCCGTCTGTGCGTGTGTGTTTCCCTCTGAGAACACCTAACATTGGTCAAGCAAAGGCGCAGAAGGCCAAAGCTAAGAAAGCATACTCATCTACAATTGTAACGTAGAAGAGGACTAGAGTTGAAATGATCCCACAACAAAGCCGAACTCTTAATACGTGTCAATATGTTGACATCAATGTCTCTGATTGGCTAGAGGGACGCATGACGAAATACAATCCTATAATAAAAAGGTGTGTCACTTCAAAAAGCCGTTTACGTTTTTGAAGCGAGGTAAGACAGGATCAATCAGTCTTGATTGGAACAGTATCTTCTAGTATCTTCTAGTCCTACTGTATCTCATTAGTTATTGCTATGATAATATAATTGCTATAGTCTGCTGGCGGAGACTTGTGCTCCGAGGAGCACATTTTCTAGTTTAGATTTTTAATAACGCGAGAACAATGGCTTCCATTATAGCATGCTAACTTTCCTGCAGTTTCTATTATATATTCCCCATCAATGATGTCACTGATAAGCAGGTTTCTGAGGTGTCCACAGCCCTCCTCTGAGAGACAGACAAAAATGGTACCACTACCACATTATAACCAATTATATGAAGATTGGTTGAAAATGGGTGAAGTCGTCCTTTATGGTGATTATGTAGCTGAAGAGCGAGCATTATGATGGCTACCGTATACCTGCTCTCACTGTGTCACCAACAGCACTCCCATCACCTGCAACCCCGAAAACATCCTGATTCTAATCACTGGACAATGAAAATAGAATGGAAGAGTTTGTTTACTCTCGCTGTCTATGTTGAGACGCACGCACGCATTCACACGCACACACACACACACACACACACACACCCCAGATATGCCCTTCACCCCAAAACAAGCGTTTCCCCTTATCCTTTTTATAAAGACTCCAGCAATTCCTCCAGTTTGCTGACACCCTGAATACGACACAACAATGCCTCTTCTTCCTATCCGCCACACACACACACACACACACACACACACACACACACACACACACACACACACACACACACACACACACACACACACACACACACACACACACACACACACACACACACACACACACCATACCTCCTCATACAAAGTTGCCAGTGGTTGCCATGGCTACCTGCCGGAGTTCATAAATTCAGGCACGGAGGGACTCTTCATTCCCTGAAAATTATCACGTTTTTCGTTTCGTTCGGGGGTGCGGAGGGTGGGGGAGTCGAGGAGACGAGAGACCGTGGGTGGGTGTATGTCATTGTGTGTATGTGTGGTTTTGTGTACTTGTATTGCTATACTTGTGAGGGCCAAATGTCCCCACAACTTTAGTAGAATTTGAGAAATAGACATTAGGACATGGTTGTTTTCATGGTTAATCTTTTTTTTAATATTCAGGTTGGGGGTAGGGTTAGGATTAGGCATTTTAGAAGCTCACACAGCTACTTTTCGGCTATTTTCGGCTATTTTCCATGCTGTCCTAAAATGTTAATGCGTTAATAGAAATGTGTGTGTTTGGGTGGGCGGGGGGGAGAAGTATTTGTATGAAGCAACGAGAGAGAGAGAGAGAGAGAGATGAGAGAGAGAGAGAGAGAGAGATGAGAGAGAGAGAGAGAGAGAGAGAGAGAGAGAGAGAGAGAGAGAGAGAGAGAGAGAGAGAGAGAGAGAGAGAGAGAGAGAGAGAGAGAGAGAGAGAGAGAGAGAGAGGGAGAGTCAAGAGAGGCGGCCCCTGTCCCCTCACCTCGTCACTGCGTGGCCCTAGCTGCCAAAAACAGATGGCAGCACGCCGTCTCCTCCGTGCCACCTCTATGCCATCCTGATGCCAGGGGATGCCAGAAGGAGGCAGGTTTAGCCGGAGATTTGGGCCCGACAGGCTTTGGCACACGCTACAAAGCAGAGATGTTAGTCGTTGGGAGGGTGGGGGGAGAAGGAGAGAGAGGGAGAGAGAGGGAAAGAGAGAGAGAGAGAGAGAGAAAGAGAGAGAGAGCGTGTGTTCTGACACAAAGGTATAAGCTGCCGTTCTGTCCCTCTGTCTCTGTGATTTAGTTGCCCGCCGTGTGCAGCATGTGAAGCGAGCGAGGGATGTAAAAAAACCCAACACAAAACAGCTTGGTGGGTTCCTCTCCGCGAGACGCCACGCTGTGTGCCGTTTCCATTCCGACGGCTGGCGGAAGCTGTCGTCAATCGTTTCGTTTGACGTTTTCGAGTGTCGGCCTCATGCCCGCGCACCAGGCCCTCGATCAAGCAGCTACGCCAGCCCAGGGGGGTCGGGGGTGCGCTGTGCGGAATCCTCTGTTTTTTAGTTTAAGCTGCTTTCTAACCTGGCCGTCCCTATTTTTTGGGAATGTGTAGTGAAATAGCGCATCTACAAGCTCACAACGTGTAGATCCCCGCAGCAGGACACTATCGTACGACGTAGTATGAAGTAGGAGCTGAGTTTTTAACTGTAAACATTGACTGATAATATTACCGTTTCTGTGCATTTTGCATCTTTTTTTTTTTGGGGGGGGGGGGGGTGGCTAATTCCCATCGTGGTCGCCACAGCGGATCATCTGTTTCCATCTGATTGTGTTATTACCCCTCATCCCTCCTTTTCACATGTCCAAACCATCTCAACCTCGCTTCTTGTTTTTTTATTCCGCGAACCTTCTAACCTGGGATGATCCTCTAATGTTAGTCATTTCTGATCATGTCCTTCCTTGTCACTCCTAATAGAATCGCAGCATCCTCAACTTTGCCACCTCCAGCTCCTCCTCCTGTCTTTTCGTCAGTGCCACCGTTTCCAAGCCATACAGCATGGCTGGTCTCACTACTACCGTCTTATACATCTTCCCTCTCACTCTTGCTGGCACCCACTCTTGCATTTTACATCCTTAGTGTTAATTTAACTGAGAGTGTAAAAGTGGGCCCTTTAAGCTGTAGGTCCATTTTTTACGAGCACATTAAATTAAGTGAGGGTGATTTTGGAGAGTGACAATGAATTAAAAAGGTTGCTGGTTGTGTTTTTATGACATTTTGTCTTTTGTTTATTTTTTTTAACAGACAAGGAAAATAAGTGGGCAAAAGTGAGGCCGACCAATCACATCAAACCGTACCGTACAATATCCTGTGCCAGGAAATTACAGCCGGCCCCACACCGGGAACAGTGTGTACCAGTCTGACCGAGGGGGGGAGATGAGAGAGAGAGAGAGAGAGAGAGAGAGAGAGAGAGAGAGAGAGAAGAGAGAGAGAGAGAGAGAGAGAGAGAGAGAGAGAGAGAGAGAGAGAGAGAGAGAGAGAGAGAGAGAGAGAGAGAGAGAGAGGAGAGAGAGAGAGAGACGGGATGCCCCTGTATGCACACACACACTATCTCTACTACGTCTGTCTCTGATGCGCTGGAGCGAGCACACACTCACGCCCTTACAGATCAAATGCATTAGACTTCTGTGTGCATGTGCACACAAGGCCTCACATTCACATTAGTGCCGTAGAACACTCACTCTCAATCATGCACTGCACTGTATGCACCAAAGCAAATACACCCATTTTAGTTTTGTTTTGTTTGTTTGTGTGTGTAACACGCGCACACACACTTGTAGCATGCTCTCTCACACTGTATGCACACACACACAACACACACACACAACACACACACACACACACACACACACACACACACACACACCACACACACACACACACACACACACAGACACGCCTGCCCCTCAGTTCGTGGTCTGGAAGAATGGAGCCAGTGTGCAGTGGGGCAGGCAGCAGACAAGGGCAGGGCAGGGGTTTACAGGGCTCTGTGTGTGTGTGTGTGTGTGTGTGTGTGTGTGTGTGTGTGTGTGTGTGTGTGTGTGTGGGGCTAGGGGGGGCAGGACTTGGGGGAAGTAGAAGGGTTTTGGGACTGTGGTGGGGCAGCTCCAGGGAGGGACCCCGCCTATATGTTAGAAATACATTTAAAATAAATAGAGTGAGAGTCGCAAATAGAAGCCACCACATTTCGGGGAGCCCCATTATGGCAAAAAAATGTGGTCTCCTTTCCCCCGGGCTAGGCAGGCCTACCCCAGGGCTGTGATGGTTGATCTCAACCGACCAATTTTTGAGGAATGAATTATTAAATGAAATGAAGGGGCTCTGCGCGGCTACATTTAGAAAAGCCACTGTCAGAAAGCATTTTAACAGAAAAGTGCTCACGAGTAAGTGGTGGACAAAGTACTCAACCTCAGTACTTGAGTCAAAGTATAGATGCTCCTCCCTGGTTAAATATTACTCAGGTACAAGTCGAAGTTGCTCAGTCAAGTTAAACTCTACTTAGTATTCAAAAGTACATGTTTTGAAAAAATACTTAAGTATTCAAAAGTTACGAAAAATTGCTGAGAGTACATTGAACAACTTTGCATCAGTCATTGGGTGTTGGTGTGGAAGGGTCGGGGTGAGTGGATTGATTGGATTTTAACACATCTTCTTGGCATCCGGATGAAAGCAGCCCATTGACAAAATTAGATTTTTCTTTTCATGATGTCTGCCTTGATCTCCTTCAAGGAACCCTGAGGGTCCCGGGACCATCGTGCTACATCGTGTATATCCACGCAAATAATGGCTGATGTATAGAGCACTGGTTCTCAAAGTTTTTCATGTCAAGGACCCCCCAATTCATATGTATTTGGCCACGGACCCCCATCTGAAAATGTTTTGTGCTGGATACCCCCATAAGAGATGATTTGTGTACATTTTCCAATACTTTCAAGATTTTTATACAAGCATATCTGCTATTTTTGAACAGCCAAATTTTGCGGGGGACCCCCTGGAAACCCCCCAAGGACCCCTGGGCGTTCCAGAAACCCCACATTGAGAACCAATGGTATAGAGAACGGTATAGGGTGGGTTTTTCCTGCACTGAATTCAGAAGATGAAACATCCCCACTATCTCATTTGCACAAATTTAACTCACCCTGGAGGACTTTTAACATTTACCGTATCACTCCATCAATTTATTTTTTTACTTATCATGAATTCACCACTGTCTTTTTGAAGTGTCTCCAGTTTCTGTTCCTGGAGTGAAGTTGTATAAGGAAACCATTTTCCTCGATGGGTGGGGAACCAAAATGTGGTGAGAAGTTAGGGTCTACCGACAAAACTCCCCCCCAGCCAGGTTCCCAACTTGTACTTATACCACCATGACGTGACTGCTTGTGTTCCAAATCTGGCAACGTGTGTTTACTGTCATCACCGTCACTGTTGCCAGAATTTGTTGAGAGAAACAAGCACACATAGGCCTGATAGATCTGTTTCTGTTGCCTTTCATTTATTTCCGTTTCCATTTTTTTGTGTAAGTCAGGCTCTTCTTACCCATGTATCAAAACTTCATAGACATTAAAATAGCAGTGTGTATGACTCCACCATCATCCATTATCCCATTGGTTCTCAACTTTTTCAGGCCGCGACCCCCCAAAATGATTTGAACTGGTGACCCCCCGCCCCGACAAGCACTTGGAATTGTAGGAGTTGAGGCATTACATTTTTTTGTTTTTTTAATAGCTGATCTACATGTTGTGAGCATGTAGATCAGCTATTTTCAAAATGTTTGCCTCTTTCTTAGGTAATATGTTTGTCCATTTTTATAGTTTAATAGTTTATAGTAAAAAAAATATTTTCAGAGGTGTTAAAAAGGTTTATATTTATACTATGTTGGTTTGTTTACTCATTGCACATTAAAGCTAATCATCTGGGGACCCCCCTAAAATCATTTGGGGACCCCCCTGGGGGTCCCGACCCACATGTTGAGAACCACTGCATCAACCGATTGCTATCTGATGTTCTGTTCATCTTGTACCAAAATGTCAGGTCCACATGACATTATTGTTGCTGCATATTGTTGAACGAGTCACGATGACATAACTGATTGTTCTGTGAAACAGTAAGAAATGAAAAGATACTCGTGTACCCACCAGCTGGCCACCGCACTGTGACGTACTGTATATGACCTGATGACGCTATGGAGGGGGAGTTTTCTCCCAGATAGCAATATTTGTAGAAATATATGCCTGTATTTTTTTAATAATTTTTGAAAATTCCCATGGAATAAATTGATTAATTTTTTTTTTATTATAACACTGTTATCTCCTCATTTGGCTCCGGCAGAACTCCATATTTTACTACAGGAAGTTGGGTTCAACTCCAAATACTTTTAAAGCTATCAAGGTCTACAAAAACAAGCCCAAAAGAAGCGACTAGGCCGCATGATCACACACACAGTTGGGTCCCCAGAAAAATGATATTTTTAAGAAAATAAAATAAACATATGGAATGATTTTGAAACATTATAACAACACAAATCTTATATGGGGTCCCTGGTGCAAAATATTTTCAGATGGGGGTCCGCTGACAAACACATCAATCAATTTGGGGGTACTTGACATGAAAAAGTTTCAGAACCACTCGTTTAACCCATTTAGACGTGCAGAGGCCGATTCTAAAAACGCCTTCTAAATCCTGACCTAAGTTTTCTGAAAAACTTCAAATATTTATTAAAAAATTACAACAAATGTATGTTGCTATATACTGTACATAGCAACAGGAACCCCTAAAGGTTGTCCTGAAAGGTATAGTTACAAATAGGGGTTCCCGCCCAAAATGGATTAAACAACATAAGGAAAGAAGCCCAACTAAGCAACTACACTTCAGAAACAACCCCCAAAAACCGCAACCACCAATATTTACAAGCGACTTTACAGAAAAACAAGCCCAAAGTCGCTTAGAATAAGCTGACGTGGAAAAACTGATCACCATATGGCATGAATGCTGCCAGAGCAGCCACTTACTGTATAAGTAAACAGCACGGTTGTGGATTTCAGACTTGAATTGAACATGGGTGTGACAACAACACGCTAACACATGCTAACATTGAGACACATGTGACTTCACTCGGCTTGAACACGCGGGGACTTCTGAGTCTCAACTTTACTTCCAAGTCCAAATGTAGCTTGCCTATATAATACGTTTTACGATGAATAGCGAAAAAAGACGATCTACAAGCTCACTGCACGTCGCGATGGGACATGTAGTGAGCTTGTGGATCGGCTATGTTTTTCTAAAATGGAAATAAATAATAACTTACAAATATATAATATTTTTCGCTTATAATGACATGCCCAAAATAGGGATGCCAGATTGAAAGTGGTTAAGACTTGAGACAAGACATTCTATCAGTTTTGTGTCACTTTACTTCGGGTGGGATTAAAAATCAATGTCTTGTTGCTGTAGTCTTCTGATTGATATCAGTGACTAAAATGTAATTAGCCTAATCCATAACGGTTTACTCTACAACAGTCATGTACGCAATTGAGATATTAGCCTATAAAGTGAAGTAAATTCAAGGGAAACATACATTGAGACTATAATTACAATATGCATAACAATAAACTGCATGATGTCCAATTCACTGGCCAGAGCTGCTTTCAGAAACAAAAATAATGTCATGGAGTAATTCTGTTAAAATGTAAGAATAATGGCATTTCTCAAGCCCATAATTATTCTAAACTGTTCTTAATAACTGTTCTTATCGTGACATTTGCAGTGGATTTGTACCAATTTCTGCCAAAGCAATTAGCCTATAATCTATGATCAGCGTTAACGATAACCTACGAGCCAAACCCAAATTATGATCTGCTATTCTTAGACGGGCTACATTTCCGTAACAAATTAAAGTGTCCAAGTACGTGGAACCGGCCAAGTCTCTTGTTAAGTGTGATTCACAGCTTTTTGAACACACCCTCACACTGTTGTCAAGACGTTTTCAAATTAATTCTCTGTCACTTCCACTTTTGTTTTGTGTCACCGTGGGTCATCATTCAATCTCTCCTCTCTTCCATTTGTTGTGTTGTGTTGTGAATGAGAACGTGTGTGTTTATTTGTGTGTGTGTGTGTGTGTGTGTGTGTGTGTGTGTGTGTGTGTGTGTGTGTGTGTGTGTGTGTGAGAGAGAGAGAGCAAATGTGTGATATGGGAGAGGGGGGAAGCGTGTGTGTGTGTGTGTGTGTGTGTGTGTGTGTGTGTGTGTGTGTGTGTGTGTGTGTGTGTGTGTGTGTGTGTGTGTGTGTGTGTGTGTGTGTGTGTGTGTGTGTGTGTGTGTGTGTTTGTGTGTGTGTGTGTGAGAGTACGCCGTAAACTCCAGTGTTCATTTAACTCTGAGAGTACACAAACGGACCCTTTCGGGTCCGTTTGTGTACTTTCAGAGTCAAACGAACTCAGGAGTTCACAGCGTACGTGATTATGAGCGATATGGAAACCAAGGAGGGGTCTGACTGGGCATGTGACTCCAGGCAGGCTACAAACATGGCCGTCGTAAATCAGCGCTCATGCAGAGCTCGCGTAGAGGAGCTGAGTTAATTGCACGCCTGCTTGCACGGCCGTTTTTCCTCCTTTTCCCTTTTTTTTACCGAGGAGAAAAGCCTTGATTTACTCCAAAACGCTTTACGTCTCCCCTGGTGTAAGTGGAGTGATGAAAGGAGTGGATTGAAAGAAGGAGGAAGGGAGGGAGGGAGAGGAAATGGGGACATATGACAGGTGTGTGTGTGTGTGTGTGTGTGTGTGTGTGTGTGTGTGTGTGTGTGTGTGTGTGTGTGTGTGTGTGTGTGTGTGTGTGTGTGTGTGTGTGTGTGTGTGTGTGTGTGTGTGTGTGTGTGTGTGTGTGTGTGTCTGTGCGTGCGTGCGTGAACACATGCAGTTCAAATACAGTTTATTAGATAAGCTGATTGGTACGGCAGGCGCTGCATGGCAGATAGGCATCTATTGCCTCAGGAGTAATTACTGATATTTGAGAGCAGTCAGTCCTCCACATGACTTTGGCATAATATTTCTGTTGCAGGTTTAATTTTCTTGATGGGAGTTGAGACATGGATATGAGGCCATTAACCACCGTAACCCTGGCCTCCCTATTTTTGGGGACATTTCATAATGGGCGAACATTTTCAAATAATTTTAAAGAAAATGTCAAAAATGGTCAGTAATAGCTAAATAGCCAGTCTACAAGCTCGCAAAGCATCACGATGCGACACTTTGTGAGCTTGTAGATTGGCTATTTTAGAATGTTCCACATAGGGCTTAAGTGGTTGAAACCAGCATATTAGGCCATTTAATTTGGTGTTGTACGTGGAATTTGAGAGGCGCCACTTTTTTAAATAGGCAATCTACAAGCTCACAAAGTGTTGCATCACGACGCTTTGTGACCTTGTAGACTGGCTATTTTAGGAATTTTCGATATGGGGTTTAAGTGGTTGAAAGCAGCATATTAGGCCAGTTAAATGGGTTGTAACCGGAACCATAATTGTTGCCCCAACCCCTCATGTTGGTCAGGACCCGATAATTAACACTATATAACTCTGGATAAAAGTTCCTCTTTGTGTGTGTGCGCGTTTGTGACCCTGTCAGGACGTAATGTAATTGGGTCACGACCTGCCCCCTGAGAATCACTGCTATAAGCTGCAATATTTATAGCACAGTGGGAACGATGGGGTGGGCATTCCGAATTATAGCTATGTATGTAACAGTAAAGCTATAATCCAGGACTAATTTGAATGAATAATACATTATTTTAACCATTGTATATGGTTAAAATAATGTATTATTTAAAGAGGTAGTGCCTGAACACAGTGTAAGGCAAAGGAAGACTTTATTGAGCAGACAACGTTTCGATCCTGGATGGATCGAAACGTCTACTCAATAAAGTGATCCTTTGCCTTACACTGTGTGCAGGCTCTACCTTAGGTATGCTTTAAAATAATGTATTATTCATCAAAAATAAGTCTTGTTGTTAATACAATATAACTATGGTAGGTATACAGTAGTTTTCCCTACTCTTCCATTGAGACATTTAGACCCTGGTGACAGGTAGGGCACTAGATGCCTCTCTCTGTTGTTTGTGTATACGGAAGGAACGCTGAAAAAGGAATGCTGCCGGGTCCTGTAGCGCCCGAGGTCATTTTGTAAAGCAACAACACGTTGCCAGACAGTATTTATTAACTGTAACATACATAATTAAATACATTAAGTCACTTTGCCACGAGTGTTTGCCCCCGACACTCGCAAATAAAAATAATATTTAATAGTTAGAGAAGTTGTCAGAAACCACATACGGTACTGTATGTCGTTGCTGTCGGGCAGAAACCTCTTATCTCCATGTTTCAATTTGTATTTATTTTTTCGTAAATAAATGCCCTACTTCATCATAAAAAAAGTGTCACACACTACTTTTGTTGTATAATATAAAAGGAATGGTTTTGGACATACAACATAACTTTTGTTTAATTGAAAAGGTTGCACGGTAGGACTTTAGGTTGTATTTATATTATTAAAACACATCTGCGAGGTCAATTCCGACTCGAGGTCAATTTCGACTCATCCGAGCTGCATCTTCATCTTCTCCTTGATTGCTGATTACAGCCTACGTGCAAATGCGTGGTTACCAATTATACAGTACAGCCGACTGCGATAATTAACGGCGGTATTGAACCTCGGTCAGGACACGTAGTTGTCCCGACCTCCACAGAGCAACCACACCGAAGGAGTTCTGAACCGTTCCCAGGGTTTGTTGAACATCTGCTGTGTCATCTCCTCTCTCTCTCTGCATTTAGCAGCGCCAGCTAGCGTCTGGTTGTGCTAGTTAGCTTCTTTCCTGTTTGATGCTATCAGTTGCTGAGGGTGTCTCGGCAGCTGTGTGTCCCTAGAGCCTGAGTTCATTGGCGGAAAGTACATTTGCTCAAGCTGCACTTAAGCTTAAGTACAATTCTGAGGTACTGTACTTTACTTGAGTATGTCCATTTTTCAAATACTTTTTACTTCTACTCCACTACTTATACAATACTATACTTTTTACTCCACTACAATTATTTGAAAAGTTTTGGTACAAGGTACTTTGCAGATCGTTGCTGTCGGGCAGAATCCTCTTATCTCCATATTCGAACTTTTTGTGTTTTTTTCGTAAATTAACGCCCTACTTGATCATACTACAGCGTCACACAAAAGCATCACAAGTAACAGATCCACAAGCTAGCTTATAGATCTGCTACTTTTGCATTTGAATCCTGAAAAGTAACAGTTGTTCGACAGAGTGGAACGGCGTGAGCTTGTAGATTGACTATTTTCAAAAGATTTTGAAATTTTTTGAAGACCTTAAACAAATGTAAAAAAATAAACTTGTGAAATGGGACATTATTATGCATGCATGAGTACTTTTACTTTTGGTTCTGGGAATACCAAAAGTAAGTTCAAGTTGTGAGCTTGTAGATCTAGCTATTTTCGGCGCGCAACACCCACACGCGGCCAACTATAAACCCAGGCTTATCTGCACATGCAGCGAGCAGAGAGGGGCCACGAGCCGAGCAAACGACAGGAGGTGGAAGTGGTGAGCAAACCGTTGAGGCCGTGGTTTTGAAGGTAGAGAGCTGTGTGGCCGGTGATGGGAAACTGACGTTACGGCGTTATGTGATACGGGTGGAGGTATGGTGTGGGGCGGGATGGGACGGGGTGAACTGTAAGCCATACCACACAGAGGAGGAGAAACCAAACAGAGAGATTGTACTGTGTAGAAGGTGCTGCACACACATTAGCTCGACAGTGCAGTGTGAAAACAAAGGGAGAGAGAGGTGAAAGAGAAAAAAGAACTTCACCGGGCTCACCAGACTGTTAACAGTGGTGGGAAAGGTATTACACATTTCTTACAAAATCTACAAAGTAACTAGTAACTAAAATGTTTTACTCCACTAAAAAATGTTTTTTAGTCGAGTAAAACAATTACAATATTTGCCTCTGAGATGTAGTGGAGTAGAAGTAAAAGTATTGACAATTGGAAATACTTTAGTAAAGTAAAAGTACCTCCAAATTGTACTCAAGTACAGTACTAGAGTAAATGTACTTACGGTAGTTACTTTACACCACTGACTGTTAACACTTGCTATGCATCCTACTTATGTCTAAGCTCATGTACATATTGTCCATATGGATTATGCTATGTGTATACGTGGATTAAAGTTCCCAGTCACCACGACTGATTTAATTCATTTGGATTCCATATGAAGCCAGCATGTCTTCTATGGAAGCATGTTGTGCAGCGAAAATAGACAAGCTCTCAATGCGTCGCAGGTGCATTGAGAGCTTGTAGATCGGCTATTTTTGGTCATTATTTTAAGATTAGAGCATTTGAAGTGGTCAACCAGCAATATGTTCAGAAGCATCTTCCATAAAAACCCTAATGGTCTTGGATATTTCATATAAAATCAAAAGGTTAAAGCCTCAATCTGTGATTTCTTCACCTGGTTGGATGTACAGTATGTGGACCAGCAGGAACAATATCACTAAAACATCATCATTTTATTGTGTTAATTGTTTAGGAAACAGCACTAGTTTGTTTGGGGCTCCTTTCCGTCTGTTTCACAAATCCCACATTAGGACTTGGTCATGCTAACATTTTCAGTCCTAAGATTTTATTTTTGCTTTAATCCATGTGTATTTATGTAGATATCTTTGCGTATCCCTGTCATGTTTCTATTTCCTTTATGATTTATTTTCTCCTTGCACTCCCCGTCCACATCCTTCTTTTTCCTTTTTCTCGTCCTGAAAACAACAGAAACGATAAAGCTCGCACAAAAAACTAATTTCACCCACTTATTTACACCTGTGAGCCTGTGGTGTGACTAAATTGATTCTGATTCTGATCCCATGGCAATGCATTATAAAGCACCCATAAATACTCATAATACTTTTTAACAATCATAACGCATTATTAAGCATTTTATAATGACCTTTAAGTATAAATGTATTGGGAAATCGGCGTAGAACACTGCATAATTACAGTTATAATCACTCATACGTACTCATAATGCAATCACATCATAAAGCCTTTTATAATGACACATAAAGTCAAGTATCATTGAATGCATAGCACTTGTTACCAAGCCTTTCACTTGAGTAACAATTCTTCCTTTGTCCTTTTTTCTTCTTAATTGCATTCTAAAATTTTTCTGAAATCGATGCACTCTGCAAAATGCACCCATTTGTCTTGAAATAGCAATTAACCCCCCTCCCCCCTCCCCCCATTTAAGTGTTATCTTCATGTCAGCAATCATTTTGTCGGAGTAGGTCTCAGGGTTTTTTTTCTTCCTTTTCTTTTTTTTCCTGAATGGTGAAAAATGTTCAAAATATGCAAAGAATGTGAACAACTCAATTAACAAGTGAGACATAAATGTTGTAAATGATTCCACACACACGCACACGCACACACGCACGCACGCACGCACGCACGCACGCACGCACGCACGCACCCACGCACGCACACACACACACACACACACACACACACACACACACACACACACACACACACACACAGACACAGACACAGACACACACACACACACTTTATATGTGATAAATCATAAGTTCCATCAAGAACAAGATTGAAACTGTAAAATCTAGTACTCCAACTTCAATACCAAGCAGCACGCTCTTGAATCCTCTTGTTACAGCCATCCCTGTAACAAGAGCTGATGCATTAGGATACAACTCCACGATTATTATCACCCCACACTGAAACACAAATGATCTAATTTGTAGCTGTAGAACATAACGGATGACCTGATCTGTTCTATCATATGTCGGGTGAAAACCTTGTTACTTTTCAGGATTCAAATTCAAAAATAGCAAAAGTCGCAGATCTACAAACTCAAACCGCCGCGTTTTAGAGCTTGTGGGTCTGCTACTTTTGATCACTTTGTGTGCCACTGTAGTATGATCTAGTAGGACGTTAATTTATTCACCCAGTGTTCGCCTATGACACGCCCAGAAGAGGGATGCTAGGGTACCGA
Source organism: Gymnoscopelus braueri (assembly GCF_963280865.1). Taxonomy (NCBI): domain Eukaryota; kingdom Metazoa; phylum Chordata; class Actinopteri; order Myctophiformes; family Myctophidae; genus Gymnoscopelus; species Gymnoscopelus braueri. The sequence continues at coordinate 45,462,191 of NC_137607.1, read as the reverse complement.
ATTAACAGATTATCCAATTATTTCTACAAAGAACCCGGACTTGCCACTACATGAACTGTCGAAGGTCGCTGTTTGTTTTCCACGCTGAATCTTTGTTTGTTTGTTTATTTGCATCCAGATAATCTGCAGTGTCAGCTACTCAGCTGTGAATTTGACCCAAACCATCAGCAGGAACCGTGTTGGTTGAGTTTGACCTGCCTTCAACAGCGAGGTCAAGGGAAATAAAGCCTGGGTATGTGATAATAATAGGAACCTGAGCTCCGCAGGGGGTTATCTGAGCATACGTAATCCCAACCTCGGGACCGATCTTTCGCCTCTTACCTCCCTGCTCCCTTTCATACTTATTTCCTATCCTTGCTTCCTTGCTCCCAATCCTTCCAGTGGTGTGAAGTAACAAAATACATTTACTCAGGTACTGCTTGAGTACAATTTTGAGGCACTTTTATTTTACAAATGATTTTGTACTTCTACTCTGCTACATGTATGAGGATGATAATAATATCACATACCCAGGAAGAATATAAAATATTATATTATATTCTATACACATCTATACACACAGTACCAATAATTTTGATCTTCTATCAATCAGTGTCTGGTTTGATAAACATCAGTCAAATCCTCCATTCTGTACATCTAAAATATAGAACACTATTATAAGGATGCATTTATTCAGCCAGGGGGCCAAAAAGGGACCGAAGTTTACTCGCTTTCCTTGAAAAAAAAAAGGACACGGTAGTAAATGTTCTGCTATCTAACAGTATCATTATCGCAACATCAGCCTTCTACTTTAGTCAGTAGTTTGGAACAAAACTCTTCAAAAGCCGCTTCATGCAGCGCTACAGCGTGACCTGCATAGAGCAATCCGGCAGCCATCCCCTGCTAAGTAGGAGAGCCTATCTCAGGTGCTTCAATCCCTTTAGGTTTCCACACTCCACGGGGGATTTTAACCCATTCAATCCGGGAACAGGTCTGTGTCATTTTAAGATTTCTTTGGCTATTAAAAAAATAGCAGATATACAAGCTCATAGCGCGGCACTACGAGCTTGTAGATCTGCTATTTTTTGAAAAATCTCGAAAATGTGTGCAAATCTTTGAATACTGTATATGTATTTTTTAAAGCGAACATTTGTAATATATCTTGTTCCAGGGACCTCCAGAAGCAAAGATTTGAGTTACAAATGTTCGCTTAAAAATATATATATTTTCAAAAATGTTTGATAATTTTCAAAACAAATCGCAGATCTACAAGCTCATAGCGCGGCACTCGCTAGCGAGCTTTGAGCTTGTATATCTGCAATTTTTTAATAGCCAAAGTATAAAATGACGGCTATAGCTAAAATCTAAAATGACACAGACGAGTTCCCGGATAGAATGGGTTAAAACGAACGGCATGAATATGGATGTGACGACGATGAACCAACCGCGATGGATGAATCGTACCCGTAGCTAGGTCTTCTTACAGATAAGCGTTAATCGCGTTTCGCGGACCGTGGCGAAGGAGGGGGGTGGGGGAGGGGGGGCTAGGTGTAAACTCGGCCAGCGGCATTATACTGTATAGGAGCCGGGGTGGGTGGGTGTTGGTGTTACACTCCACGTGAAAGGAACCTGAGCTCCACGGGGGGTTATCATTCCGAGCATACGTAATCCCAAACTAGGGACTGATCCTTCGCCTCTTACCTCCCTGCTCCCTTTCATACTTATTTTCCTATCCTCGCTTTCCTTCCTTCCCTTATTCCTTCCAGTGGTGGAAAGTAACTAAGTACATTTCCTCTGGTACTTACTTGAGTTACAAAACATACATTAACCAATGAAGCCCTATTTTATACATTCGTTATTAAAAAAATAGCCGATGTACAGTACAAGCTCACAACGCATCGCGGTGCGATACGTGGCTCCTGGCGGGCCTTTTGTCATGGCAGACCCCTGACCAGTGTTTTTTACCAAGTCTGGTGCAAATTGGAGTAACGGGGGCCTCTATGGGGGCAACGTGTGGCCCCTGGTTTGGCTATTCTGGTGGCAGTGTTGGACAGTGTTTTTGTCAAGTTTGGTATGGATTGGAGCAACGGTGGTGCGCCTCGCAAGTCTGAATGTTACATTTGCGACCTCAACCGTCCACCGTTGACCCACCCTCTTGGCAATGTTTAATATAGGATATTGATATCAATACTTATGTACTTTTGCTCAGGTAAAATTTGGGTACATTTACTTGTAACAGAGTATTTCTACATTATAGTATCGCTACTTTAATATAGTAAATTTATAGTAAAAATCCTATTAGTAATTCTTCCACTACTGCTACCTTCCACAATTAAACCACCACCCCCTCACACACGCACACACACGCACGCGCACACACACACACACGACACACACACCCTCTTCATTTCTGATTGGGTGGGACGTCGGCGGACAGTGTTGCTGACGAGGCAGCGGGGATGCGGGGCTATAATTAGCCAGGATCTTCCTATTCATATTCAAATTTCACATCTAATCGGACCGCCGTTTTGCCAACAATGGAAACGGATTGGCAATGCCCCGCTTTTCCATCAAAAGATGTGATAGGTCACATCACTATAGCAACAGGGTACAATCCGCTGTATCTTCTTCTCCCAACGGTGCACTTCATTCGATCGCTTGTTGGCACTGTGTGTGTGTGTGTACCGTTTTGTGTTAACAATTCCTTGCTATCGGTGGAAACCTTGTATGTACATATAAACCGCTCCTTTTCTGTTATCATAAAAAAAAAGAAGAAAAAAAATATGGCCTAGTGGTTAAGGCTCCTGTCCTATCCTCACTGTACTATCCAAAATAAAGGCAAGAAATAGTGAAAATTGACGATCTACAAGCCCACAACGTATCGCGACGTGTTGCGAACATGTAGATCTGCTATATTCAATACTTTTGTGTTGATTGAATACTTTATTAGACAGAAATGTAAACAGCACGGGGTACAGTCAGACATTTCGGCTAAAAGAATAACACAAAAAAAGTCCTGCGTATTGTATGATGTATGTATACAGTATGGAGTATGCATGAAAATACGTCTATCGCCATTGAGTACATGAATGCAGTCTATGTACAGACTATCAACAGTGCATATCGTCTATGTCGGGTGGAAACCTCATATGTCCAAAGCTGTTACTTTTCTGGAGTAAAATTAAAAAATTCAAAAGCAGCAGATCGACGAGATCGGAATGCGTCGCTTCGTGCCACGTTTCAAGCTTGCAGATCTGCTACTTTGGATGCTTTTGAGTGACGCTTAGCAGGATCAAGTAGGCCGTTAATTTACGGAAAAACCCAAATAGTTATGAATATGGCGATAAGAGGTTTCTGCACCGACAGCAACGATATGAGACTGACGTATGTATAGTGTCAAGCAGCCGTCAGCAGTGAGTTTGTGTGGATAACGTATGTACTGTCTATCAACAGTGAATATATGAATATCGTCGGTGTCGGGCAGAAACCTCTCCCATATTTCATATTTTTGGGTAAATGAATGCCCTACTTCATCATATCAGAGTGTTGCTCAAATGTAGTCCCTGAAAATAGCAGATCTGCAAGCTCACAACACGTCGCATAAAAAAAAGACAAATAATAACGATAAAAAAGGAACGGTTTTCTTTTGGACATACAAGGTTTCCACCCGACAGCTACTGTACAGACTATATAAGAGATGAATATAAGTTGGCTTCCCAACAGTTTTCCCGGGGCTGTTTTATTCAGCCCAGGGCTGACTGCTGTCTGAGGGCCAAAGCATGGGGTTGTGTCACACGGATGCGCTGAAGCTTATGTGACATATGTATTAAAGAACAATCCTCCGGCTCTGCTCCCTTCACCTCAGGGTGTGTGTGTGTGTGTGTGTGTGTGTGTGTGTGTGTGTGTGTGTGTGTGTGTGTGTGTGTGTGTGTGTGTGTGTGTGTGTGTGTGTGTGTGTGTGTGTGTGTGTGTGTGTGTGTGTGTGTGTGTGTGTGCGTGCGTGCGCGCGCTTGTGTTACTATACTTGTGAGGACCAAATGTGCTGACAAGTACAGTAGAATTTGAGAAATAGACGTGAGGACCATTTTCCTGGTCCTCACAAGGGAAATGAGTGTTTTATGATTAGAAATAGGTTTGTAAAGTCTGGAAAAAGATTCAGGTTGGAATCTTGCACAGGAAATAGCTGATCTATAAAAGCTCACAAAAACAAATTGCAGGATCAATTTACTGGTGTTCACAAGAGAAATGGTGATTTTCGTATTTAAAAGAGTTATAGGCCTACAATTAGGAAAAGATTCATGTTGGGTTTTGGGTTAGGATTAGGCATATGAGGTTAGGTTTAGGGGTTGGCGGAGTTATGCGCGATTTCTACATAGCAAAAATAGCCGATCTACAAGCTCACAACGTGCCACAGCACGACATGTTGTAAGCTTGCATAATTTACATTTTTTTGGCCTCAGGGTTCCCGGCAAAAATGGCGTTCATAAAATCGGCATGCTAAAATGTTGATGTCCCCACAAGTATAGTAAGTAATAGTAATACACGTGTGTGTGTGTGTGTGTGTGTGTGTGTGTGTGTGTGTGTGTGTGTGTGTGTGTGTGTGTGTGTGTGTGTGTGTGTGTGTGTGTGTGTGTGTGCGTGCTGCATCCATGGAGGATGGCCTACATGCCCAATCAAGCAGAAGCCAATGTAGCCTCAGCCTGCCTGGCGCTGCAACAACTAAGAGTTTATCATTTGTGAACTGGGATTGTGTTCATCACATTATCTTCCTTGTTGGGCACAAAACTTCTATCTCCATATTTCACTTTTTAAGTTATTTGATTTAGTTTGAAAGTTAATGCCCTATTTTAATTTCAATACTTTGTCGTAGGACAGTGTCGCACAAAAGTTTATGAGCTTAGAGATCGGCTATTTTTGAAACAAAAAATCTTAAAATGATTTAGCCTAAGTGGTCAAGTGTGTCTGTGGGTTTTATAAATATTGAACGAATGAAAAGTATTAACAATAGCTTCTGACCAAATAATAACTGCATTAGATCCAGATTGGAACACAGGTTCTTTTTTCCATTTCTTGAACAGTAACGGTTTTGAACATACAAGGTTTCCGTGTCCGACGGCGACGATATGCAGGGAGATGGTAAATGTAACGTCATGTTAGCCAGCAATGCGCGGATGTGATTATTGTAATTGATTCCTTTGTTTCATTGATCACGATCATTGATCACTGATGTGCTCACTGAAGCTGGTTTTGAACATCTTAATTATTATAATCAGACAGGTTAGTTTTCTACTACTGATGATGTGTTGTTGTCTGTTTTGAGGAGCCACTGGGCCGATGCTACCATCAGATCTGCGGGGCTTATGACTGAACGCTTCTAAGTCACGATCCCGGCTAGACAGAACGATATCTGGGCGCCGAGGACTCTCGGTCAGTGTTGGGCATATTTGTCAGGAATAGTAATAAGTTATATTACATATCGTCAGTGTCCAGCCGGGACCAGCTAACTCCTTTTTCAGTTTTTTTTTTTTTTTCATAAATCAACGCTATTGAACCCCCTCTACATCTGTGTAATTTTTTTTTTAATAATAACATATGAAAAGTATTAAAAAGCGCCTCTGACGAAAACTCCTAACTCCATTGGACCCTCAAACTGTCCGTCAAAAACAAACAACTCCCCCCTCCTCTCAGGCTCTTGAGAAGCTCTGCTCTGTATGAGGCAGACAGGGAGAAGATTTTTCAATGCTTTTGGGAGAACATAAACTGGGAAGAGAAGAGAATGTATGTGCAAGGTTTGATAGATGTCACCCCAATAAAGAGGAGAAGGGTGTCTTCACAAAGGTCATCTGCTCGTGTTTTCTTTTTAAATGTTAATGGACAGAGAATGAGTGTGTGCAGGAGTTTGTTTCAAACATCTCCAAGAGCTCAAGGAGATCATGCCAAAAGACTTTCACAGCTTTTATGACAATCTAAAGCACTAAGAAACACCCACCACACACACGCAACACACAACACACAACAGTGTGATAATAAAATGTTGATAGGTACAGTATATGATAGGTAAATTCAACTGTGGTTGTTATTGTTGGTGCAGTAGGCTACAGATTTGATAGGCTAAAGATTCTATTTTTCATGAATGTATTTTGTATTTATATGCCATTTTTTTATTGTTGGTGTGCCATGATCGCTTTTGTTAAATACATGATTGAGTATTGAGGCAGAATTGTTTGTTGCACTCAACTGTAGAAGAACAACAGTGGTAACAGTTAGATCCATGGTTGTTTACAATGCATGTTAAAATAAAAGTTGTTTAAGTACAGAATTCAGCTTGATCTATAGTATATGAGGATGGCGCTCACCATAAATAGCTGATCTCCAAGCTCACAATGCGTTGTGATGTGTTGTGAGCTTTGAGATCCATTGCCAGCTGTTCTTATCAATGATGGACAAAACCTCCTAACTCCACTTGCACTGGATTTGGGTAAAGTGGTGATAATATAATGACACATGCAAGTATCTGATAATATATAAAGTCACAATACCAAGTTTGATGAGGCAGTATTGCTTTGTTTTAAAAATATAAGGTTTTCTTCATTTTCTGAAAAATTGATATTTTGTTTTTCATTTCCTGAACAATTACCATTTTGGATTTAGCTGGTTCCGGCCGGACAGCAGAGATATATTACTTATTACTTTTGCACATGGCATGTGTACAAGTAATCAAAATAAATAGAGTTGTATTGAGTTTCTTTGAGAGAAACCCCTGCCTGCTCCTTCACTGTTGTCAGTCTAGATGAGCTTGTCCACTCAACGGCTGAAATGTGAATGATAGAGCAAATTGCTTTGATTCCAACAGTCTCTCAGTGTGTGTGGTCTGCTGCAATCTCAGCGAATGTTGTTTGAACTGTGGACTCTGTTGTACAGTTTACTATTTTGTTCCAATTTGTTCCCGTTTGAAACGGCATGTCTCAAAAAAGGGGACAGTATGAGAGAGTGTGTCAAATCACAGTCCAGTCGTTTGATTGACAGGTATGACATTTCATGGATCTGGAGGCGTTCATTTTCACTGCTGTGTCTCAAGCTTGACCGACCGCCCGCTCGCCCGCTGTGTCCTTCCCATTTTGAAAATGTCTCCACGTTATCTTGATCGTTGGTGTCACACCGTGCCGGTTTGTGACATCAAACGTTGTCTGCAAACGCCCTCGCTGTTGGGAGAAGATTCGAGTCACCCAATCACCCAATACCACATTACAAAAAGAAAGTTTATCTTTTTTTCCTCAGAAGCTACAGCGGTCGATTGTTATCATAACTAGAGGGACTTGAATTATAAAGCACTAGAAATGTTCTTGGTGATGCTGACAAAGAAAATTGGTCAATACCACCAAGACATACTAACAAGGCCTAGTTTTGAACATACAGTAGGTTACTGTGTGTAAACTACGTTACATACAGTAGTGGTTCTCAAAGTGGGGTCCGGGGACTCCTAAGGGATCCTTGAGCGGGTCCCAGGGAGTCCCCAGCAAATATGTTGTATAACATCAAAATCACTTTAACCCTGTATACATCAGCTTTTTTAAAATAGCTGATCTACAAGCTTCAAAGCTTGTAGATCTGCTCTTTTGAAAAGAAAATCTGGGGAAAATGTTGAATATTTATGACAACACAAATCTTGTATGGGGTCCCTGACCCATAAAACATCTTTCCAAATGGGGCTCCGCAGCCAACTGCATATTAATTTGTGGGTCCTTGACATGGAAAGGTTTGAGAACCGGTATATCAGTGGGGGGCGGCAGTGGCTCAGGAGGTAGAGCAGCCGTGAAACAGAAGATGCCTGGTTCGATTCCCCGGCTCGCACAGTGTCACTGTTGAGGTGTCCTTGAGCAAGACACTTAACCCCCAATTGCTCCCGATGAGCAGCTTATTGCCTTGCATGGTTTCCTCTCCTCTGCCGTGAATGTGTGTGAATGGATGACTGTAATGCACATTGTAAAGCACTTTGGACAAAGGCGCTATATAAATGCACCAATTTACCATTTTACCATGTGTATGATATGCAGGGTTACACACGGGCAAGGCAGTTTGATCTGTATAGCACATTTCAACAAAAAAAAAGTAACTCAATCAAAGGTAGCGGCAAACGGAAAGGTCTTTAGTTGAGAGTGGCAGCAGATCTGCAGTGTTCTGGGAGTTTGTTCCAGATATGTGGTACATAAAAACTAAATGCTGCTTCCCCACATTCATTTTTGGTTTTAGGGACAGAAAGCAGTCCTTTCCCAGATGACCTGAGAGGTCTGGAAGGTTCATGATATCGCACAAGATCAGAAATGAATTTTGGCCCTAAACCATTCAAAGCTTTATCGACCCAACAGTAATATTTTTAAATCAATTATTTGACACACAGGGAGCCAGGGTAAGGATTTAAGAACTGGAATAATGTGCTCCACTTTCATCTTAGTAAGGAGTCGAGCAGCAGCGTTCTGAATCAACTGCAGTCGTCTGATTGATTTTTTTAGGGAGACCTGTAAAGACACCGTTACAGTAGTCAAGTCTACTGAAGACACCCACATGAAGAAAAACACCCAAAAATAAATGAATAAAGCGGTTTGTATTATGATTATTATAAAGCCTTGCCTCTTCGTGTGCAACAACATCCACTGTACCGTTTGTTCATTTTCAGTGTGGCGTGTGCTGTTATCTGAGCAAGGTCAGCAAAGAAGTTACACGCATTGTGTTTATTTTTAGCGGTGCACAGTGAACCGTTGCTATACAGCTTGACGTGACAACCATCCGGGGGTATGCCGCGGGCAGTGGGTGCTGCATGCGCGGGCTGTGCACAAAATGGCCATCCTTTTCATATGTAGCTACGACCTCTCTGCCCTCGATGCGGGCGTCATATCTGATCTGACTGCTTCCACCCCAACAGTGACACGCCTGTCATTGTGATTCAGACGTAGTAGCGAGGGCCCTCCGGATTACCGAGACGTTTGTTCGCTGACTCGTCGGATCACCGCGTGATTGGCGGTGACAATTATCCTGATGCAGGCGGTCGTGATGAGGGAGGGAGGGAGGCTGACAGACTGACGACGCCCCCGAAAGAACCTCCTAGAATGCTGTTTGCCAACCTGTGGTCCACGGACCGCTAGAGGTCCGTGGCATAATTATAGGTGGTCCATTGGGAAAATGTATTAACTACAGGGTTCCCATGGTCATGAAATTCCTGGAAATATTTAGAAATTAGAAAAGGCCTGGAAAAGGTTTGGAATTAATCAAATGTTTTGGAAAATGTTTAGATATACAAGTACATTGTTTTTGCTGTTGATTTTGTTACAGTTTTTCACAATTGTTAACACACGTTTCTCCAAACAATAACGGCTTTCTCAAAACTGCACACACAAAACTGAAAACCTCACACACAAAATGCTAAACCCCACACTGCCTTTGCAAGATGACTCTTTGCCATCAAATCTTTTAACTGTTCACAAAATGGAACTCGTGTTTTCATTTGGTACACACAGCCATATTTTCAAATGACACACACATACCATTCATTACAGTACACACAAAATGCTAAACCCCACGCTGCCTTTGCAAGATGACTCTTTGCCATCAAATCTTTTAACTGTTCACAAAATGGAACTCGTGTTTTCATTTGGTACACACAGCCATATTTTCAAATGACACACACATACCATTCATTACAGTACACACAAGAAGCATGTGCTGCACACTACCAAACATTTACAGCACACTGCAGGGCAAAATTGAAAACACAATCATAGAAATGGAACACACCATGACAATGACTCTGGAGAATGAGCCATTTCTCCTTTTGTAAAATGACTCAGTGTAGGCCTACTTTTTTCAAACATAAAACAAAACAAATATGCAGCCAAAAATGTTTTATTTCTCTACATGATTTAGGCATCATGCCTCCGGTTCATGTCTGGCCAGAGGGCCTCATCCACATCATAGGCAATGTTCTCCCTGTCCAAGCAGCGTTGGAAGAAACGCCTCGAGTGGCGCATGAAGCCCTGACAGACCTCAACAGTGACTAGGGCTGCAATCGATTTTTACGATTTTTGTAAATTGACATTTTTCGATTTTGAATTGGAAAAAAACATATTTTACTAATCGAGAATCGTTTGTTTTGAAAAAATCGGAAAAGAATCAGAATCGTGACCCCAAGAATCGGAATCGAATCGAATCGTGAGATAGCAGAAGATTCACACCCTAACAGTGACGTCGCCACAAGCCTCCTCCATGGCCTGGAGCAGTGGGACCCGGCTCTGTGGGTTCCGTTCATTTACCTTCCACCTCCAAGCTCAAAATAACTCCTCAATGGGATTCAGGAAAGGAGAATAAGGTCGAAGGTACAGAACGGAAAAATGTGGGTGGTCCTGGAACCACTCACGCACTGGAGCAGCCCGGTGGTGCAAATTGCTCACCAGACCTGAATGTTTAGAGATTTGACTATTTAGGTGTTATAGATTGATGCTTTGAGATTTTGCGTGAGAAGTGTGTGCAGCAACTGAACATTGTGTGTAGTGTTTGGACAACAAGGTGTGTTGTAGATTGTTGCTTTGAGATTTTGCGTGAGAAGAGTGTGCAACAACTGAACATTGTGTGTAGTGTTTGGACAACAAGGTGATAATGTACTGAACATTGTGAGTAGTGTTTGGACAACAAGGTGATAATGTAATGATAGTGATGAGTGTAAAGAAGGAAAGTCAGAGTCTAATGCAGATAAGGGAGTGTGAAGTAGTGCCAAATTGGGTCGAGCGATTAGTACATGAAGTTAAGGTTGTGAAAATTGTGCCGAATTTTTGCTTTTTGTGTGTTAACAATTGTGAAAAACTGTAATACAAAACATGTCCCAAAATATGTCTAACATCTAACACGTGAAATAAGTAAAATGTATTGCTGTGCTGCACGAGTTCCGTGAGAGCGGCCTAATATATACAGGACGTCACGTGACAAAAATAATAGATCTACAAGCAACAACATCCGTGATGTTAGCTTGTAGATCTGTTTTTTTTGTCACGTGACTCCTTCGCTCGAGTCTGTCTTGGGGCATTCTTAGTCTCATTATTGCACCCTATGGTTGCTATAGGCCTTGAAATGGGGTAAAATACTTTGGAAAAGTTATGGAAACGTTTTCAGAATTCATTGGTAAAAATGTGTGGGAACCCTGTAACTACTTCAACCCCTAAATTCATATTCTGGGGGGAACATTGGCCAAAAATAGCTGATCTACAAGCTCACAACGTGTCGCAACTTTAAGAAAGAGATTTGGTGTAGACGGGAAAAAAAGGTCCAAGTACAGTTGCAGCTCAGGTCCGTTTTACTAAGAATAGGGGGTTTAAGTGGTTAAAATGCTTAAAATATATATTGTTTTCCTTTTGTTAAAGGAATCAAAAAGGATCATTATGAACATGACCTCTGTGGTCATCATGAAAATACCGCCTGTGTCGCTGACCAGTAGTTGACAGTCACAGTTCAAAACACAACATGACAGATGTGATGTGTGTGTTTGTGTAGGAGATTTTCTCTGTGAGTTTAAGTGCATAATGTGTTGTTGCCGTTGTTGTCTGTGTGATCAAAGCTCTGTATTTCATTTTTACTTTATGGAATGCACATTTTGCAGCACACACTGACAAACAGAAACAACAAGCTCCTTTGTGGGACGCAGCAGCAGCATCACATAAGATTTGTGGGAGAGAGGGGGGAAGGAAACGATTTGTATTTTATTTCACCCATTAAGACCTGAGGCAGATTCTACAAATGCCTTCTTAATCGGTACTCAAACTGTTCAAAAAGAAAATGTTCAAAAATAGCCGATGTACAAGCTTGCAGCGTGGAAGGAGATGACATGATCTTGTTTATCTGGTAGTTTTTGAGAACCACTGTTCTAATCCACTGTTCTAAATTCTAAGAGTTTTCTGAAAAACTTATATTGCTATATAGCTAAAATTGAGAATGACATATTTTTTCCCGCAGTTTTAATAGTTTAAAATTAAAACAGCCGCGCGGCCAGCCCTCAAAGAGGCGCGCAGGCCACAATAATGCAATTAGTTACAGAAGAGAGGGGTCGATGCCAAGCCTTCAGTCAGAATTAGGAGTGAGGGGGATGAGTTTCATCCCCCTCACTCACTCACTCCGCCCGCCGTGCCAAATATAAGCGCGCTGATTCTTCCGCGCTGATGTAAAATATATTTGGATTTCCACATAATTGGGCTGGTGTGGTGGTGGTGGTGGCGGCTCAGTGCTCAGCGGATCATGTTGGAATGGAGTTTTTGGAGTGTTTGTCATGCTTTATAAGCACATGCTAATCGAAATGCTACATGTCGTCAGGGAACTCTTTATTCGACCGACGCAAACCGTCCTGAGGGCACGAGGCCACAGCTATGCTCTCCAGGCACCCACACACATGGCTGGACGGCCGCGGCACACATCACATGAGCGTCCTGTTCTTATGATTGTGTTTATGTCCAGTGGTGGGATAAATACTCACATCTTTTTTTTAACTTAATTGAAAGTAGCAATAACTCTCTATTCAAAATGTTACCCGGGTTAAAGTAAAGTACAAACGCATCGGCATCAAAATATACTTTAAGTACTAAAGTAAAGTACTAAAATTCTTCCAAATCTGTAGATTTACAAGCTCCGAAGCTCGCAACGCATTGTGAGCTTATGAGCCCATTTCCATATAATTGGACCTCACTAATGCTCATTATAAGACATTTTTGTCTACCCCGTCTGTGTCTCAGAGGAGGGCTGTGGACAGTTCAGAAACCCGCCTACCAGTGACATCATCGATGGGGAATCCAAGCTAATAGAAACGGCAGGCTTTCTATTCCTCTAAAGCTAGCATTCTATAATGGAAGCCATTGTTATTGCGTTAATACAAATCTAAAAAAGAAATCTAAAAAACTCATCTTGTTTGAAAAAAAAGAGAAACACCTGTCTAATGATGATGTCACTGATAGGCGGGTTTCCCGAGGTCCACAGCCCTCCTATGAGACCGAGTAGAATTTTTTTTTACCATTTTATCATGAGCATTAGTGAGGGCCAATAATATGAAAATGGGTGAAGTCGTCCTTTAAGTGCAGTACTTGAGTAAATGTACTTATTACTTTCCACTTTCCACCACTGCTTATGTCCCACTCTTGTACGTATGATAAACATTGTGTGTACAATATTGTCTCTCTGTTCCTCATCCTACAGGCATATAGACACAGACACAGGCGCGCGTTTTTTTCTTACGCTGTCTCGCACACAGAGACACAATTTATCCCCCTCTCTCGCTCTCTGTCTCTGTCTCTCTCTATCAACCCACACACATCCTCTCTTTTCATATTTCATTATACTGTAAATATGGATACAAAATATCTCACTCTCTCATCTTACCGTGTCCTATATTCCTTCCTTATTATTGTGGCTTTTCCTTTCTTCTGCTGTTTCTTTATACAATGCTTTGGAAATATACGTTGCCTCGAGCATGCACAATCACGTGCACACACACACACGCACACACACACACACACACACACGCGCACACACACACACACGCACACGCACACGCACACGCACACACACACACACACACACACACACACACACACACACACACACACACACACACACACACACACACATCCTCGCTCTCTTAACACAAACATGCATTGCTCTCTGTCTCACACACAGACACAGTGTTCATACACTGTTCAGCTTTTGTTTTTGTTTTCCTATAATGTATGCGACCATATCCGCACCACGTGCACACACACACACACACACACACACACACACACACACACACACACACACACACACACACACACACACACACACACACACGCATTATCCTTTATTATCCTTTCTCTGTCTCCACGCACACACGCACGCACGCACGCACAGTGAGTTTTCCTGTAATGTGTCTAGAGAGTCCGTAGCTCCCGGAGGAGGCTTAATGGAGTGTGTCTTTCTTCCCGGGCTGTGTGTGCGAGGAGAGAGGAGGAGGACTCCCTATTGGGAGGTGACTGCAGGAGCAGGGAGGTGGCGAGGTGGGCATAACTCCTCTGTCGGATGGAAACCTCATCCAGTGTGTGTGTGTGTGTGTGTGTGTGTGTGTGTGTGTGTGTGTGTGTGTGTGTGTGCGTGTGTGTGTGTGTGTGTGTGTGCGTGTCTGTGCGTTGTCTCCCTTTTTGAGGCAGTTTGTTTTGTTGCAGATTTATATAATTTACATACCGTCCCTGTCGGGGCAGAAACCTTGTGTCTATCTTCTACCTATCTAAACTTTTTTTGTTTTTTCACTGTAAATTACTGCCCTACTACAGTGTCACACAAAACTAGCAAAAAAAATGCCGATCTACAAGATCACGTGTCGCGTTGTTGTGAGCTTGTAGGTAACCTTGTTTTGGGCAGAAACCGATATGCTAGTAGAGAGAGACACAGGAAGCTGAGGGCAGAGAGAGAGAGAGAGAGAGAGTGATATAGTGGGGAATACATGTAACACGGGTGAAGGGTCTCCAGCCCATGGAATCGAACCGGGGACGTTGAGATTACTGTATGTGGTCGACGTGCTGTCCGGTCATCTAGCTGGCGCGCTCCCAGAATCTGATTTCTGAGCCACTGAAAACCACAAGCGATCGTATTCCAATATATGTAGTAGGGGTGTAACGATACGTTTTAACAACGATTCGATACGTATCACGATACTTGGTTGTCGATACGATACATGAACGATACAGGTTAATTTAGAACGATACGATACGTTTCGATTCAGCGATTTAGTCGATACGATACATGAACGATACAGGACAGGTTAATTTAGAACGATACGATTCGATTCAATGATTTAAAATCGATATAGTAACTATTTATTTACCCAAAAATTCTGTGTGAAAAATAAATACCTGGATACTGGATATAAACCCCTCTTTCTCTTTTCTTCTTCTTAAAAGTACTTAGTATTGATATAATTGATTATTTGCATTGCAGAACGATTCGATACGATTATTTGCATTGCAAAACGATTCGATACGATTCAAAGTCAAACGATACGATATTTAGCTGTTTGCATATCGATATAGTAGATCGTTGAAAATTCAAAACGATGCATCGATGCAGTTACTGTATCGTTACGGGCCTAATATGTAGGTATTTCTTTCTTTCTTCCTTCCTTCTTTTTTCATCCCCCTTTTCTATTTGGGTTCAGGAAATACAATCAATATCATTTCCCGATTCAACATACTGTGGATCCAGCCCCAGAAGAGAAGACTTACGTTAAAAAAAATTCTAATTCATTCAAACTTTTCAAAAATAGCACATATCCAAGCTTGTTCCAACAGTTTTTTGGACATACAAGGTTTCCCGGCTGACAACGACGAGCGACAACATACCACACATATCACACCATAACATATACTTGTGATTATGTGAAAATGGATTGAGGCCAGTGTTGTGTTCCCTGCATGTCATATTGTTACACTGCTGGAAACCAAATGACATTCACTGCATCGTATCTGATTGAGGCCACTGTGAAATGCATCTATCTATCTCCACATTGCACATTCCCCTGCACAGTTCTGTTAGATGTGCTATTACTGAAGGCACAGTTCAATTGAACTGGGCTCTCTCTCTCTCATTCATAGCCAGTGATGGACAACGTAATCAGTTAAAGGACTGGAGTACTTGCTTTTAAAAATATGTAAGTATTTAAAAGGGTAACCGGCCCAAATCTCACTCACCCGTTTTTGTCACGGACCGCTCGCCCCCAGCGTTTCTTGTATTCTTGCATTTGTTTGACTGAGGTTAAGTTTAGGAATAAGGTTAGGTTTAGGCATAGTTTTACTGAGGTTAAGTTTAGGAATAAGGTTAGGTTTTTTAGGCATAGTTTTACTGAGGTTATGTTTAGGAATACCTGATGGCGACCATTTTGAGGTAGCCGGATTTGAACTTGGGCGGGCGCTTTTGTGTTCTTTAAAAGCATAAATTACAAAATAAATATTTCCAAACATAAAAAAAAGAAAAGTATAATAGCTATAATTCCTAATGTACTTTTTCCCCTCCTAGAAATTTACTGGAGTCAAAAGCACAAAAATACTCAAGTAAAGTACAGATACTCAAAACATTTTTACTTAACCACTTAAACCTTAGATGGTTGACCGGAGTCCCCCAAGGCTGTATCTTTTCTGTTTTCTGTTATTGTGGGGAAAGCTTTCGCTGAAAATAGCAGATCCACAAGCTCACAACGCATCACGCTGTCAGCTTGTTGATTGGCTATTTTCAGCGAAAGCTTTCCCCACAATACGGATGAGTGGTTAAGTACAGTACTCAAGTACATGTACTTAGTTACTGTCTGCCACGATATCTCCAACATTCCACATTGCATGCACAGTTCCACTTTCTCACTGTTAGATTGCCCATTATTAAAGGCACAGTTCAATTGAATCGTACTGAACTGGCCTCTCACTCATTGGTAGTAACCGGTACGGTACGGTTACGGTGGACCCACGCCAGCCATTGAAACTCGACACTCCACCAAGAAGAATGTCTATAGTGTGGAGCCAAACGCCGCCGCTCCATTGGCTGATGGCCAAGTCTTGATAGAACTTCATGGAGACATCAAATAAAAAGAAATACTAAGGCAAGGCACGCTGTGCTGTAGGCGGCCCCCGGCCACAGAAAATGCATGGAATTTATTTATAGTCCTTTTCCACCACTATATCCACCCAAAGCCTTGCTCTGCTCCGCGTCTTTGGGGATATTTAATTGAAACCGCCGTCAATTCCCATGTAAACTTTTCATTTGATGGGAGAGACGCTGTTTCAGGCGGTGGGAGGAGGAGAGATAGCAAAAAAAAAAAAGAGAGAGAGAAAATCGTTGCTGTCGGGCAGAAAACTTGTATCTCCATCTTTCAACTTTTCATGTTTTTTTTCCGTAAATGAACGGCCTACTTCAACATCATACAAGAGTGTTGCACAAAAGTAGTGGAAAATAGCAGATCTATACAAGCTACAAGCTACACACGTTGTATGAGCTTGTAGATCGGCTATTCTCACTATTTGTATCCCCAAAAAATAACGAATGAACAAGAAAAATGAACAGTTTTGGACATACAAGGTTTCCTTCCACCCCGACAGCAGCAGCGAAATGGAAATGTGCCTACACATGAATACTCCATCAGAACAGAGCCAGACAAGATGTAGCACAGTGCCTGTGGGATGATCATTGTTTCATTCCCTTCACTTCATTGTTAAAGCCCCCTCCCCTCCCCGTCCCTCCACCCTCATCTCCAGTGGCGGAGAGGAGCTATGTGCAGTTTTGAGGTACTTTTACTTTACTTGAGTATTTCCATTTTTTCAATACTTAATACCTTGTAACTTTTTCGGGTCAAGGACCCACAAATTGATATATATTTTGCCACGGACCTCCATCTGAAAATGTTTTGTGTCAGGGACTTCCAGAAGAGAAGATTTGTGTTTCAAGGTTTTTAAAAAATGTTCAAAAATAGCTGTAATATTTTCGAATAGCCAATGTATAAAAATGGTTAAGTGCTTAAAATTATTGTGATGCTATTAACTAACTAGGGACCCCCTGGAACCGCCCCAAGGACCACTGCTTTATACGCCATCTACATCTCAGAGATAATCATTGTACTTTTTACTCCACTACAATTATTTGACAGCTTTAGTTACTAGTTACTTTGCAGATTTAGATTATTAACACAAAACATACATTGACCAATTAAGACCACCTCCTTTTTTTGTGTTGGTTTGGCCCCTCCCCTTTCTTAGTCCACTTCCTCCCGGGTGCTTCTTTGTTTATGTCCTACTAACAACAACATTACATTTTTGTAACGTTTTCTGTTAGCAGAATCTGAGAGATTTATTTTACTCAAGTATGAAAATCAGAGTACTTCTTCCACCACTGGTGATTTTGAAATCTCATCGCTGGATAAATAAATAGGCAAATAATACTGACCCTGTCTCCAAACACTCCTCCAATGAAGTCCCTCGCAGCAACTGCAAATTCAAGTCAACAGGACCCCAGGGACAGTCTGGAGGATGTGTTTTTGGAAGTGGGCCCACACGCTACCTTTGTCTGTTACTTTGGCAGGAAGAGAATTCCTGCCCGCGGCAAAGACGTAGGGAACCCACTCTATGCCTTTTCCTTTTGACATGTTGCATGTTGTCATCTCAGTCTGTACGTGTGTGTGTGTGTGTGTGTGTGTGTGTGTGTGTGTGTGTGTGTGTGTGTGTGTGTGTGTGTGTGTGTGTGTGTGTGTGTGTGTGTGTGTGTGTGTGTGTGTGTGTGTGTGTGTGTGTGTACACAGTATGTGTGATGTGTGTGTGTCTGTGTATATGTGTGTGTGTGTGTGTGTGTGTGTGTGTGTGTGTGTGTGTGTGTGTGTGTGTGTGTGTTTGTGTGCGTGTGCGTGTATGTGTCTGTGTATAAGTGTCTGTACTTGTGTGTGTGTGTACGTGCGTACTTTCATTAGTGAATGCGTGTGCGTTAGTGTGTGTGTGTGTGTGTGTGTTTGTGTGCGTGTATGTGTCTGTGTATAAGTGTCTGTACTTGTGTGTGCGTGTGCGTGCGTACTTTCATTAGTGAATGTGTGTGTGTGTGTGTGTGTGTGTGTGTGTGTGTGTACGTTCATGTGTGTGTTTGTGGAGGAGCTTGTTTGTGATTCAGACAGGCAGTCATTTTTTAAGGCCTAGCTCTCTCTCTCTCTCTGTGGAATGAACAGCACGAGATAACCCCCCATCCCACCCCCCCCCACACACACACACACACACCCCTCAGAAATCACAGGCGGCTCACGTGACATGAAAGCGGGTTTTCAGTCAAACACAGAGGCATGTGTACGAGGCACAGGGAAAGAAAAGACTCTGTAATGAGTCAAACAAGTAGGACACTACTCATTAGAGATGGATTTGTGTGTTTCTTCCCAAGGCATGATGGGCAATTCATTTCTCTCTTTTTTCCGCATCAAATGTCGCGGGGCTGAGCTGCACGCCACGCATCTCACTTGCTCGAGAAGCGGCTGAGAGAGCAAAAGTGTTGACGGAATGAGTGCGGCATGCACGTTCGATTTGGCAGAGCCATGGAATGGCTAATCAGGGAAGGTTGTGTACACACATCGTCACTTGTCGGGCGGAAAACTTGTATATCCATGTTTTATTTTTTGTCGTGCAACAGTGTCGTGCAAAGCTAGCGGAAATAACAGATCTATAGGCTCACAATGCATCGTGATGTGACGCGTGGCGAGCTTATACAGTAGATCTGCTATTTCTGCTATTTTAGAACATTTCTGAAAGTGTCAAGTGTGTCTGCGGGTTTTTTAAATACTTTGTCAATGAAAAGTATTAACAGAGACCTTATAATTAAATAATAACTACAGCAGATCCAGGGCGCTCGGGTGCTGCAGTGGTAAAGTCCCTGCCCACCACCACAGAGGTTGTGGGTTCGAATCCACCGTGGTGCATCCGGCTTTGTCGGGCATCTATGCGAACACATGTTTGGCCCGTGTTTAGGGAGGGAAGCCGGACGGGGAGGGTGATATTGGTCATCGCACATACTCCTACGGGCTGGGGACGGCACCTGTCAGCAGGGAGTGCTGGGCGGGAGGAGTAGGACGAAGGCCCTACGTCCTCCCGATAGGGCCTCCTCACTGGTGAGTCAGTAGGATACACCAGCAGTGACAAATGTGTGTGAGGAGGAATTAATTGGCATATCGATTAAATTGGGGAGAAAACATCAGATCCATTTGATCACAAAGGTTATTTTTCTCCATCTCCTTTTTTTCTCGTTTTGGGACATACAAGGTTTTTCCACCCGACAGCGAGACGACATCTAAATACAGACAAGCGGAAGAAACATTTGAATGAAATGTCTTCCCTCTGCAATCTGCCTGTTATGCAGGTGCTGCTGAGCTGCACAACCTTGGAAAAAAAAAGGCTCAAGGGGGTAAGAATCAAGTTTCCAGAATACTCTCAATGAAAGGAGGGGGGGGGAGACACCTTGCTCTTTTTCCCCCGGTAACTTTCAATTCAAGTTTTGTTGTGCTCCCAGCTAGCATACACACAGAGACATCAGAGATGTACGGCTGTGACATCCCCTTAGCTCATGGCTTCCCATCCATCCATATACTGTGTTCGTACAAAGTTGCCGGTGAAACAAATCCTGTTTTCCTCGCCTTATTTGCATGTCATTATGCAAGCTGTGTCGACTTTCAAAACTCGTCACTCTGCTCATTTGACAGACTGCAACATGGCGAGCAATTAACTGTGTAACGCTAACGCGTAACAGTGCGAGAGAGAGCGCCAGAGAGTTAGCCGTATACCATAGTATGCATACTGTATGACCTTGCGTACATTATCCTTGCTGATGGGCGGGAATCTTGTAGCTACAAAACAATTACTTTTCAGGAAGAAAAAAAGATAGTGTGTTCCATAGGATTCAATGTAATTATTGTTTAGTCACAAGCTCTTGTTAATACATTTCATTTTGTTAAATATTTACAGTATAAAACCCACAGACAGACCCACAAAAGAAAAGAAAAGAAAACAGAACTAGCACATCTACAAGCTCACAACATGACGAGCTTGTAGATCAGCTATTTCCGCAACTTTTGCCGTGTATTCGCTGAAGTATAAAATAGGGCATTCATTTATGAAAACATAAATAGGGAGATACAACAGTTTCCGCCCGACAGCGACAATATAATCCATATTCCTACCGCTAACTGGCGGCAATGTTAGCTAATTAGCTGTATCTTGCTAATATGTGCCTGTGTGCTATCCTCCCTGTAGCGGTGTTACTTTCTCTTGTGAGTCACACTTTAAATGCCCGCTAGCCCACCTCTGGGTCAACGAATACCGTACACGACTTCCTGTCATTTAGAGCAGTGGTTCTGAAAGTGGGGTCCGCCCCCCCCCCCCCCACCCCCAGGTGTCCTTGAGGGAATTCCAGGGGGTCCCCCACCCCAGCAAAATAAGTTAATGTAGCATCAAAATCACTTTAACCACTAAAACCCTATTTTATACTTTTAGCTATTTGAAAATAGCAGATATATAGATCTGCTATTTTTAAACAATCAAAAAAATAATATGAATAATTTAGAATATTTCTGAAACATTTTATCAACACACAACCTGTTATGGGGGGTCCCTGGAACAAAACATTTTCAGATGGGGGGGGGGGGTCCACAGCCAAGTACATTTTCGTTTGGGGGGTCCATGACATGAAAAAGTTTTAGAACCACTGCTGTACACAACTGTCTGTCATTTAGGGCCTTGATGAACAAGACATGTTTATATTGCCATCAAGCCCCAGCCGCTTTTGTCATCAGCCCCACCATGTGAGAGCAACACCATGGCGCGACCACGTTCACCCCGCACGGTTTTCCCTTCCCAGCCCTTCTCCATTGTTGTGCCTTTTTGTTGTTGTCAAAGAGAGTGCCATAGACTAGACTGAGGAGCTCATTGCAATAAAACTCTCAACATGTTCACAACATTCTCGTCTTCTCCGGGGGCCTGGGCGGTGCCCCCAATTATCATGCTGTTGAGTCTTGACGTCTCTAATTACGTGCCGGCCCTCTTCCACATGGTTCTGTGCACGCACGGAAGAATAAAGGTGCCAACTGGAACCCAAACTGGTTCCTCAGAGTGATAGAATAACCATTTTCTGGTTCCAGAAAGAACCTTTCATTTTAATGGTTCTTATAAAGAACCTTTCAGACTAAGGTTCTTTATAAGAACCACTGCCAGTCATTTTAAATGGTTCTATAAAGAACCCTTCTTAACAACTTAAACCCATAAATACTTCATCAAATGTCTCCCAGGTGTCCGCTCCTTTTCTTCTCTCCCCTCTACACCAATTCTCTTCATCAAAAATAGCTGATCTACAAGCTCGATAGAGATAGGCTATTTTCTGCGAATGTTCAATTATTAAGACATGGACAGACAGACAGACAGACAGACAGACCTTTATTGTCTCCGCCAGGCCGAAAGGCATGGCGAGAGAGTATGTTTTACCCCCTGTCCGTCCATCCGTCCGTCCGTCCGTCCATCCGTCCGTGTGTCCGTCCGTCCGTCTGTGACCAGCTAATCTCCACCACCGTTGCCTTGATCGCAGCGAAACTGAGCACACACACTCCCTGGATGCCAATTCCGAACTTCTTTTTTTTTTAAATAATTTTTATCCCTCGATTTTGTAACCCTTTTTTTTTCACCCGGTGCCAATTTGCTAAGTGATCCTGGGCACTACACTCCCCCCACCAGCCTAGGGAGGCCAGGGCCGAGCTCATGCCTCCTTCAATGCATGAGAGCCAACTGACCTTCTTGTCACCTGACAAGGGGGAGTTTCCCTGGTTGGACGTACTGTAGCGCGTGGAAGGAACACTTTATTCCAACCAGTTCCCCTCCCCTCCATCAGGCGCCCCGGCTGACCAGGGGGAGGCAGTATAGTGACCAGGATTACTACATGTTTTTGTGAGGGTATTAACTACCCTAGGAGACACGGGGAGAACATGCAAACTCCACACAGAGTAGGCCCTTTAGGGTATGGGCGCTGATGACGCGGAGGAGAAGACACGCCCCCAGCGCCCACAGCGTCCCCGGCGGGAATCGAACCCAGGACCTTCTAGCTGTGAGGCGACAGCGCTACCGACTGCGCCACCGTGCCCCCAATTCCAAACTTCTGCCCCAAATCTTTCACATGGGCTTTTTATAGCACCACCAGGAGGCCAATTTGTGCAAAACATATTTTTTGACAGTACTCCTACGGATTTTGTCCAAAAATCCCGCAAATCGGTACACAGTATCTCTATAGTCATTAAACAAAACGGGTCTTTCAGATTTTTCATATTCCATCCTGATTGGCTAAAAATGGCTTCCAAAGTTTGCAGG
Source organism: Gymnoscopelus braueri (assembly GCF_963280865.1). Lineage (NCBI taxonomy): Eukaryota > Metazoa > Chordata > Actinopteri > Myctophiformes > Myctophidae > Gymnoscopelus > Gymnoscopelus braueri. The sequence goes on along the minus strand of NC_137607.1, from coordinate 45,439,302 downwards.
AGTGCTCCGTTTTGAACAAAATGCCTCAAATCATGAACACAGCATGCAATTTCCGTGAAATTTTGCACACATATTTCCACTATGCCGAGGAAGAAATGGCACTTGAAAAATTTCAAATCAGCCTCATGGTGGCGCTATAACAGGCAGATTCATGTTTGTACCTATAACTGCACCTATCTGTGTAAAACTTTGTATGCGCACTCCCTAGAGGTCAAGGAAAAACCTTAGCCCTGCATTTTTCACATCTGCCTTTTATAGCGCCACCAGGAGGCCGACTTATGTAAATAAAAAAAATATATATTACTCCTTCCGATTTTATCCAAATTTCACGCAAATCGGTACACATGATCTCCATAGTCATGTGATCAAGACGGATGTGTTTGATTTTTCATATTCCATTCTCATTGGCTAAGATTGACATCTAAAGTTTGCAGTAGTGGCTTGTTATGAACAAAACAAGCCACAAAACGCAAATCATGAACGCACCGTCCGATTGCGGTCAAACTTTGCACGCACCTTCACACTATGTTGAGGAACAAATGCCACCCTTTTAACATTGGCCTGTTATAGCGCCACCAGCAGGTCTAATTTAGCAAAACAATTTTTTTGCACAAAATGCCTCAAGCCATGAATGCAGTGTCCGATTGCCGTGCAAGGCCTAAGAACAAATGGCACCCTTTTCACATTGGCCTATTATAGCGCCACCAGGAGGCCAAAATAACCTACCTGACCTGGCGGAGACCTGTGCTCCGAGGAGCACTTTTTCTAGTTGATCATTTGGGGGAAATGTGGGGTCTTTAAAAGTCAGCCTTTTAAAAACCGGGAAAGCATCTGTGTCATTTTAGATTTTGACGTTGGCTATTCAAAAATAGCAGATATACACAGCACGTCACTTTGTGCCGCGCTGTGAGCTTGTACATCTACTATTTTTTTACATTTTAGAAAAATATTGAAAGAGCGAGAACTACCGATTTAGAAGGCATTTGTAGAATCGGTCTCAGGTCAAAGAACTAAACTATTAATTGTAAACCATATTTTTTTCTTGTGTGTGTGACCGGGCCACTCTTATATGTTTTGCATGAGAACCCACAAAGCTTTTGTTTGATTACATGTGAGCACAGGGGCAGAAGTGGGCTGTTCGTTCGTTCGTTTGAACAATACAAAATGGAAGTGCAGTATAATAGCAGTGATGGAAGAAGTGCTCACATGTTTTATTTAAGCAAAAGTATCAATACTGCCATGTAGATATACTCTGTTCCAAGTAGAAGTCCCGTATTCAAGATGTACTTGAGTAAAAGTAAAAAAAGTGCATAAAAATATACATAAAGTACCAATAGTAAAAGTACTCACTGTGCAGAATGTCCCATTTCAACTTCAAAATGCGTAAAAAGTATTTTCAAATGGCCGAAATATATATATGGCTGAAGTGGTTAGTGTGTTTTGTAATAATAATCAAAATCTACAAAGTAACTATAGTAACTAAAGTTGATACAAATAATTGTTGTGGAGTTGAAGTACAATATTTGCCTGTGTGTGGGTTATAAGGAAAAGTACTGATAATTGGAAATACTCCAGTAAAGTACAAACATTTTACTTAAGTATAGTACTTGAGTAAATGTACTTAGTTACTTTACACCACTGGCAGTATAATAGCCTAGATATTCGGTTGTAATGCATATCTTGTCTTTCGAGGCGGACACGTTTCCAACTCAAAGACATGACAGGATAATGAGCAAGCTGCCACGCACTTCTCATTCTGTAAACGTATTACCATTGCAATTATTGCTTTTAAATTTAGTTTTTCTCTCTCTCCTCTAGTCTAGGCAGACACTGAACGCATAGACATCGATTATTCTCTTGTCAATATAAGCGGGTAAAAAGAGTATTTATAATTGCTGTGGTGAAGTTTGAGTGTTCAAACATTCACATTGAAAGACTTTATTGTCACATATATACTCATGCATGTATGTGTGAAATGTTGGTGTAGCACAGTGGTTCTCAACCTGTGGGTTTAAAAAGTGACAATTTAAGAACTTATTAGACATTTTTGATACAAGAAATTAAATTAAATTTAAAAGACACAACTGCATCAAAAGTAATCAACAAACTATACTATAAAAACTGGTCAAACAACGGCCAAATTGTCAAATAATATAAGAAAGGCGATTTTTTTTTTAAATAGCTGAGCTTGTAGATCTGCTATTCTGGAGTGGAACCGAGTCAAACCAAATGTAATGCATCAACTCCTACAATTCCAAGTGCTTGTCAGGGTGGGGGTCCCCACATTCCCCAGTTAAAATACGATTATTTTGGGGAGTCACGGCCTGAAAAGTTTGAGAATCACTGATGTGGCAGACTTTGTCAGATTGTGCTGCAACTAATGTACAACTCATAAAATGTAAATCGATAAAAACTTAAAGTTTTAATACAGGTATTACTATTAATAGAAGTAATACAGTTAATAGTGTTAAAATCTAATACATGTGGTGAGTAGTATATATGTTGTTGTTGCTGTCAGACTTTTAGGGGCTACTGACAGACAATAAGTGACTAGTTGGAAGTGAGAATGTGTTGAAACTTTGTATGTCCAACACTGTTAGTTTTTCAGGAAATGGAACCTGTGTTCCAGTGGATCCTACGTTATTTAGTCACAAGCCCTTGCTAATACTTTTTGTTGGTTGAATATTTTAAACCCCACAGACAGACACTTTCAGCCTGGCGTCCCAGGTCATCAAAAGTAGCAGATCCACAAGCTCAAAACACGTCGCTTCGAAAAAGTTAAAAAAGATGGAGGTAATGTACTGTAAGAGGTTTCTCCCCGACAGTGACGATATACAGTTGTACTGTACATTCATGCCACATAAGTAAGAATGAGTGACGGAAGAGTAAGTTTGCAAGTACTATACTGCATGGTCTCTAATTGGTGGCAAAGCACACAGACCAAGAGAGCCGTCCTTTGATTTGTCAAGAGAATCTCCTCATACTGGCTCAGTCCTTTGAATGGTTCTGCATCATAACATAACCTTCAAAAGACATTCCCCATGTATGGGAAATGGATTGATGCTTTATGTATACTGTAAATGCATAATCCAACTGGTTTGCACTCTGGAATATAAAAGGAGTGTAGGATTCTCTTGTCAATATTTCTGTTTTGTGTTTTTGTTTGCATGAACGTACAGTTTTTTCATTATAACGAGGCTAAAATACACCAACTACCTTGGAATGGTGGTGGCATATGGTACAGTTATGAAACCAAAGCTTCAATAAAGTGAATTAGTGCAGTGTTGTAGTTATTCATTTATTCAGCTGATGCTTTCAGCCATACAATCAGCAACCTTATAAGCAGCTAATAATACGTAGTACAAGGTCAAATACATAGTGCTCAGAAAACACACCAATATATGTCGCTGTCATGCAGAAGCCTTGTATATCCATATTTCAGCTTTTTATTTTTTTTCCCCCCCTAAAATAAATGTATACTTAGTGGTATGACAGTGTCTTGTGCAAAAGTAGTGGAATTATCCGATCTAACAAGCTCACAATACGTCACATCGTGTTTTGAGCTTATATATCTGCCTGTGGGTTTTTATACATATTTAACCAATGAAAAGTATTAACAAGAGCTTGTGGCTGTGTTCCTGTGATCCACACAGGTTCTTTTTTTCCATTTTCTGAAAAGTAACGGATTTGGACATATGAGGTTTCCACCAAACAGCGATGATATTCAAACTCCAAACACTATTTTGTGAAGAAATGTCATCAGCACCATCACTCACTCATCTGCAATTTACAATTTAGACATTTAACATTTAGCTCTTATCCAGAGACATTTACAAAAAATAAGGTAAATAATCGTATAAATAGAATGCAGAGAGAACAGTGTAGTGGTGCCTCAAGAAACTAGGATAGCAGGTTAACATTCTGTATATTGAAACTATAGGATGCAAGGTAAAATATAGCTGCAAGCAGTGATACAGGGGCCAAGGAATTAAATAGAATAGGCAATATGCAAAAGGCAATACAATTACGCACATATTTTATTATTTATATGTTATATATATTGTATTTATTATTCTCCCCAGAACTTTGGCACACTACTAGTCCTACATACTTTCACCTAGAAACTCGATTCACAATTTAAAAAATCCTCCTTACTGTTGACATTTTTGTCCACAGTAAGGAGGATTTTGACTTTGAAATAATTTGCAGTAAAGCACCCAATGCATTTCCAAAGTCACTGCGGCCGCAATTTTTACACTACAGATATTTTATTTTCATCGCCAAGTTTGCACGGGTCTGCTGTCCGATTTAATCCAAAGATCTAAGCTGTGTGATGTATACATTTTCAGTTAAGACCATTAATATCAACCCATATCCCGCTGCACTGTAGCAATTAGTACACCTGGGGCTGTTTTGTGCTTAACCTGTCAAAGTGGTGCAAAGTAACAGGATCATTTACTCAAGCACTATACAATTGCTTACAATGCACAGTACAATATTGTAGTACTTTTACTCTACTATCCATTTTTGTTACTTCTACTCCATTATGATTACAGCATTTGATAGCTTTAGTTACTTTTACTTTGCCGATTTTATTATTAAAGGAGAATTTCGCCCGACGGTATTCTTACCTTTATTATGACGTTATGATATCCTAGGACGAGTGGTACAGTACAGAAATTCCATAACTCCATAATAGATCCGCCACAGTTAAAAACCTGCACCTTTCTTTAAATCGCGTGTTTTAAAAGCTTTTTTTTTTGAGAGAGAGAGATCTGATGTTTACAGTGAGAGAACACTATGTAACCTGTTGTTCTTGAATGTGCTCAACCGTAAGCCGCGTTTTGGCGACACTTCCGGCACCCAATCTAAAAGTTCACTGGAGCCAGGGGGAGCACCCCACACCCATCACTCCCGCCCCCTATACCCCTCCATCTCCTTACTACCATCAGCTATGCAAGCAGTTGTGTAACTGATGACAATTAAGAGAATGGAAACAGGTGCTCCCAATCTGATCAACCAGAAGCAAGTCTACACCCACACACAACACACAGACAGAGATACCAAATCAAACAGAATTTGTACTTTTTATACTACAATTTTTTGGCTTGTTGCGAGCCCACATTGTTTCTTTTGGAACCATATTTTCTAGTTATTTTTTAAGGATCTTTGGGATGCTAGTTTACAGGGTTGTGCAGGCGTTCATAACATGTATTTCTCTCACTTCATTTCATCCTGGCACCAGAATGTTGCAATGCTATGACGTCAGGCAGAACTCAGTGAATCAAATAACATAATATTCCTTTATTAAAGTCATTCTCTGTCCCGTATCCTGTATGTATGCGTGCCTAGGGCACGCGCAGCCGCTTTGCGCATCAAGCCGGACTGCAGGAAGTACATGACGGGATTCAGGCAGCTGTTGAAGGCGGAGAACAACAGCATCACCTGCTTGGTCTGGTGCATCACACAGGACCAGGACACAGGTTGTAACGCATCTTCGTGGAGCTGGTGGAGGATGTAGAAGGGATGGAAGGCGTGGTACGGCAGAAAACACAGTAAACAGCAAGAGGACAAAGAAGGACTTCCTGGCAGTTCGTCCGTAGCGGCTGGTGGCGATCTTCCCGTAGGAGACCACCTGTACGGTGAAAACCACCCAGAACGTCACCATCAGAGCCATGCTAACAAATGCTATGCACTTGCCATCATCCCACCGCTTGTACTGGAAGCACTTGTCGTCGGGCACCTCCCTGTCGTGCGCCTCCTTGACCGCTTTAGAGATCACGTAGGCCATCATGCTCAGCGCCAGCCCCCACACTAGGCCACATACCACCCAGGTCCATGGCACACCGCACAGACTCCTCAACGTGCACCGCGCTCCGCCGGCACGGCGCCTCAGCCAGGCATAGCGGCCCAGGCTGATGAGGCCCAACAGGGTGATGTTGACGTACATGTTCATGTAGAACACGTTGGTCACCAGACTGCACGCCACGGCGCCCAGCTCCCATTTGTTCCCGTTGGCGTGGTATTGCACCTTGAAGGGCAGGCAGGCCAGCAGCAGCAGGTCGGCCACGGCGCAGTTCATGAGGAGGATGTGCATGGAGTCCCACCGGCGTTGGAGGAGGAACACCCACAGGGCCAGAGTGTTCCCCGCCAGGCCGAAGAGGAAGAACAGGGAGTAGAAGACTGCCAGCGGCACGCGCAGATCCTCATCGTAGGACAGACAAGTGACGTTGGTTGGCATGGTAGAGGGTGTAGAGAAGGTGGATGGCATGGTGGAGTGTGTAGAGAAGATGGATGGCATGGTGGAGGTTGGAGAGAGGATGGTTGACATGATGGAGGGTGTAGACAAGATGGATGGCATGGTGGAGGTTGGAGAGAGGATGGTTGACATGATGGAGGGTATAGAGAAGGTGGATGGTATGGTGGAGGGTGTAGAGAAGATGGATGGCATGGTGGAGGGTGTAGAGAAGATGGATGGCATGGTGGAGGTTGGAGAGAGGATGGTTGACATGATGGAGGGTGTAGAGAAGATGGATGGCATGGTGGAGGTTGGAGAGAGGATGGTTGACATGGAGGAAGGTGGAGGGAGGACGGTTGACATGGAGGAAGGTGGAGGGAGGATGGTTGACATGGAGGAAGGTGGAGGGAGGATGGTTGACATGGAGGAAGGTGGAGGGAGGATGGTTGACATGGAGGAAGGTGGAGGGACGGACAGAAGGGTGGAGTTAGAGTGTGTGAGAAAGGACGCTTGGGTGGACATAGTGCTCATGGTGTCTTCAGAGAGATGAGATCTTCTCTTCTAAGGGAGAAAGACAATTCAGATGTTAGTGTTGTCATGTTGCTGGGTGGAGGTGAGGTGTTGCTGGGTGGTGAGGTGTTGCTAGGTGGTAAGAGGCTCTGGTCCATAGCGTTAGAAGGAGTTCTCCTTAACGCTATGTTACTTTTCAGCCGTTGCCCGGCATGCCCGCACACCCCCGGTAAGCAAGCCTCTCGTCTTTAGTGAAAATAAAAAATACACTTTCGCTACTCGCTAAACAAAGACGATTTAAAGATGTTGCAATAGAAAAATTCCATTGACCAAATCTGTTGGGGGCGCATTGGAGTAACTAATGCAATAATACATTTTCTGGACAAAAAGTGTATTTTAGACGTGAGGTGGGGGTTCTGAGTGTTCAACATCTTAAAACCGTCTTTGTTTTGGTGAGTAGCGGAAGTGTATTTTTAATTTTTAATAGAGACGAGAAGCTGCGCAGCTTGCGCTACCGAGGGTGTACTGGCAATGGTTGAAAAGTAACATAGCGTTAGAACTCCTAAAGGTATGGAACAGAGCTAGGTGGTGAGGTGTGGAGTAAGGGTCCTTCATCTAGCAGACTTTACGAATCAGGATGTTCCACTATTGTATATTATATGTTCAGCTTGGTCAAAGAAAGTAACCAGCCAGGTCATTGTATTAGTATTTTTATAATTGCCTACTTCCTCCTGTATTAAACTTCATTGTACAATGGTGGCATAAAAAGGTGAAAATAGCAGATTTCACGTTGTGAGCTTGTAGATCTGCTATTTTCACTATTTTATATTTTAAAACATTTTTTAATTATTAGTAATCGAGGCAGAAATTTCAAGCAATGGTAATGAGTTGAAGTCATATCGTCCAGCCTACGGTGAGCTGTGAGTAAAGCCGGCAGCATACTCTAACCAAACAGGACACTTTTTTTCAGCTAGGGTAGGTCAATAAGAACTAAATGACATCATGCTATAGGGTACAGTAGGTCAATAAGAACTAAATGACATCATTCTATAGGGCACAGTAGGTCAATAAGAACTAAATGACATTATGCTATAAGGTATAATAGGTCTATAAGAACTAAATTACATAATTCTATAGGGCACAGTAGGTCAATAAGAACAAAATGACATCATGCTATAGGGTACAGTAGGTCAATAGGTTCTGTGCACCTCAGGTGCACAGAACCTAAATCAGTGTTTCCCAAACACTGGGTCTCGGGACCCATGTTTTGGTCTCAGACCCATTTTTATGGGTCACAAGTAAATATCCTATTCTTTTTCACTAACACTAACAACTAAAACAATATAATATTTGCAGAAATTACAAAGACATTTCTAACATTTCAAGTAAATTCCATAAAAAACGTAACTAGAACGGCTATTTTCACTAGTTTGGGTCCTGGTGAGAGAGACGTCACATTTCTGTTTTGGGTCTAAATAGCCGAACACCTCCCTGGCTGAACACATCCCTGGCTGAACACCTCCCTGGCTGAACACCTCCCTGACTAACTGAACACCTCCCTGGCTGAACACCTCCCTGACTAACTGAACACCTCCCTGGCTGAACACCTCCCTGACTGAACACCTCTCTGACTAACTGAACACCTCTCTGACTAACTGAACACCTCCCTGACTGAACACCTCCCTGACTGAACACCTCCCTGACTAACTGAACACCTCCCTGACTAACTGAACACCTCCCTGGCTGACCACCTCCCTGACTAACTGAACACCTCCCTGACTGAACACCTCCCTGACTGACTGAACACCTCCCTGACTAACTGAACACCTCCCTGGCTGAACACCTCCCTGACTAACTGAACACCTCCCTGGCTGAACACCGTGTGTAAGTGGAAGTTGAGACCAGATTAATATCCATCCGTCTTCAGCCGTGGGACCAAATTATTATCATTATTAACAGGAAGCGTTCTTGTAGTATTTCAATTATATGTCCTAAATTCAGCATTTGAAAGGTCAAGTGTTATTTACCTGCCAAATGTTATTAGTACAGCAATTATATCATCAGATGAATACATCAGTTTACAAACAACAAACATAAAATACATTTAAAAAAACTTACAAAATGTTCTGCTCTCTCTCTCTCTCTTCCTTTTTCTCTGTCTTTTTCAGTATGCCTCCAGTGTTGCCAGATTTTGCGAGAGAAACAAGCGACCAGGTTTACGTCCCCAGCAAAATGACGTAATACAGCATCAAAATGCTGATCACTTTAACCCATATCTGCTATTTGAAAATAGCTGATCTAAAAATTATCAATGTGTTGTGAGCTATCTTCAAAAAATCTTGAGGAAAAATTTGGAACATTTTAACAACACTAATCTCGTATGTCCCTGGCACAAAATATTTTCAGATGGGGGGGGGGTCAAATACATTCAAATACATATGAATTTGGGGTTCCTTGACATGAAAATGTTTGGAACTACTGGTTTAAACAACATTAGACAACAAGCCCAAATAACAACCAACTTCACTTTAGAAACAATCCCTCCCAAAAACGCATCCCGCAAACTACCAATATTTACAAGTGACTTTACAAAAAAAACAAAACAAAGTCACTCATAATAAGCAGACTTGGCAACACCGTATACCTCATCTCTGCCACCCTTCCTACCACACTGCTCATCCATGCGCTTATCTGCATGTACCAAATATATTCTTAACTTATCTTCTACTTTTCATGTTTTTTTGTAAATGAATGCCCTACTTCATCACACAAGAGTGTCGCATAAAAGTAGTTAAAATAGCCTGTACTGTACAAGCTCACAACACGAGGCGTTGTACATCGGCTACTTTCACGATTTTAAAATGTTTTTTTGAACTAATTATAAAAAAGCAACAGTTTTGCAACGATATGTAAGCACATCCTGCTTCCACCTCAGGAAGTCATATCTATCTAACCGATCTAATGCTGATGGGGTGTGTGTGTGTGTGTGTGTGTGTGTGTGTGTGTGTGTGTGTGCGCGTGTGCGCGGGCTGTAGAGCGGATGTGAGCAGTGATTAGATATAAATAAAACCCCTCTTCTGCAGGTAAATAGACACTAACTCGAGTGCCCAAATTCTGCCCGCACCTGACCCGATGGTTTCAGGCTGGGCCGTCCCCAAAATCTATGCTAATTAGTCGGGCCGGGCCGAGCCTCGGGTTCTGTGAAAAAAAGAAAAAAAGAAATCCATTACGATGGCCAATGGGCGATCAAAAAACATTATGACACCTTTTCGGGTTTTTCGGGCCTAAAAGTATGGTAATTGTTTGGGCCGAGCCTCGGGCCAGCCCAGTAGGGCCCAGTTAGGGCTGGGCCTTAATTTTCATGCCCGTTGAGAACTCTAACACTGACACACATCCAGCTTAGATGCTGTTTAGACATTTGACCAAAATACTGTCAATACTTTTTTGTGCCTTGAAAGAGGCAAAAGCACAATACTTCATTGTGGGCTCGCTGCAGCAGCAGTAAGCACACTATAGATGTTCTCACTATTTATTTATTATTCTCCCCAAAACTTTGGCACCTAATTACTCCTACATACTCACACCCATTCAAACTTTAAAATGTTCAGGTTACTGTGGAATCATGTGCTTGTACATGAATCTTTCATGAAATATTTCAATTTAAAAGTTTAGAAATTATAATGCAAGTTTATGGAAGATTTTGGTACATCACAACTCCTTCATACTTTCACCTAGAAACTCGATTCACAATTAAAAAAATCCACCTCACAGTGGACATGTTTGCTTGACTTTTACTTTGAAATAATTAGCAGTTTTCGAAATATTATTATATAAAAAATATTAAAAATGTCATTGCGACCTCCCGTTCTCTTTTATACGCCTTTGAAAATAACATGTCTCGGCCAAAATTACATAGTAAAAAAAAAAGTACACAGGAGCCGAGATTTTTAAGTAATAAGTTAACCAGGAAGTGAATGGAGCAGTAAATCTTTGGATCGCTGGTTCTCTGTGAAAAAAAAAAGTCGTCATAAGTCGTCCTTGGCAGCCAGGGCGTTATGACGATGTCTCGTCATAAGTCGTCCTTGGCAGTGAGAGAGTTAATAAAGTCATGAGTTTTGTTGGGCAAATCATGTTGGGACTGGATGAGTCAGGGTTTGAACCAGAGACCTTCAGACTGACAAGTAGACACTTTACCGACTGAGCCATTGGAACCACAGACTTATTGCGGAGGGAAAGGAGCCCAGGAAGAGGATTGTGTTTAGATATTATGTCAAAGTTCATGTGTAGAAAGTTTCGTGCACATTCCTAAAAAATCCCAGGAGTAGATCGTTTTTTCATATCATTCTAAATGGTGGGAGATCTAAGGGTCAGATGGTCATAGGTCAAAGTGACACATTTGTTTCTCATAAGGAGACGGATACGTGTATTGAAGTTGTATTGCTGTCGGTCAAACAGTTCATAAGCTATGCCTGTTCAAAGTTTGCATGTTTCAATTGATTGCTATAGCGCCACCCTTTGGTTGTGAGTTTCATGTCTTCGTCGTTTGGCATAGCCCTCTAACATATTGCCGAGTTTTGTAAAAAACGGCTGCACGGTTAAGCCAGAACTGCAAAAAGTGGCGGAAGAAGAAAGGACTAACTTCGAAAACAAGAAGGGACCAATAGCACTACATTCTTGGCCTAGCATCTCTCTAAATAAACAGCTATCTAAATCACATTCATACCATGGTTGCATAGATATGTTTGTATGGTAGCAGGCATATCTCGATCAATCGATAGCATCAGTCGAAAGAGGTGGCATCAGTCGAAAGAAGGGGAACAGGGAGAGTGAAGTGCTAGGGGAAGAGGTGAGTCTTCAGGGAGCCTGTGAAAGGATTTAAGAACTGGAGTGATATGCACCACTTTTTTGGTATTAGTAAGGACTCGAGCAGTTAGTCTGCAGTTCTGACTGCAATGGGGAGTTTAGGAGGGAGAAGAGTGTAGGACGTGTGGAGTGTGGTCCAAGGATGTTTTAGGGAAGGCTCGGACAGCATTCCTTTGTTAGCTGATCTAGGTGAGCGGGAGGGGTATATGCCATGTTGTACCTTTGCACTGTGCAAATTGCACATAACTTTGTTCAGACAGGTGGGACCATCGCATCACAGCAGTACAGTGTTTCCACTGACTAACAGTACTGTCTGGTTTTCACAACCTGCAGAGTGACGATATGGCTGCACCCCGACCACATGTGAGCCGAGTGCTGTGCCCACACCCATGTCAGTAATGGTTCTTCAGAGTGATGTCACGGCACATTTTAATCTGCTGCATAATCTGCAATGAGGTCACAAGACACAAAACAGGTGTGTCACTCACAACAACAAAAAGCCTCCGCTGACTAAATATCCACTGTTAACAGCCTGACTGAGTAGTGAGTGAGTAAGTAAGTATAAGTAAAATGTATTTGTAGCACCTTTCACAGACGTAGATAGTCACAGCGTGCTTCACAAGCATATCAATTAAAGAATCAAAAACAAAAAGAGTCAAAGAAAGCAAACAAACTCAGAATAATGTATATAGCAAATAGTCAATAGTGTTAATGTCAGGTTGCCTTGGTTTGAATCCCCAGATTGGGCAGAGAAGAGCCAGGGAAGTGATTAATAGTCTGACTGACTTAACAGTAAGTGAAGTAAGGCAGCACTTAGGCTCAGCAGACCCTCCCTGGATAAATAAAGATTATAAAAACGTCTTAACCATCCTGTCCTTGCAAAAAACCTCCACAAACATCCTTTCCACCCATCCCCACCCCAACCACACCCGGCCTCTTCGAAAAACCCTCAAGCACCTTAACCACTGAAGCCCTACAGTATACTCCATTGCAAGACAAATAGTGGAGAAACAAAATTTCACGATCAATTGTTTTGTTTCTTTGTTAGTTAGAATTTTCACATACTGTATAATGACATGCCCGAAATAGGGACACCAGTTTGAAAGTGGTTAAGCACTAGGACCAAGGAACACAATCTAACACAAAAGAAACCTTGAACCTTTGGGCCTTGAACCTTGAAAAAGGTCTGAGTCCGTTGGTTAAGACAACAGTCAGTCCACCTGCTCCTAACAAATTATCAAGGGGGCCAAAAAGAGGCCCTCTTCCCTTGCTGGGTTTCTAGAATCCACCAACTGTAGCGTATTGATCTGAAACTGATGTTCTCCCATCCCTGGACCCCTGGAACCCCTCAATCCCCACCAACCCCCCCACCCCCCACCTCCTCTCACTGGGCCCTTTACTCCATGAAGACTCTTTTGGAGGATGGAGAATAAGAGGGAGGGTTGTTGTGGGAATCGGTGGTAAATGGTGCATTTATATAACGCCTTTATCAAAAAGCACATGGCGTATGTCCATCTTTCAATACTTTAAACTTCTACTACTGTACATGTCAGAGGCAGACATTGTACCATTTACTCAACTATAGTTATTTGTCAGCTTTATTACTTTTTCAGAATTCAGATTATAGTTACAGAACATACATTAACCACTTAAGCACTATTTTATACTTTGGTTCTTTTCAAAACATTTTGTAGTATTTGTTATTGTAAGTATATTTTGATATTATACCTTTAAACTTTTACTTAAGTAATTTTTTGAATACAGGACTTTTACATGTCACAGAGTATTTCTATATTGTGGTATTCGTTTTTTACTTTAATAAAAAAGCGGAGTACTTCCACCACTGTGTTGTGGGGATTAAGGGGTGGTTGGGTGGTGGGGGGTTTGGACCAGGGGGTTTCACCTCCCCTTTGTCTTGGGCTAATTCCACCGTCTCCTCCCGAGAAAAAGAAGGGGACCCCTCCCCTCACCTCGTGTTTACAAAGGGCCCCTCGAGCGTGACCCCTCATTATGTCCGACCCCTCCTCTTACAACCGTGACAGGGTCCCCTCAGGGCCTCGAGGGGGGGAGAAAGAAAAAAAAAGAATAGTTCACACAGACCACATTTGCATTTTATTTGATTACTCTTCATGTTTGATTCATGGACCTCTGAACTGCTGTGAGGGGAGGGGGGTTGGTTTATGTAAAAGGGGGTTGTCACACGGCACACTTATTTGTGCAACTCGTACAATCGTGATAAACCCCAAATTCCTTTGCTGTGAGCCGAACAAGTGTCATTTTAAGAGCATAGAGACACTGCACTCTCCGTATTTTTACTTTTTTTGGTAAATTAACGCCCTACTTGATCATACTACAGCGTCACACAAAAGCATCGAAAGTAGCAGATCAACAAGCTCGAAACGCAACTCGAAGCGCGGTGCAAAGCGACGCATTTTGACCTTGTAGATCTGGTACTTTTTATTTTTGAATAAGTAACATTTTGGACATCTGAGGTTTCCACCCGACAGAAATGATATGTACCCTGGAGAGGGTACAGAGAGAGAATCGTTATGGGAAGCAAAAAGAGAAACTTTCTACCACATGAACCCTATAGCATCCCTATTCTTGTGGCAAACATTCTGCGAAAATAGCCGAACTATAAACTCACAATGCGTCGCAATGTAACACGCTATGAGCTTGTAGATCGGGCTGTTTTCAGCAAAGAGATTTGATGTTGAGGGGGAAAAAGGCGCAGACCAAGTATAGAGCCCTGGGGGTCCGTGGTCAACTAAATATAATAGGGTTTATGTGCAAGATAATGTAAGTTGAATGATGGCAGGTCCTACAAAATGTGTGTAAAAGTAAAGATGGCAACTGTACTCACAGATGATGATATTCTTCTACAACGGTATAGTGTAGCAGTAGTGGCTCAGAGCCTCTGTCTGATGACCAAAAGTCTAATATCTCCCCCGGCTAATGGGGAATTCCCCTTTAGGCCTGTGGTTAAGATGATGGCTTCCCACGCAGGAGACCCAGGTTCGATTCCCGACGTTACATTGGTGCTGTGACCCGGATTGAGTGTAGCAGTAGTAGATCTGCTATTGTTTTTTATTGTTTTTATTTAAAAAGTGATCGTTCATTAATTGTGATCGAGGCAAAAGTTTGAAATAATCGCGCTAATGAAGTCATGTTGCCCAGCCCTAGAGTGCACTGTACCGCATGCACATTATGTGTGTTAAGCTTCTGTAAATGTACAGCACGTACTGTATGTTTTACAGCTGGGGGGCAAATCTGTTTTAAGCAAACAATGCTGATAACGATGGAACAAAATGGACCAAATGGAGCTAAGCTTGATGTTTTGTTTTAGCTAATTTCAGGGTTTGTGGACAATATCTGTCTGTCTGTCTGTCTGTGCGTGTGTGTGTGTTCATGCGTAGTCTGCGTATATGAATAGATCTGTATTTTCATGAAAGCGAGGATGTATCCATATGTCGGCGACTGTGTGTACTGAGTGACTGTATGCATGTGTGTCTACTTGTGTATACGCTTGTGTATACGTTTGTGTGTGTGTGTGTGTGTGTGTGCGTGCACGTGTGTGCGTGTGCGTGGCTGCGTGCGCAGGGCAGCTGTGTCCCCGATACTTGGGGACCCGTGACACAGCTGTCATACTATAAGCATGTAGTGAGAGGCCTGTGTGGCTGACTGTGTGAACGAACACAACCCAAACTGTACGTCTGCCTCTGTCTCAGCGGGAACGAGCCATGCGGCAGGGACTTGTCAGCACTTAATGCTAACAAATGGCTTTCATTATGGCCCGCAAATGAGAAACAATCTGATATTTTTATGGCAGTGTATTTCATTTAATGGAGAAATCATCACACAGATGAGCGATGAAATAAATTGGGTTAGTTTTATTTATCGTGAGCAGCAGGCCAGAAGGGCCCTCTACTGATTACAAAAGACTGACCTGTGATTCTGTCTTATCCCATTCAATCCTAGAGCTCATCTACAAATGTACATTTTTTGAAAAAAACTTATGTTGCTTTATCAGTGGTTCTCAAACGTTTTCATGTCAAGGTGTTAAAGGAGCATTACACCCCTGGAAGAACTTGCAGTCACTCAATGTTAATCATATATATATTAATGATCTATTATAATATAGTAGATAACAGTAGCGAAATTTCAAATTTGCACCCTATGGCCAGAAAAATATAGAAGTCTTGACTTTGACTTGATGACTGGGGTTTGGCTGCATTACTACAATGACCACAATGCTTTGCGGCACTGCCCTTCCTTGAGGGGAGGAGGCTGCGTGGGGGCGTGGTCTACATTGTAACTTTCCCCTCCCAGTTCTCACTACAACAACATCAACAAACACATTGCAGACATTGGCCAGTGTTGCCATGTCTGCTTATTATAAGCGGCTGGTTTCTAAAATGTAGTTGATATTTGGGCTTGTTTCCAAATGTTTTGATTGTTGTTTAAACCAGTGGTTCTCAAACATGTTCATGTACTTTTCCACGGACCCTCATCTGTGCACTGCGTGCCAACATATTTGCCAGGGAGACCCTACCAAAAATGTGTTGTTAAAATGTTCCACATTTTGCACTTTTTCCCCCTCAATTTTTTTTGGAAAATAGCAGATCTATACAAGCTCACACTGCGTCACATCGTTACGCGTTGTGAGCTTGTAGATCGGCAATTTTCAAATAACCCATGTCTAGGTTTCAAGTGCTCCTGGCACAGGTATTTTCTTTTGGGCTTGTTTTCATATACCTGGTTGCTTATTTCTCTCACAAGATCTGGCAACACTGAATGCTTTAGAATGATGAATGTTACAACTTTTCCGACTTTTTTGTCTACCTTTGGATCACAAAACACGAGAAATCTGCCTCTGTTGAACCAGTACAGTTGGACCAGTAGGCCTACATTGCAAGTTTGCTATATACCAGGATGTCAGTATCATCATCACCGTGTCTTTGTTGCGCCAGCAAGGTGAAACTATAGTCTTGGCTGCTGTTGTATTGTGTTCTGTATTGATTTGATTGTATATTATAGTAAACTAAATATATCATGTATAAATTAGCATAGTAACACTAAACGTGTGTGTCTGTGTGCGCGCACGCGTGTGCATCCATTTTTTTTTCTACCACCATGTAGACAGTCCGGTGCTGGTGACGTGACGTCCATCTTCTACTTGGGAGTCGGGACATCCATGGAGATGCAGCATATATAGTCAACAACAATATAATAATAAAACAAAACGTTTCATACTCATGTCATGTGTGACTCCTTATCTCTGAGAGCATAATGTTTCACTGTCATTTCCAGTTATATTCTTTGGACTAAACATATAGAAAACATGGGCATTACTTTAGAATGACATGCTAATGTTCAAATACTCTTGTCATACACAGTGTAATCGTTTTTTTTCTCTTTTGTCAAATGAGACCGTTTCATGCTTTCAATTGGTGTATATGGATAATATTAGATTTTACTATAGCCTATTGTATCTAAGACTAGTGAAGTTGAATCCAATGTGCTGGGGTCCCCAGAAAAATTATGATTACATGTAGAAGTAAATACTAACAGAATGTACAAGAGTTTTTCACTATTATATCTGTAATGCTTACAGTCATGTAATTATGTACCATTCTGCCAAATGAAAGACCATCTCCTATCATGAAACAGTTCAAAAGAACCCTTATAGAATTGGGTGTAAATACATTTTGTCATTATACATGCTTACACAATGTAGAATATACCAATGAGTAGAGCAAGCAGTGTGTAAATGTAACCGTTTTATTTAGAAGACAAAAATATGGCTGTAGTGTCCCAGGTCTTCATCTGCAGTTCCTTCATTTTTGCAGGCTGATGACAACTTTCTGTCCTGTCATTGGAAAGAACACATTAGATTAGATTTAGTTTACATGGATATCATCCGACGTGATACCTAATTTATTCTTAGTTGCATGTGCACCAAAAATAGCATACCTACAAGCTCACAAAGTGTCGAGTCCGCGACGCGTTGTGAGCTTGTAGATCTGCTATTTTCGGGAACTGACGTCGTCATGTAGGCTACTGAGTAGCTCTGAAACATGTCAGTCATGGCGGAGCTTCAACCTGGTGTTTGCAATTTCTATATGTACAGACCTTACATCTACATAAACGTTCATATTTCAAATATAAAGTGCTGACCTCATGCCACGGATGTTACAATTTGAATCAGGTGGGTCTAAGTACCAGTATCTTCCGTATTGTTTAATAAAAAGCATTTTAATCCAATCGGTGGCCATTTTCTCCTTATGCTTTCAATTACGCGACCCTATCGGTTGGGATGTATATTGCACTCTGATACATTATACATCTAAGAGAAAATGGCCACCGTTCGGATTTAAATGTTTTTTTATTGAAAAGTACGGAAGATACGGGTACTTAGACCCATCCGATTCCAATTGTAACATCTGTGGCCACGGGGTTATATTTGAAATATGAACGTTTATGTAGATGAAAGGGTTGTGAATGGAGAAAGTGCCAAAACCAGGTTGAAGTTCCGCTATGGGCAGCAAAATCGGCGAAGTTCCCCTTTAAGACTGAGTTGTGTTCAGAACCCAAATGCAACCACTCAGGAGACAGGAAAGGGTTAATGCCTTGCGAGGCGTTTTAATGTCCAAAATAATACACAAAACTGAACATGTATAGATATATCTATATAAATCTACATGGATATACATATATAACTAGTGGCACAAATATATATGTATATATGTAGATATTATATAATATAAAACTATACTTAGGGAGAGTCCATGAGAGTAGTCAGAGTCCAAGCATGTGGTCGGTAGCCAAACAAACGATCCAGAGGAATGGTGGTGGCAAGCGGGGAGTGGCACTGCAGATCTGGAGTGAGACAAAAAACAAGCGATCAGAATGATTGCAGCAAAACCACAGAAAATAGCTCTACAGGGTACGGACAGCAACAATGTAGCTTCAGCTATACTTGCCAGGTAATTCTATGGGAAAATCTGGCAAGGGGCGGAGTCAAGGCAGGGTTCTTGAAGACTCTGGTGATGATGGGAAAATGGAAACAGGTGTGCAGTGCCACACCCAGTCAGCTTGCCACAGGGAGGAGAATGATGAGGTGAGCCTGAGTGTCTAGGTGGAAGAGTGAGAACGGCGCACTGGATTGTGCACAGGAACTCCAGACGTGGAAGGTGGAGGTGAAGGGTTCGAAACCGTAACAGGACCCCCCCCTCTACGGGAGCCTCCTGGCGACCTGCCAGGCGCATCAGGATGGTCTCGGTAGAACTGCCGCAGAAGCTCAGGGCTCATGATGAGTTTCCGGGAAACCCAACTACGCTCCTCCGGCCCATACCCCTCCCAGTCGACTAGGTATTGGAACCCACGACCATAACGGCGCACCCGAAGTAGCCTTCGCACCGCCCACTGAGGATGCCCATCGACCATCTGTGGGGGTGGGGGTTTAGGGGGTGGAGGTGTCAAAGGGCACGAGGAAACGGGTTTGACCTTGGAGACATGGAAGACTGGGTGGACACGCCGCATGGAGGAGGGAAGTCGGAGACGCACTGCAACCGGATTGATGATGCGCTCAATAGGGAATGGTCCTAGGAACCGGGGCGCCAGCTTCCGGGACTCCACCTGCAGCGGAAGGTCAGAGGATGAGAGATACACCTGCTGACCCACTCTGTACTGCGGGGCCTTGGTGCGCCGACGGTTGGCTCCTCGGCAAGCACGGGTGTTGGACCTTAGTAGAGCTGCACGGACAGTCTTCCATACTCTGCGACATCTTTGAAGATGGGCTTGCACAGAAGGGACGGCAACCTCAGACTCCTGGTCCGGAAACAGTGGAGGCTGGTATCCAAGGGAGCACTCAAAGGGTGACATGCCAGTGGCAGAACTGACATGGGCGTTCAATGAGTATTCCACCCAGGGCAGGTCCTTACTCCAGGAGGACGGATGGAGAGCAGAGGCGCACCGGAGGGCGGCCTCCAGGTTCTGGTTGGCCCGCTCTGCCTGTCCGTTTGACTGGGGGTGATATCCCGAGGAGAGACTGATGGTGGCACCGATGCCCTTACAGAGAGCCTTCCAGACCTGGGAGGTGAACTGGGGACCACGGTCACTGACGATGTCAGCTGGGAGTCCATGAAGGCGGTAAACATGTTCCATGAGTAGCTCAGCTGTCTCCTTGGAGGAAGGGAGCTTGGGGAGAGCCACAAGGTGCACAGCCTTGGAAAAACGATCTACCACCGTGAGGATAACGGTGTTGCCCATGGAGGGGGGAAGACCGGTAACAAAATCCAAAGCGATATCCGACCAAGGCCGACAGGGGACAGGAAGGGGACGCAAGAGACCAGCAGGGGACTGATGGGATGACTTGCCTCGAGCGCACACCGTGCAGGCAGTGACAAACCTCCGGACATCTGCCGCCACTGTAGGCCACCAGAACCGCCGGCGTACGAAGGAGAGGGTGCGAAGAACCCCTGGATGACAAGTAACTCGGCTGGCATGGCACCACTGGAGGACCTGGGATCGGACCGCATCAGGAACGTACAGTCGGTTGGGGGGTCCAGTTCCTGGATCAGGTTGAATGCGCTGAGCCCTCCTGACCGCTGCCTCGAGATTAGTGGTGACCACTACAATCACTTGGGAAGCAGGGAGAATGGTATCCGGAGTGATAGGATCTCTCTCCTCCGAGTGAATCCGAGACAGTGCGTCAGCCTTAGTATTCTTCGAACCCGGACGGTAAGTGAGAGTGAAGTTGAACCGGCCGAGGAACAGGGCCCAGCGTGCCTGACGGGAGTTCAACCGCCTGGCCGCCCTGATGTAAGTAAGATTCTTGTGGTCGGACCAGACAGTGCTGGGGTACTCAGCCCCCTCTAACCAGTGCCGCCACTCCTCGAAAGCCTCCACAACAGCCAGGAGCTCCCTGTTGCCGATGTCGTAATTCTCCTCAGCCGGGGTAAACCGGCGAGAGAAGAAGGCACAGGGATGCAGCCTCTCGTCGGAGGCAGACTGCTGTGCGAGAACTGCCCCAATACCAGTGTCAGAGGCATCCACTTCCACTACAAAGGGTCTTGAGGGATCAGGGTGGAGCAAGACCGGTGCAGAGGTGAACCGCTTCTTGACGCAAAGAGGACGTAAGAGTTGTGAGGGGGGCTGCCACCCTACTGTAATTTCGAATGAAGCAGCGATAAAAATTGGCAAAACCCAAAAAACTTTGTAACTGCTTCCGGTTGGCCGGTTGAGGCCACTCAACAACAGCCTGGACCTTCCGTAGGTCAGGCCGAGTCTGCCCACTCTCTATGATGAAACCCAGAAACTCCACAGAGGAGGCATGGAAAGTGCACTTCTCTGCCTTGATGAAGAGGCGGTTCTCCAGGAGGCGCTGGATGACTTGGCGGACGTGTTGGATGTGTTCCTCAGCACTCCTGGAGAACACCAGGATGTCATCCAGGTAGAGCACTACAAAGATGTCCAGCATGTCCCTCAGCACATCATTCATCAATGCCTGAAAGACTCCAGGGGCATTGGTAAGGCCGAAGGGCATGACAAGATACTCGTAATGCCCCCGGGGAGTCTTGAATGCAGTCTTCCACTCATCCCCCTCACGTATCCGGACGAGATGGTAGGCGTTCCGGAGATCCAACTTCGTGAAGATGGAAGCGCCCTGCAGAGGTTCGAAGTTGGAACTGATGAGGGGGAGAGGGTACTTGTTCTTGATCGTGATCTTATTAAGCTCCCTGTAGTCGATACACGGCCTAAGGTCTCCTCCCTTCTTCTTGACAAAGAAGAAACCTGCTGCCATCGGGGACCGAGAAGGACGGATGAGGCCTTCGGCCAGGCACTCGGAGATGTATTTGTCCATGGCTGCCTTCTCAGGGAGTGACAAGTTGTACAGTCGACTGGCAGGATAGGCTGCGCCCTTGAGGATATCAATTCCGCAGTCGTACAGACGATGAGGAGGCAGAGAACAGGCTCGGTCCTTACTAAACGCCTCACCCATGTCGTGGTAAGTAGGAGGTACCAGAGACAGATCAGGAGGAGAGGGAGTGTCTGTAGGAGGCTGCGAGGTGGAGTATGCAGCAGCACGGAGACAACGGGCATGGCAGGCGGTGCTCCAACTGAGGATACGCCCTGTGCTGTAGTTGATGTGGGGGACATGCAACTCCAACCAGGGTCGGCCTAGGATGAGAGGAGTGCCAGGGGAAGGTAACACATGGAAACGAATCTCCTCAACATGGTTACCGGACAAAGTCATCTTGAGGAGTTGAGTACGGTGAGTAATAAGGCCAATCTTGTGTCCATCAAGAGCAAAGGCAGGAATGGGTTCAGTCAGGGCAATGAGAGGAATGTTAGCCTGACTGGCCAATTGGAGGTCGATGAAACTTTCATCGGCACCAGAGTCAATGAGGGTGCCGACTGAGAGTGCTCCTCCCTGCCAGGAAAGATGGACCTTGAACATAGCCGGGCCGGTGGAGGTGGGGGAACGAGAAATTCGGCTCACCTGGAATCCCCTGGTCTCCGGTGAGCCTAATCTTTTGGCAGCTTGGGACAGCCATCCCTCAGGTGCCCCTTCTGCCCACAATACATGCAGAGGCCTTGTGTCCTCCGGTGTAACTTCTCCGCAGCAGACAGACGCATTCGGCCCACCTCCATTGGCTCTGCGACTGAGTCTGCGCCTGAGTCTGACACGAATGTCTCAGAAGGATGAGAGGGACTGGTGCTCTGACTGGGGGTCAACCGGGAGGGGCATTGAAGTGAATGTGCCCTGGTCTTCTTACGCTCACGGAGACGTTCGTCGACATCAATGGCGAGACTGATGAGCGTATTGAGATCGGAGGGCTTATCTCTAACTAGCTCGTCCTTCAGCGCCTCCGTGAGGCCCTCTCGAAAGATGCAGCGCAGTGTGGAATCCTCCCATCCCGTGCAGGCCGCGAGCGTGCGGAACTCGATTGCATAAGCAGCAACTGGGCGGGAGCCCTGCTTGATGTGGAGTAGACGTGAGCCTGCATCCTGACCAGCAACGGGGTGGTCGAACACCCTCCTGAACTCCTCCTCGAAGTTGGCATAGTTGTGTCGTGCCCCCGGGTTGGAGCTCAAGAATGACTGGACCCAACGAAGAGCCTCACCGGTGGTATGGGTGGCAATGTAAGCTACCTTGGCTGCATCAGTGGAGAACATGCTGAGCTGCAGTTCAAAGACAAAGTTGCACTGCAACATGAAGCCCCGATAGTCCGTAAATGCCCCGTCATAAGGCTTGGGGCTAGCCAGGTGAGGTTCCCGGCCAGGCTGGGCGACAGGCCCAGGAGTGGGGGGTGGTACTGGAGCGGTAGCTACTTGAACCGGCTGGGCTGGTGGAACTGCGGCAACCAGAGCAGCCAACTGGGCAGACATGGTGTGCATCTGTGTTAGCAGTGCCTGCTGCTGTTGCGACTGGGTCTGCTGCTCACCAGCAATGCCTTGCATCATTGTGGAGGCCTCTTGAAGTAGGCGGGCGTGGTCAGCAAGCACTTTGTCCTGGCGTTGGATAGCAGCACGGGCAGGGTCAAGGAGAGGCCCAGGTGGAGAGGTTCGCACTGGGGCCTGGCCTCCTGAGGGTGCTGGGTTCATGTTGGCCAGATTTTCTGTTAAGACTGAGTTGTGTTCAGAACCCAAATGCAACCACTCAGGAGACAGGAAAGGGTTAATGCCTTGCGAGGCGTTTTAATGTCCAAAATAATACACAAAACTGAACATGTATAGATATATCTATATAAATCTACATGGATATACATATATAACTAGTGGCACAAATATATATGTATATATGTAGATATTATATAATATAAAACTATACTTAGGGAGAGTCCATGAGAGTAGTCAGAGTCCAAGCATGTGGTCGGTAGCCAAACAAACGATCCAGAGGAATGGTGGTGGCAAGCGGGGAGTGGCACTGCAGATCTGGAGTGAGACAAAAAACAAGCGATCAGAATGATTGCAGCAAAACCACAGAAAATAGCTCTACAGGGTACGGACAGCAACAATGTAGCTTCAGCTATACTTGCCAGGTAATTCTATGGGAAAATCTGGCAAGGGGCGGAGTCAAGGCAGGGTTCTTGAAGACTCTGGTGATGATGGGAAAATGGAAACAGGTGTGCAGTGCCACACCCAGTCAGCTTGCCACAGGGAGGAGAATGATGAGGTGAGCCTGAGTGTCTAGGTGGAAGAGTGAGAACGGCGCACTGGATTGTGCACAGGAACTCCAGACGTGGAAGGTGGAGGTGAAGGGTTCG
Organism: Gymnoscopelus braueri; assembly: GCF_963280865.1. NCBI lineage: Eukaryota > Metazoa > Chordata > Actinopteri > Myctophiformes > Myctophidae > Gymnoscopelus > Gymnoscopelus braueri. The sequence continues at coordinate 45,415,419 of NC_137607.1, read as the reverse complement.
AAACCGTAACACAAGGACCCCCAAAATGATATGTATTTGGCCGCGGACCCCCATCTGAAAATATTTTGTTCCAGGGACCCCCGGAAGCAAAGATTTGAGTAAAAAAATTTCCTTTAAAAAAATATATATATTCATAGATTTGAACACATTTTCACGATTATTCAAAAATTGCAGATCTACAAGCTTGAGCTTGTATATCTGCTATTTTTTAATAGCTAAAGTATAAAATAATGGCTTATTTTAGCTAAAATCTAGAATGACACAGATGCATTCTCTGATTGAATGGTTTAAATAAGACTACATGAGACCTATCATATGCAGATATTTCAGATCAAAAGCTGCACCATATATACAGGTAATCACGCTGCATGGTCTCTTTTCTCTATATGCTGCGGTGGAAGTGGCTCAGGAGGCAGAGCGGCCATCTTGGATCGAATCAGAAGGCCCCCGGTTCATTCCCTGCATGGCTCCGTCTGAGTTCATGAGCAAGACCGAGCAGTTACTGTAGGTTGTGAATGACTACATGTATAGTACATTGTACGAGTGCGTTGGGGTCTACAGTAGTTAACTAGAAATGTGCTATGCTATATCGTCTCCAAAACTGTTACTTTTCAGGATTCAAATGCAAAAACAATAATAACGAAAACTAATTGTCGCAAAACGAAGAGAGGTTTCTGCCCGACAGCAACGATTTACATCACTGTTTGGTGATGTGCCACTTTTCTACAATGTTCCTACATGTGGAGATATGCATTTGAGATGCAAGATTGTCTAATTATTACTTCCTGTGTACATAATATGAGAGTAAAATGCTTTCATTTTGGTGACTCAAAACAGCCTTGTTGCAGCAATAATAAAACATCCTGCTCTCAAACATACAAGCTCTCAATGCATCTGTGACCCATTGAGAGCTAGTAGATTGGCTATTTGCGGTAATTATATTAAGATCAGAGCATTTGGAGTGGTCAAACGATAGCAATATGTTCAGAAGCATCTTCCATTAAATCCTAATAGTCTTGGATATTTCATATAAAAGCAACGGTTAAAGCCTCAATCTGTGATTTCAGTATGTAGACCAGCAGGAACAATATGACTAAAACATCATCATTTTACATATTGTGTTAATTGTTTAGGTCACACTGTTTCACACATTGCACATATAAGACGGAAGGCCATTCAACGTTTTTCAGATTTTATTTTGCTTTTATCCATGGCTACTGCACGCACCACGCCAGCATCTACTGTACGTACAGTATATCACGATGTATTTCACATAGTCAACACATAGCATGCTGGGTAGAATGTGTTGTATAATTGGCTGCACTTGTCTCTCTCTCTCTCTCTCTCTCTCTCTCTCTCTCTCTCTCTCTCTCTCTCTCTCTCTCTCTCTCTCTCTCTGGCATTGTGCTGGGGGGGGCTTTAACATAGCACGGACGAGGCCCTTTAAAGCAAATGCGATGTGAAAGGCAGGCAAAGGCGAGGGGACACAGCTGTCGGCGAGGCATGTCTTTTTTAAAGGCTGCCCCTAATGATTGGAGACAGTTGGCAATTACGTAAGTGCTCACTTTTAGGCCACTGGGCCGTGCACTGTGTTGTCCAGCCCCCTGGACCCGCCTGGCACGCACACGCACACACGCATGCTATGTGCACACCACACACAAACACACACACACACTCATCGTTGCTGTCGGGTGGTAACCTTGTATGTCCAAAACGTACTTTTCACAAACTAAGAGACGAAAACAGAACCTGTGTTCCACTGGATGTAATTTATTTATTATTTAGTCACAAGCTTGTGTTAATACTTTTCAGTGGCTTAATATTCATAAAATCCACAGACAGACTTACTTAACCACGTAAAAAAAAGGGGGGGGGATCTATAAGCATACAACAAGCCGCGATGTGACGCGTTGTGACCTTGCAGATCAGCTAATTTTGCTATTTCTGTGGGCAAGAAGTATGATGATACGAGGTTTCTGCCCGACAGTAACAACATGCAACATGGGAAGAGGAGGGTTGGTGGGTGAGGGGGGGAGGCAAAGGAGCGCCAATCTGGCCAAGAACCAACAGGGGAACGCATGATGCGCATGCCAACAGAGAGAGAGAGAGTCAGAGAGAGAGAAAGAGAGGGAGAGAATGAGAGAGAGAGAGAGAGGAATGGGAGATACAGTAGAGAGAGCGGGGATGGGGGGGGGGGGAATAGAAGGAAAGAACAAAGGTATAAAGTGTAAAGGAGAGACGCAGCGGAAGCAGAGATGAAGATGAAAGGCGGACGATGAGACAGAAAGACATGAAAGAGAGACGCGCGGAGGAGGAGGAGGAGAAAGGGGGGGAGGGGGGCGGGAGGAAGAAAAGGGACGAAGACGAGGGAATGAAATCCAGGGCATCTGGCTGTTCGCATGCAACTGTTGTATACAACATTTCCTTGTCAAGGAGAACCCCAACGTTTATATGTACTTGGCTGCGGACCCCCGTCTGAAAATATTCTGTGCCAGGGACCTCCCCCCATATGGGGCGGCAGTGGCTCAGGGGTAGAGTGGCCGGGTAGAGTGAACTGGAAACCGCAAGGTTCCCAGTTCGATCCCGGCCTGGGGGGCTCCCCCATGTTAGTGTCGAAGTGTCCTTGAGCAAGACGCTGAACCCCTAATTGCTCCTGATGAGCAGGTTGGTGCCTTGCATGGTTTCCTCCGCCATCGGTGTATGAATGTGTGTGTGAATGGGTGAATGTAATGCACAATCTATGTAAAGCGCTTTGGATAAAAGCGCTATACAAATGCACCATTTACCATTTACAAGATTTGTGTTTGAAAAATATTAAAAAATGTAAAATCTTGTCATGATTCTTTTCAAATAAGCGATGTAAAGGCGTTAAAGTGGCTAAACCGATTTTGACACTATATTATCTAACTTTGCTGGGGACCCCTTGAACCCCCCCAAGGACCCCTGGGCGTCCCCCGGACCCCACTTTGAGAAGCACTGTGTATACCTGTAGGTGAAGCTGTGGCCTTTGCTGCCGTATAATGTGAGATTGAATTAGACTTATACAGAATCAGTCATCAGATGTAGTTTAGCATGTTGTTATTAGCAACATGTCAGCCACTCCCTTGTTTTGCTGTTCTCCTCTAAGCCCGGAGCGCGTGGGGTCCCAACACCTGTTTCTCATCGGGACCTGGGAGGTAAACAGCTGTCTGAGACAACAAGATGGACACACGTCACACACACACACACACACACACACACGCACACGCACACGCACACGCACACACACACACGGATGCATGCTTACCAGTGTATGAACTTGTATACTTGCAATCACACACACACACACACACACACACACACACACACACACACACACACACACACACACACACACACACACACACACACACACACACACACACACACACACCTGTACACATACTGTAGTACTCAAGTGATTCTTCACCTTTTTCTTTTTTTTTCAAGGACAGTTTGATATGCATTAAACCCCCATTTGATGCACTGTTGTTACATCTCTCGGAACCCAATCTACACTGTAAAATCTCCTGAGAGTGTACAAATGGAACAAAACCGACCAGTGAGGGTCCACTTGGTTCCATTTTAAAATGAATTTGAAGTGTTTACTTCCAAGATAATATAGCCTTGCATTGTTCTGAACAGGAAATCATTTTTGCTCCCTTCACATATGAAATTTACGATGTGGCCATCACTGCTCACGTATGTCAATGGCTCCTTTACGGTGGCATGTATGTTGAGCAATACATCCCTTTGATATGTATTTTTTAGGTTAAAACAAAACGTTTTTTTTTGTGTGAAAAAATGTAAGCTCTATATTCTGATAATGATCATTGCTATAGAGTGTTTGTTCAGTGACTCCTGGTCTCTCCCGCTCTTTAATAAACAGAAAACACATTTTATAGATGGGTTACCAATTTCATCCAATCAGGAGAGAGTACCCATTTATCAGTGCCGTTTATGGTAAAAAACAAAACAACAACAACCAAAAAGATGTGGGGAGTTAGGTTTACAATTAGGAAACCTAACTCTAATGTAAAATGTTAACTTCCTGCTGATTTTACTATTTGAAGATCCGGATCCGGATCCGCGAATCCAGTCCGGGTTTTCTTCTTAATAAAAATAGCAAAATCAACAGGAAGTTAACATTTTTATATTAAAATAAAACAGTACTGGGTTTGGTGATGTTCTATAGTGTCTGAATGAACTTGGTTTGCGTTTGTTTAGGTGCTAAAAGAGTGACTTTGAGAGCTGTTTTACCGTACAATGTAAGTCAATGAGGAGCATATTTTGAATTATCAATTTCTAATCAATGGAGCAATTATTTTTTATTTCTTGTCCACCTTTGGAGTTACATCATGGCAAGGTAAATACACAACCCAAACCTCCACCAAAGTGGTCTTACCCTTTAATGATCAGATGACTCCCCGACCACTTTTAAAGTCCTACAGTGTGTACCTGCCCTTAGCAATCATCATGCTTTGCAATGATTGCAGAATATAGAGCTATTGAACACTGGATTGAAGCAAAAACAAACAAAAACACAAAAATCACTTTAAAGGACAACTTTGTTTTTTTTACAACAAGGGTTATTTTATTAGTTTGTAATATAATAATTAAAAGATGAGTGTTAAAAAAAAATCATGTATTGCTTTCTATCGTTATAGTGATTTTAGTGATTTTTAACTGGGGGGCGGGGGCATTCTGTCCATTGGTAAATAGTTATGAACGCAGCCTCCGATTTCCGTGAAACGTTGTACGCACATCCCCTCTAGGTCAAGGAAGAAATGCCACCCTAGTACCCTACATTTTTCAAATCAGCCTCATGGTGTCGCTGTAACAGGCAGATTCACGTTTTGGCCTATACAGTTCAAGGGTTATAGGCCAAAACGTGAACCGTGAACAAACTAATGAAATAAACCTTGTTGTAAAAAAACAAAGTTGTCCTTTAAGAAATCAGAGGCAGCATTGTAGATGTTGGTGGTCATACCTTGTATACAAGTTCTCGCACAACCTCTCTTCAAAAAGTTCTGCCACTTAAAGAAGATGTATTTGTCACTGACCCCGCAATTTCCGGGGCCTTGGTGCTCTTCCAGCTCACACAATAGATGGTAATAATGGTATGTCAGTGTCTGCTTAAAGCTGCATTCCGTAAGTTGTATGTCCTCTCCCCTCCCAATGGAGAGAGAGGTCATTTCAACTGTAACACCCAGGATTCGAACCCAGGTCCAATGCGTGGGAAAGCAAACATCTACCGCTCATGCAAGAGGGAATCCTCGCTCGGCATACAGATTGGTTAAAATAAGGTTTATTCATTCAAATAAGTTCCGGATTGCAGCTTTAAAAAAAAAAAAAAAGAACTGAAGAACTTCATTTACAGAGCTGCTGAGTTTTCAGTAAATGGTCGAACAGCCTTGTCATTTCACTCTACTATTGATTGTCATGTCTGGCTTTCACAGCCCAAACAGTCTCTCATTACCTCTCCTCCTTACTGTGTGTGTGTGTGTGTGTGTGTGTGTGTGTGTGTGTGTGTGTGTGTGCGTGTGCGTGCGTGTGCGCGTGTGTGTGTGTCAGCCTGTATGAGTGTCTGCATGTATCTGCGTGTGTGTGATTCACCTCAAGGGTGGGGTGGGATTTGGCAATGACCACATGGTGCCACCAGTACGACACATCTTCAGTTGTGTACCACGACCTCATCGGGTGTTTTGGCCGTTTATCACTTCCGTTCGTATGCCTCCTATGGAACTGTCAGCTCAACGATTTATTTATTTACGTACTTACTTACTTACCAAGCTATGAAAAAGTTGAAATCTGCAACACAATTTTATACAATGTAGTTGGGGGGTCCCTGCTTCATATCTCTCTCGTAGCCTGAAAAACGTTGAAGACCCCTGCACTAGGCCATCCCATCCAACTCCTGTTGAAGATGAGTGAGCCAGATGCGCACTGGAGGCTATATAGCCTACATAGCTGGAGGTCCGGAGCTTTCAAGAAAATGGGACTTGGTCTCATTCCTCAAATAGAATGTAGCTTATTATATTAATCTTACCTCATGTGGCTAGCCGCTGCTCCGGATCAATCGCCTCTCGGAAATTAGTCCTCTCCTTCTACATTCTAAAGTATTGCCTGTATCGGCTGTGGTACAATTTGAGCTCCTGGATAGTAGTGTGGAACTCATCCATTTCTGTTCTCAAGGTCAATATTGGGTGTACCCAAACACTTTCTTTTTATTATTCAATACATTTTCGGGTCGTTTATTTGCGTTGCGTCGCCCCCCAATGTGTAAAGACCTTTAGACTTAGTCTTACAACCCACCAGGATGTGTTTGAGTCCTCTCCATAGATGTGAGTTGGTTGGAGAGGGCAGGACATAATTTGTGGCTCTAGTGATGAAACGTAGCCTATTAGACTCCACGCTCCACAGCTCCTTCCATGTGATTTTCCTCCTCTCCACGCCATCCCACTTCATCCAGCGGCCTTGGGAGACTGCCTTGGCACACCTGACTGCTTCCTCCTGGTGTCGCACCTCCTCCACCACCATGTGCCGACGTTCGGTTGGAGTACGTAGCCTTTTGCCAAACCAAGGCCCCCTCTGTCATATTGGACATGCCCCACTGTAATGGCTATTTTGTTGGCTCCCAATTGCTCATCAAAACCCACTGATGCACCTATGTGGTGGCTCTACGCAGGCGAAATAACACATTTTCCACAGGTTTGAGTTGTAGTTTTTGTGTTGCTTTTACTCCAAAACATGATACAAACATTTCTCTGTCATAGCATTGTTCTGTGTGCTGCTGTGTGTGCTGTGTGTGCTGGTAAAAACCATTTGTCCCTCAGGTGCATCCTGTCTCACAATCACTTGTCTCCTGATGTGCCCTAGAGGCGTGCCCTTGGTGCCCACAAATCTATACCAATTAATCAATCAACTAATAAAACTAAACATGCTAAAATAACAACTACAATAATGATAATAAACAAAAACTGTGAAATGGCTTCTACACTCCGGCCCCTAATTGTGCAAAATATGAACACAATTACAAAAATACATTTCTAAAGAAGCCATAAACAAGAAAATTATTTTTCATTGGTATGTAGTATGTGTGTAGTATTTACGCTTGACTGAATCTTCTTTGTTGAACTGCAAAAAAGAAAGAAAGAAAGAGAAAGATGTTGAAAATAAAAGTTCTCTTTCACAGTCTAGTCTGTTGCCTCCAAGAGCAAACAGAGCTTGTTGACAGGTCTTTCCAGTATACTGGTTTTCGTCTGAAGACGTGCAGTGCGCACTAGGCCTTTGGCATCTGGTTTAGCCTCCAAAACTCTGCCCATTATCCATGAGCCTCTGGGAGCAGTAGCATCTGCAACGAGGACAATGTCTCCAGGAGTGAGGCATCTTTTTGCCTTTAACCATTTTTGTCTCTCTTGCATCAAAGGAAGATATTCAGAGACCCACCGCTTCCAAAAGAGATCAGAAATATATTGAACCTGTTTCCACCTCCTTCTGGCATACAGATCTCCTCGATCAAACAGTCCAGGGGGCAAAGCTGGCTTTCCTTTTAACAGAAGGATGTGGTTTGGTGTTAGAGCTTCCAGATCATTTGGCTCATCTGAAGCTGTTGTGATGGGTCGACTGTTCAAGATTGCTTCTACCTCACAGAGGACGGTTTGCAAACCTTCATCATCCAGTGTCTGTTGATGTAGAACAGAATTTAGCACATTTCTCACCATGCGTATAAGGCGTTCCCACACGCCTCCCTGATGGGAAGCTGCTGGAGTATTGAAATGCCATGTCACTCCATCTTGCAGTAGAGCACCTTGGATTTTTTCATTGTTTAAGGCAGCCAGGGACTCTTTTAGTTCTCTATTGGCTCCAACAAAATTAGTACCATTATCGGATCTTATGCTCGACACTTGACCCCTTCTGCAGATGAATCTTCTTATGGCATTGATACATGAACTTGTATCCAGACTGTATGCCACTTCGAGATGCACAGCCCTGCTAGTGAAGCAGGTGAAAATCACTCCATATCTTTTAATAAGACTTCTTCCTCTTTTTATGTCAATGGGACCAAAGTAGTCTACCCCCACATTGGTAAAGGGTCCTTTGTCCGGCAAAACTCTCTCCTTTGGCAAATCAGCCATTTTTTGCTCACCAATCTTTCCTCTTTGACGTTTGCATATGACACATTCTGAAATGATTTTCCTTGTTGCAGAATTAGCATTGGTGATCCAATATTTCTTCCGCAGATGGCAGAGCATGTGATTTCTTCCTCCATGTCCCAGCTGTTGATGAATGTGTCGAAGAATGAGTGATGAAACATAAAGATCCTTAGATAAGATAACAGGGTGTTTAGTTTCTTCTGGCATGGATGATCTACACAAGCGACCACCAACTCTCAGGATTCCATTTTCCAATACTGTATCCAGTTTATACAGCTGACTGTCCTTCTTGACACTTACAGCACCAGCTGACAATATGGCAATTTCCTCTTTGAACATTTGACTTTGTACAAAACAAATAATTGCCTTTTCTGCCTCGGCATGGTCTTCAGGATGCAAACTGTGCCCTTTGATTGTGGTTTTGAAGTTGTACATTCTTTTTGTTACTTCAATCTTTTGTTTTTCCAGATCCATTTCATCGACGCATACTGCAGCATGGATTTCCTTTCTTGTCTGTCGCAGCAACATGAGACACTGCTTGATTCTCAGAAACCAGGCTACAGCAGTCTTCAGTTTTGACCAAGTCGAAAAGTAGTTGATCAAACAGTTGGTATGATTCTCTGTGTTTGTAGCAATGAAATTGACTGTCAGGTCCCTTTTGACCTCTGGGTCTTCAGCAGCAATTCCATGGAATTCCAAGTCAGACTTAGGCCATTCCCCCCCTGGCCCAGAGAGAAAGCCAGGTCCATTGATCCACCTTTTGCTTGTCAAAAAGTCAGTGGCCTTCATCCCACGTGTAACGTCATCGGCTGGATTATCCTTTGTGCCAATATACCTCCACTGTTCAACACTGGTAGCTTCCCTTATGACTGCTGTTCTATTCGCAACAAAGGTATGGAACCTCTTGGTTTCGTTGCTGATGTACTTAAGTACTGTTGTACTGTCCGTCCAAAAAACGGATTTTTCCAACTCCAGCTGCAACTCTTTTCGCAGCATCCCATCAACCCTTACTGCTAGAACAGCAGCTGTAAGCTCCATCCTCACAATTGTGGTCTGTTTCAAAGGTGCAACTCTGGCTTTACCCAAGAGAAATGCAACATGCACCCTTCTGTCATCATTCTCCATCCTCAGATAAGACACAGTACCGTAGCCATCTTGACTGGCATCAGAAAAGTGGTGCAGCTGTGCACTACTGGGCTTGCCAAAGTTTCTGGGTTTGAAGCAGCGATCCACCTTTAACTCCGCCACCTTTTCAAGGCCGTTTAGCCATTCTGACCACTGCTTAGAGAAGAACTGAGGAATGTCTTCATCCCACGCACACTGTCTTTTGCAAAGCTCTTGAAGAATCATCTTGGCTGACAAAGTGTAGGGTGAAAGAAATCCCAAGGGATCATAAAGTGAGCTGACCACTGACAAGATGCCTCTTCTTGTCTGTGGTTGTTCTTTCATGATGGTCATAAACTGGAACCTGTCAGTCTCAACACACCACTGCAATCCAAGTGCCCTCTCCAATGGGAGACTGTCCTTATCCAAATCCATCGCCTTGATTTCCTTTGCTCTGCTCTCTTGTGGGATTGATAATAAAACTGATCGGCTGTTGCTTATCCATTTAGAGAGATTAAAGCCTCCTTTGCGGCATATAGCAGTTAGATCCTTAACCAGCTGTGTTGCCTCCTCCTCAGAAGGCATAGACTTAAGGCAGTCATCTACATAGAAATTGTGGTTTATGGTACTGACTACTTCTGTAGAAAACAGAGCTTGATTGTCATCTGCAGTCTTTCTCAGAGCATAATTCGCACAGCTTGGGGATGACACTGCTCCAAACAGATGTACCTTCATCCGATATTCAACCAGAGGGCGCTTAATGTCACCTTGAGGCCACCACAGAAAGCGAAGAAAGTCAATATCCTTTTCTGTGACTTGGACCTGGTGGAACATGGCCTGTATGTCAGCCATCACTGCAATGGGTTTCTGCCGAAATCTAATAAGGACTCCAATGAGGGAATTTGTGAGATCTGGACCTTGTAGAAGTTGGCAGTTGAGTGATGTCCCCTTGTACACAGCTCCACAGTCAAACACGACTCTTAGTTTTCCTTTCTTTGGGTGATAAACTCCATGATGCGGAATATACCACACTTTACCATCATTTCGATTCAATTGATCCTCTGGCACCATCTCAGCATAGCCTTGATCAATTACATCACTCAGAAAGGATGTGTATTCCTCATGAAACATCTCATTTTTTCCAAACTTTCTTTTCAAGCTCACAAGACGCTGCTCTGCTATGCAGCGGTTGTTTGGCAATATGGGGTTTTCATTCCTGAAAGGCAGGTCAAAGGAATAATGACAATTTTTCAACACAGAGGAGCTGCTCACAATGTTCATGAACTTAACATCCTCTCTTGACATTTCAGTTTGTTCTTCTGAGGTCTTCTCACTGAAGTCATGATTATACTGTTGAATGATCATTTCCTCCAGGTGTACAATAGAGATTCGATTTGTGGAAATAGTGGAGCAGCCTGTCTTGCTCCTACTGTCACCTCGAAGTGGACCATTGAGAACCCATCCCACTTTGGTCCTTATCGCATAGGGACCATTTCCCTGGCTATTTATGACTTCCCAAGGCTCTATAACTTTTGGGGCATTCGTTCCAATGAGCAGCTCAATTTGAGAGTCAATTTGATGTAATTTGATACTACCCAAATATGGCCATTGGTCAATATCCTCTTGCCTGGGAATGTTGCCCTCAGATACCGGCATGCTGCTGTGGGTGAAAACGTCAGGCAAGTCCACAAAATCATTAATGTCAAGGGCAGACACCTCCAATCCAGACACTATATGGGTAGAAAGTGTCTTTAACTGCCCCATGGTTCTCAACATAATGTTAGTTCTTTGTTTCCTGACATTCAATCGTTGGGCCAGGCCATCTGTGCAGAAAGTACCAGAACTACCAGGATCCAAGAAAGCATAAGTTTGTAAGATTTTATCACCTTTTTTGGACTTAACCTGGACTGGCACAATCGCAAAAGTACAATCGTCCTCACAACCGGCCCCAATATGGCCACATGATGTCTGAGGTGCAGCAGCTGCGTTGCTTACTGCTGGTTCATTGGATGGCTCCACTTGTTCCGAGGATTTTCCTCTATCCTGATGTTCAATATGGAGAATTCCTGGGTGCTTTTGGCTACACACATTGCAAATTAATCGATTTTCACAGTTTTTGCTAATGTGGCCCTCCTTTAGGCAGCCAAAACAGATCCTCTTCTCCTTAACGAAGTTGATCTTTTCCCGGTGTAATTTTCCTTTGAACTGGTAGCACTTGTCCAATAAGTGATTGCTCCTTTTGCAATACAAACAGCTTTGGTAAATAGGGGGAGGGGAGGAGTGTACTTTCTTCTCCACCACAGCAACATTTGTGGCAAAACTGCTTCCTTTGTGCCCCTTCAGACCCTTTATCTGACTGGGAGTGGGAGCTGCACTTCTATTTGAGGAAGCGAGTGGGGTGTCCTGTATGTTGCCAAACAATGGATCTGAAGCTATTCTGACTTGCTTTTCGATGAATTGAACCAGATCCTTAAACATTGCCCTTTGACCCCGTCGATCTTGCAGGTCACAGGCAGTGCTTCTCCATTTCTCCCGAAATTTATATGGCAATTTCAAAACAATGTTCCTCATGTTACATGGCATATCCAATTCTTTCATATGCATGATTTGCTCTGTTGCATTACAGCACCCACGTAAAAAGAGGGAAAATGCATGCAATGCCTTAATGTCATCACCTTTAATGGGTGCCCAACTCAAAGCTTTTTCCATATATGCGGCAGTGATTTTTTGTTCATTTCCAAAGTGCTCCTTTAGCAGATTTTTTGCTCTTTCATATCCCTGTTGAGGAGGCAGATGTTGACAGCTGTGCACTATTTCCTTTGGTTGATCCCTGGTGTATTGTTCAAGGAAATGCAAACAATCACCAAAGTTATCAGTTTTCAACTCAACACCATTTTCAAATGCTCGCATAAAAGCATAATATTGAAGAGGATCTCCATCAAACACAGGAATGTGTCTCACTGGAAGAGCAGATGAACGATTCTGTTGAACTAATAAAGATGTTATTTCATTTTGTTTTTGCATAATATTGACAATGTCATTCTGTTTGCCATCACACAACACAGGTGTTTGAGAAACTTGGCCTGACACTGGCTCTGCCGAGTGTCTTTGCATAGGAACCCTGTGCAACAGTTGTGTGTCATTGATTGTTCCTTGAGTCTGGGCATCAACCTTTTGTGAATTTGACATTTGTGTATTTGTCCTTTCTTTTGGACGAACAACCTGAGATGGCGCTACTGGTTCAATTCCTGTCATGTTATAGTTCACTGTTGCAGGATTATAAACGGCTGCATTGGGATTGAGCTGGTTTGTACTTTGAGCATGTTTTTCCAAATAAGATTGCATTCCATTTGATGCTCTTGAGCCACTCCTTGATACATTGTCCTCCAAAACATTGATTTTAGCATTGAAAGCTGCCAATTCTGTGTCCAGTGCTAGCTGTTCCCTTTGTCTTTTCACTTGTTCCCCTTGTCTCCTCAATTGCTCCTCCTGTGCCTCCAGCTCATGTTGTTTCTTTAAAGCGACAGCGCGCTCCATCAGAGCTGCCTTCTCAGATTGAGCTTTGACAAGTGCAGAGGTTGTTGTTGAAGTATGTGAGGTAAGGTTTGAGACTTGGTGCGGGACTTTGTCCGGCTTGCGACATTAGAAATACTGTCCTCAGGTCTTATTTCCTCATTTTCTGCCACATTTAGGCTAGCAGGGGTTTGTGCTGGTTGACCAGCCTCAAAAAGCCACTTTTTTACATCTTCTTTAAAACCACAATACAGTGTCTTTTTTGTTTCAAACCATTTCGCTTGTTTGGCAACCTCCTCCTCAGGCAGAGAAAACCTGAACAATGCATCATGTTTATCACTCATTTCATCCAAGCACTCTTTCATAATTTCCAGCTCAGATTGTACTTCTTTGACATTTTCATTAGAACTCATTAGCACTTTCAGTTTTTCCATGCACTGGCCAGCCTGTTGGCTTTTTAATTTTCTTATTTTCTGACATTTTTCTATATGCAAAGCCAATCCTCTCTGTAAATGTTGGATTCCTTTTTTCAGGTTGTATGGCTCCATCGCCCACTGTTTTCATGATGTCTGACATTTTGGCTTTTTACCACACAACTAAAGTGCAGTGCAATGCACAGTTCACAGGGCACAGTGCAGATAGCGACAGATCAAAAATAAAACGGCAGTGGCAAAACAACAGGCATGTCACAGATAAAAGTCCGACAGTGACAAAACTTGAATAATAATAATGGACAGCAATGCAAAAAACGTGTCACCAATAAAAGTCCAGCAGCAGTGACAAACACGAAAAATAATTAATTTTTTCCAATAGTTAATGCTGTTTTCCTGTACAGCTTTAGTCGTGCCTCGTTACATACCGCAATCTCCTTTGGTCTTGTTACAATGTAAAGCGATCTCCTTTGATGCGCTTCCAATCGTTCCTTTTTTGAGTCCTTTTGTCCTTTTGTCCAATCTTCCATAGGACATGGGTTTTTACTTGTGTAATGGCTATTTTGTTGGCTCCCAATTGCTCATCAAAACCCACTGATGCACCTATGTGGTGGCTCTACGCAGGCGAAATAACACATTTTCCACAGGTTTGAGTTGTAGTTTTTGTGTTGCTTTTACTCCAAAACATGATGAAAACATTTCTCTGTCATAGCATTGTTCTGTGTGCTGCTGTGTGTGCTGTGTGTGCTGGTAAAAACCATTTGTCCCTCAGGTGCATCCTGTCTCACAATCACTTGTCTCCTGATATGCCCTAGAGGCGTGCCCTTGGTGCCCACAAATCTATACCAATTAATCAATCAACTAATAAAACTAAACATGCTAAAATAACAACTACAATAATGATAATAAAAAAAACTGTGAAATGGCTTCTACACCCACTATATCCCGATGTCTGAGGGCGGGCTTTGCCACCGCAACTGCTGCAGCTGGCTTCCATTTCCTCCCTGTTGTCAGGGTTGGAGCAGCACCTCTATAACGAATGGATCCCGGGATTCTGTGAGAGTAATTTCCAGCCTTGATTTGGCACATTTTGCACTCCTCCACCAGGCTTGAGGCCGGAGAGGACTATGTTGCCATACAGGCCTATGCTGCTGAGGCATCTCGGCAGTCCAAGCCACTTCTTCACTTGTGCATTCACCAGTCTCTCCAGCCGATTGGCGTGGGATAGAGTGACCTCATAGACCTCATAGTCCGAACTGAAAGCACCAAAGCTTCAGCTTCCCTGGGAGAGCAGTGTTGTTGATCTGCTTAACCCATTAAGGCCGATTCTACAAATGCCGTCTAAATCAGTAGTTCTCAAACTTTTCGTGCCAAGGACCCCCAAAATGATATGTATTTGGCCGCGGATCCCCATCTGAAAATGTTTTGTACCAGGGACCCCCATAGGAGAAGATTTGTTTTTCAAAACCCTTTCAAGATTTTTCTAAAATCTTCAAAAACAGCAGATGTACAAGCTCGCAGCGTGGCACGAAGTGAACATTTAAAGTATGGATAAAGGGGTTAAAAAATGATTGCAATGCTGTATTAACACATTTTGCTGGAGACTCCCTGGAACCCCCTCACTTTGAGAACCCCAATTTGAGAACCAGTTCTAAATCCTGAAAAACGTATGTTGCTATAATATATACCTAAATTCTAAAATGTCACAGATACTTTCCCGGTTTTAATGGGTTGTTAAGGCCACTGATTGTATCTTGCCTGAGTTGTTCCACCTATACTTGGGAGTCTTTGAGGTCTGCGCTGTACCAGCGGCCAAGGCTTTTTAACCCATTCAATCCGGGAACGCATCTCTGTCATTTTAGATTTCTTTGGCTATTCAAAAATAGCAGATATACAAGCTCATAGCACGGCACCAAGTGCCGCACTATGAGCTTGTAGAACTTGTAGAACATGTAGAACATGTAGAATATTTTGTGCAAATCTTTGAATATATATTTTTTAAAGCGAACATTTGTAAAATATTTTGTTCCGGGAACTCCAGAGGCAAATATTTGATTTACAAATGTTCGCTTTGAAAATATATATATTCAAAGATTTACACAAATTTTAGATTTTTTTCAAAAATAGGAGGTCTACAATCTCGTTGAGCTTGTATATCTGCTATTTTTGAATATCCCAAAGAAATCTTAAAATGTCACAGATGGATTCCCGGTCTTAATGGATTAATGGGCTTCTCCAGAACTCTTGGTATTGGCTCGTTGTTGACGTGGAACCTCTCATTGGTGAGCTGGCCTTGGACAATGGAGATACTGAGGGATTTGCATGGGTTTAATCTCCAATCGTGGCCATTTGATGTTTCCCTGGAGTTTATCCAGCAGGCGATTGGTGCAAGCGTTTGTTGTTGTTATTGTCATAATTTCTTCACAAATATGAATAACATAAGATGAACAACATAATTTACTGGAATAAAGGTTACATATAAACAACCATAATAGCATAACGTAATTTCTTCCTGACTATTAAGCCATGTAAGCCTTAATATACTGTAATTGCCCTCTCCTGTCTGTCAGTGTCTGTCTGTCTGTGTGTTTCTATGTGCAGGGAGTTGCTGAAAATGAGCACTTGTGCTCAGCTACTACCCTGGGTAAAAAAAAAAAAATAAATAAAAATCCTACTAACACAAAACATACTGTACAAAACATATGAAAGTTTTTTTCATTATTATCCTTCTTTCAGGGCGAAAGATTAACTTTTTTATTAACATAATGAAAACATTTCATATCATCGTTTGTCGGGTGAAAACCTCATATGTTCAAAACTTACTTTCAGGATAAAAAAATTAAATAAAAATAAAATAGCAGACCTACAAGCTCAGAACATGTTGCATCGCTTGTGTTTTGACCATGTAAATTGGTTATTTTTAATAAAGCAGGGTATTAATTTACGAAAAAAAACGTAGTTAGTTAAAATATGGAGATACGAGGTTTCTGCCCGACAGCAACGATATATTTTGTATGTTTTTACTTAGTAGGAGAGGGCAATTATATCATACTAGGCTTAATAACCAGGGTTCCTTTTATGTGTCGTGCACCTGTGCATTCTTTGTACAGTGTAGCTACAGGGCATTCATGCATGTGTACATGTGCACAAGCACAAACACAGTACACACACATGCACTCACACTTCACACGCACGTACATACTGTACTGTCGGGTATATCGAGTGCAGGTCCTTGACACAGGAAGCTCTGATGGCTTTTGGCTTTATTAGCCGAGTCCTCCTCTGCGGCACTCGGAAAGGCCCCCCGCGGAGCCCACTCATCTGTTGTCAAATATTTATAAATGTCACGATGCTGAAGCCGCCATACAGTATAATGCAGAACCAAGGCTGCCAGGGGTCTCAGCTCTAAACCAGCGGGACGGCCGGTGAAGTCTTGGTGGTGGCTGGATAAAACTAATTAATGCTAAACCACATTCAAAGTTAAAAGTCTAAGCATTTATGTTAAAACAAAATGCCACCTACTGTAGCATTCCTATCCTGGACATGTAATAATAATACAGTATAGGCACGCATCCGGTGAAAATAGGTGAAAATAGCCAATCTACGACACGCTCACAACCCGTTGCAATATGACACGTTGTGAGCATTTAGATCAGCTGTTTTCGGTTAAAAGATTTGGCGTAGAGGCCCCAAAAAAAAAAGGAGGGGCCCAAGTACAGACCCCTGGGGGACCCCAATCAACGGAGTATATAGAGTTTAAGTCAGGGATGGCAAACTCATTTTAGCTCAGGGGCCACATGGGGGAGGGCCAGAGGGCCAGAGGGCCGGACCGGTACCGGACCGGTACCGGACCGGTACCGGACCGGTAAAATCATGGCATAATAACTAATAATAACAATAACAACAACTTCAGATAGTTTTCTTTGTTTACTTTACTTAGTCTTAGTTAGTACAAGCACATTCTGAAAATGTAAACTTCACAAATAGGTATGGCCAAATGGAGACATTTTATTAACCGTTTACCGTTAGGCCTTACCGATTAATTAATCGATAACCGTTAAGATTTTTTTTTTTTTGTGCCAAAATACATTTTATTTCAAAGGGGCAAGTCTACACAGTTTGTTTTGTGTCTCCAGCAGAGTTTCTAGTGTCTCTATCTCTCTCTGGAAGAGGTTGCACATGAACTCTGCAGCCGCACTGAGGCGCTCCAACACAAACAATACCAATACAAAGACGAGGAAGAAGAAGAGGAAAGTGGAAGTTACGTGTGGTTGCAGGTGTAGACTTGGCCAAAAAACAATTAAAACATTTTTGGCACTAAAAAGAAAAAAAAAAAGTTTAATTTTTTTTTATTTATTTTTTTAATGCTTTGCAAAATCATCTCGCGGGCCGGATTAAACTAGTTAGCGGGCCTGATCCGGCCCGCGGGCCGTATGTTTGACATCCCTGGTTTAAGTGGTTAACACACATTTATTTTAGTACATTTGAGGTTGTATTTACCTTTCAAATTAAACTAGATATCTGCACGTATAATATAATTCAATATTCATTCACCCATACTACCAATCCGTGTAGGCTACTACTGACATCTGTACTACTTCCATTGTATTTAATGTTATATTTATTGTACCGTTATGTTTATTGTACAGTACCTTACATGTACCTGTGCCCTTCCTGTCTGACACCTACAGTTCCCTCCAGGGATCAATAAAAGCTGATCTTATCTTATTTGAGTGGCAGTAGCTCAGGAGGTAGAGCAGCCGTCTTGGAATCAGAAGATTCCCGGTTAGATTTTCAAGTGGGCCCTGATCCAGAAAAGTTTGGGAACTGGCTGCTGTTTAAGGGAATTCAGGTTCTAACAGACTTGCTGTGTTAGCTGATGTAAGTGAGCGGGAAGGGGAGTGGTGGTGTCGGATCTGAAGGTGATTCACGTGCAGTATGTGATGGATAGTTTTATCAAAAAAAGATTTAAATCTGTTTTATAAAAGCAACTGGACCTTGTGTAAGTACTAGTGATGTGCGGGTCGGGTTTTTTTCATGACCCGCCCCGCCACGGAACCCAACCCGCCTCAACCCGCCCCGCGAACCCATATATAAATCTATGGCACAACCCGCCCCGCAACCCGCCCCGCGACCCGCGGTGGGAAAAAAAAGATAATCATCATCATAATAGCTCAGATTTATATAGCGCTCTTTCAAGTACCCAAAGTCGCTTTAAATGTCTACAGTAGCACAACATTGTCATGGGCTAGATAAACAAGCACGTTGTTCAAAATAGTTTTTTTCTTTTTTTTTTCTTTTTGTGAGAGTGGCTGACCCGCTCACCCGCAGCCCGCATAATTGCCTCTGAAATCCTGACTCGACCACCCGTGCCGCGGGTTGACCCGCGGGATCCGCGGGTTACGGGTCGGCCCGCTCATCACTAGTAAGTACCGTTTTAATCAGTGTGATCAGGGAGAGGTACAGGTACAAGTGGTGGCTTGTGTTTTGCTTGTATGGCATGACTTCACCACTTTCAACAATGTCATTTTAGGTGAAGATTTAGATTTATTCCCCCGCGACAAATTACGGATCTTTGCCACTGTACGCCGTCATACGACAAAGTATAAACTTAAAAACACTGTCCAACAAACAAGGAGCTTGCACTTATTCACTCAGACAGCCCGTGTCTCATTCAGTTTTGTACGAGGGGAGAGATTATCTCAAAAGATAAAAGTTTTACCCGAGGTTGAAAAGATTTGTCAGAGGAAAGAGCGGAATGAGACGTTTTGATCGAGATCAAGATTAACTTCAAGATTATTATCCCATTATACAAGTAGGAGAGAGTCAAAGTCTTGTGTTTCGGGTCCTTGACATTGCAGGGAAAAAAAGAAGAAAAAAAACAACACAGGGTCTAATAAGGCCGTTGCTTCCCTGTGCAGTCAGGAACATGGACAGGTGTTGACCCAGGCAGATAGACAGACACACGCACAGATTCTGTGTATTTATAGATGATTTACAGTATATGATTATATTATTCCATCTCTACGCATGTGTGAATGATACATCATACTGCAGGTATTGGACATCACTTGATTCTATAATCCAGGGATCATGAGTAAATCATAAATCATAATATTTGTTCTCTTAATAGGGCCCTTTGAACAAGGTGCTCCATCCATCATAAAGGAACAATGCCTGGGCCACTCACGCAGACAGCTGCGTTTGAGAAGCCCTGGGAATCTCATTTGCATGTTTACCCACTCATGAGGGCAAGTGGAACCAAACGGACCCTGACCCTTAATTTAACTGGCGAAGAGTGTACTACAGTATCTGTTTGTGTTTTGTCCATTTGTACACTCTTCTGAGCTAAATTACACTAAGGATTTTATATGTGTAGCCCTTCATCCCCCCCCCCCTCCCCCTGTGACAAGCCCACATTTCATCATCATTATCATCATGGTCATTATCATCATATCATCATCATCATCATCATCATAGCTTGTAAAATAATTCCAAACAGATTTACTGCCCCTCACTCCAATGAGGAGAGGCAAGAAAAAAGGAGAAAAAAAACAGATGCTCCAATTTTCAAATAAGAAACGGAAGACGAGAAAGAAAGTGGCAAGGCGGCTTGTCAGCGAGCGCTCGCTAATCTATGACGGTGGGGGATTTGAATAAGTCCTCGAGCCCTCCGCCCCCCCCCTCTCTCTCTCTCCTCTCTCTCCTCCCCACCCTCCTCTTCAATCCCTCTCTTATCCATCCCCACTCCCAGGCGCTCCACGGTCGCCTCTTCCCTCCACACACTCTCCCACCATCGCCACCAGCCACCCAGCCGCCCTCTCTCTAAGTGAGATTAATTTCAACATCATAAATAACTCCTAGCAGAGGGGCCCCTTCCGGGGGGGGGGGGGGGGGGGGGGGGAGTGCCAGAATCTCCGCCATGTCGACAAAAACAAATGTATTCAACTGTAGCCGACCGTTTCATCTGGTGACAACAATCCCCCCCCTGTTCTTAATCCTATCTGTTTTTTTTCTGTTGTCGTTTATTTCAAGCAGAACACTAACAAGGCAAGGAGCGGAGCAGAATCGTATTATTGTGACATAACGTATCTTCTCTCTCTCCATGAGAGCGCTCATCTTAAACTGCGAGCGAGGAAGGAAAGGGGGCATTTTGAAAGACTGATAGCATTGAATGAATGAAGATCTCATTCTTCACTCCTTCTCTTTCTTCAACCAACCATCTAGCCCCCACAGTACTGTGCTGTGCTGTGCTGTGCTGTGCTGTGCTGTGCTGTGCTGTGCTGTGCTGTAGATTCACTTCAGGCATCGAATCGATGTGAGCATGAAACACAGATACAAGTCTAGAGAAATACAATTATGATTATGATTGAAATGTTTAACAAAAAAAACTCCAGTTTAACAAAAATGATTGAAATGGAGTTTAACAAAAATGGAATAAATCTGCACTTGGATTGACTGGGTTAGCAAACTATTGATACATATAAATATATCCATAACAAGTAGTATGTACAGTCAATCACCAATAATAATACATACACCTGTAATCCGTGAACAGACTATCAACAGTGGATATGAGACGTACTGTATATACATGTATGTACATTGTCAGTCACCCTACACAGTGAGCATATGGATAATATATGTATAGTCAATCAACAGTGAATACCATTAGTGATGTGCTGTTATGTTATGTGCTGTGCTGTACCTTGGGAGCTAGGGCACTTGTATACCTTGTGACTAAATGGATGTATCTCAATTATTCAGGCGCATTTCATATCAGCTTTTATTTTTTTAAGCTGTGAGTCAGGATCAAAATTGGGTCATGGGGGTGGGAGTGCTGGGAAGGGATTTGTCAGAAGGAGTGTGGAATTTCAGCACCTTTTGACAAGAAGAAAAAAAAGTGATGACAAAGTCAAGATTCTTACACCTACCCTCTCAACCCCCTCCAGGAGGGCAACACGTTTGAAACGGTGTAAAAAAAAGTACAACATTACAGAATGGGTTTTATATCGTCGCTGTCGAGAGGAAACTTTGTATGTCCAAATCCTTTTTTATTATTATTAAAGATTTATTTCATAAAATAGCGAAAATAGACGATCTACAAGGACACAACTCGTCGCATTGTGACGCGTTGTGATAGTTGTAAGCTAGCAGGCTATAGCCAAATCCATTCAGGAGTTTTCAAGTGGTACATGTTCCCTTTTTTGCAGTGATAACACAAATCCTAGCAAGCGTTTAATAGTGAGCACTACACTATTCATTTCATAGCATCCTCATGTTATGAGGCCCAATATAATGCAAGGCCACAGCTCATTGGCCATGGTTAATTGATGATAATCACCTGATATTTCATTACAATCGCCTGTTGGTTACATTCATTAAAACATGAACAAGAGAAAATCTGTCCACACAGACATAATAAATAATAAACACCACACAGACTCATTGAGGTGAAAACAATACCG
Organism: Gymnoscopelus braueri; assembly: GCF_963280865.1. Classification (NCBI taxonomy): domain Eukaryota; kingdom Metazoa; phylum Chordata; class Actinopteri; order Myctophiformes; family Myctophidae; genus Gymnoscopelus; species Gymnoscopelus braueri. Next base: position 45,393,729 of record NC_137607.1, on the reverse strand, counting down.
GCCACGCTGTCTCGGCTTTGTTGTATAGTAATCAGAGACACATACGCATAGAGACATACGGTTATGAAAGCTGTTTTGGGACTGAGATTATGATTATATGTAGGAGTTATAATCCCCCATGTCAGACATTTAGGCACATTGAGGCATTCATATGCCAAGAGCTCCACAAAGAGCGCATTTGGCTCTTTGTTCACCAGGCTGGATGGATGGCCTCCGGGATGAGGATCAGGCTGCTTCCAATGGGGAATGCAACTGAAACTGGGAGTAAAGCACATGGGCACTGTCCTGTCCTCTGTGATGTCATAGGCCTTCATACTGACCTGTTTGTTGCCAGTTCTGGACAGTTACAAGTAAGTTGTACATTCACATGAGTAGCCTAAATCAGTAGTTCTCAAACTTTTTCATGCCAAGGACCCCCAAATTAATATATATTTTGTCGCGGACCCCCATCTGAAAATGTTTTGTGCCAGGGACCCCCAGAAGAGAAGATGTGTGTTAAAGAATTCAAAATGATACAATTATAACATTTTTAAAACATTCTCGAAAATAGCAGATGTACAAGCTCACAGCACGGCACGAAGTGACGCGCTGTGAGCTTGTACATCTGCTAGCCAACATATAAATGGATGAAGTGGTTAAAATGATTGTGATGCTGTATTAACACATTTAGCTGGGGACCCCCAGCGACATTCCTTTAAAAAATACCATCCTCTGACATAGTGGTCACACAAGCATAGGACGGCACATTATTGTGCCGTCCTATGCTTGCCGGTCAGGATGTCTGTTATGCTTTGCTTTTCTGTTATTGCATTTAGGTGTGTGATATGCGAGTTCAGTTAAGTTTCTGGTTTATCAGTGGTGGCAAGTAACTAAGTAGATATTTTTTACTTATTATTTACAAGCTCACAACGTGCCGTGGTGCGACACGTTGTGAGCTTGTAGATCTGCTATTTTCAAAAGATCTTTATACATTTTATACATTTGTAAACTTGTGAAATGGGACATTCTGCATATTGAGTACTTAAGTATATTTTGATGCATACCTTTGTGCTTTTACTCAAGTACATTTTGAATAACAGACTTTCACTTTCAACAGAGTATTTCTACATTACAGTATCGATACTTTTAATTAAGTAAAAAATGTGTCCTTTTCCACCACTGTGGTTTGTTATTGCTGTCATGTGCACAATATTCCTGAAGCCCTTCCTTTATTTATTTTTTAACTTAACTTTGTTGTCACATCACATGTTTTGCAGGTGTAAAATAAAAATGGGTGAAAGTATTTGTTGTGTAGCTCCATGATTTGCAATAAGTAGATCTTGGTAGGCCAAAGGGCAGGAGAGCAGAGTTCATTTGTTTGGTGCACCAGCCAGCATGCTGGCTGTTGGAGACCAGGGAATGTTTCAGAAGCAAGACGAGTTGTCCCAAGTTCTTGCAGCCACAAAGGATTAATGTACTTTTATTTCCTTTGGGAAGAATTGGATTACTGGGCTGTTTGGATTATTCTGTGGAAGAGCTACTGTATTTTGGACCCCTGGTAAGATATGACCTTTTTCTCTTACCCTTTGTGCTGCACAGACATTAGAATTAAGTATTTTCTTTTGGGACATTTTTCTTTTCTTGGTTTCTGGATTCTGGGTTTTTTGGATTAACTTCACAAAGTATTAAAGAATGAACTGCTGACCATTTATTTTAGGAGATTTATTTAGTTTAACCTGCTGAGAAACTGCTTTTCATTAGATTTTGAAAAGGGCTTTGCATCTGAGGTGAACAGTATTACTGATGTCGATGTTAGTTTTGCACATTAAACCCATTTAGCTTTGTACGCCTGCTCAAATTATACTTTGTATTCTAATCCCCCCCCCCCCCCCACCCCCATCTTATTGCTATGCCTGTGTTAAGTGTTAAAGGACCACTCCATCCATTTTCAACCTATAATTGGTCCTCACTAATGCTTATTATAAGATGGCACCATTTCTGTCTACTCACTCTGTGTCTCATTGGTGGGCTGTGGACAGTTCAGAAACCTGCCTACCAGTGACATCATCGATGGAGATTCCAAGCTAATAGAAACTACAGCCTGTCTCTTCCTGGAAAAGTTAGCATGCTGAAATAGAAGCCATTGTTCTTGCATTAATTCAAAATCAAATTGTTTGAAATGTCCAAACCTGTCCACAGCCCTCCTCTGAGACAGTGCGAGAAGACAAAAATGCTCACTAATGAGCATTGGTGTGGACCAATTATACGAAGATGAGGTCAAAAATGGGTAAAGTGTTCCATTAAGTATCCCTTATAAAGTGTAGTAATACTGAACAGTATGATCGCCTCCTCATTGTCAGATGTTTGTGGCACACGAACAGGATAAAAGAAAAGGAACTCATTATCAAAGATAAACGTAGACATAAAAGGAAGTACATCAAGGTAAAACAGCATCCCTCCCCCCATCCCCCGAAACTCATTACATGCACTACATGCATTATACCCGTTTTTTACCATGTCCATGATGAAATACTATGATTTACTGTAGACATCCGCTGTTTGTAACACAACGTGGCTGTTTTTCACACCCGCAACTAACGACTTTTATTAAGTAGACCTGCTGGCATAACACTTCTGTCATCTGTGGCGTAGAGACGAAGAAAGGTATCCGTATCAGTTTTAAGGAGCCTTGGCTTATACACAGATCAAAGTGTTGGAGAGATTTAAAGGAAGTGCTTTATTCAGATTAGCGGCACTCAAGTCTACAGCTCTTAATCCCATATGAATGCCACCCAGTAAATTGAGATGTGATTTGATCTGCGGCGCTTTCTTAGGGTGATTATATACACTATTTCATGCTTGAGATTTCTCCCAGAATGCACTGCTAGTTGCGTGTCTGACTGCGTGTGTGTGTGTGTGTGTGTGTGTGTGTGTGTGTGTGTGTGTGTGTTGCTACATTGTGAGAGCTGCTTTCTCCCTTGCACACGCATGCACGCGCGCACGCACACACACACAGATTCATTACGACATTGGATTACGAAACGCATTAATTCATTGCTCACTTCTTAGAAGGGCTCGAACAAGCAAATAAACAAACTGGGGGGAAAAATAGACCCTGCAACCGATGCAAGTCTAAACAGGACTGACCTTAAAGTCAAACAAGCCTTCCTCCCCTCGCTTTCCCTGCATGCTCGACCCGGCTGCCACGGCTGAATGTGGTAAGCGCTCGTGTTCGGGTCTTCAATTTATTCGTCCGTTCGGCCTTGTTTACCGTTAAGAGGATGAAAATGAACTGCCAAAAAGCGTCCTATTCATAGCTTGTTTATACGTGTAACCCCCCGGGGACTGTTTGCATTCATCCACGGAAAACGATGGATGTGACTCAATCAGCTGAACGGCGGGCAGGGCCTCCCTGCGTCTTCATAAGCGGGTGTGAAGTGCATTTAATCAACCCGCTATCGCGTTCAGGTTAGGAAAGAAAATTGAAGCTCAATTTGGGATGGGTGCAGCGACATGATTGGTCATGTTGTCCCTGTCAGAAAGCTCTTGTACCACTATGAGGGTGCAAATAAATATATTCCTGTAGGTGTCACTGAGGCAAATTTTCTTGCACATCAAAGAGGCCCTTTTCCACTACACCAGTGTTGCCAGGTCTGCTTATTATAAGCCACGTTGGGCTTGTTTTTTTAATGTTGTTGCTTATTTTGGGCTTGGTTCCTAATGCTGTTTAAACCAGTGGTTCTCAAACATTTTCAAGTCAAGGACCCCCCAAATGAATTATGTATTTGTCTGCAGACGCCCCTCTGAAAATATGTTGTGCTAGGGACCTAGATATGCGTTGTTAAAATGTTTCAAAAATATTCCAAATCTTTTTCAAGATTTATTTTGAAAATAGTCGATGTACAGTATATAGGGTTAAAGTGCTCTTGGGCCGAGTGTAACCCGCACACTCGCCCCAAAACACACTCGCCCCCATTTTATTCACGGACCGCTCTCCCCCAGCGGCGGACCACTCGTCCCGCTTGGTGAGAACAGACTACAGCCCTTAATATTAAGTTAGGAAGTAAAAAAACGGCAAAAAAAACTGAGGTGTGCCGTCTGAAGCGGACTTGTGCGTGTCGCCGTGCCGAATGCCACGCCGTTTCAGTTACGCCCCGATCGTAAATCATTGTAAACCATCGAAGGTGGTCTATACAGGGCAGGGGACAGGTGGTCATTATGTGGTCGGCAGTCTACTCAAGCTCTGGTCTACCAGGCCCCACTTCTTCATAGGCCATTTGAAGCAGCCGACCCCAGTACGCACTACGCAGGCGGTTCAACAGCTTGAATAGATCACCTATATTCGAAACCTTTTGGAAAAAGTTGGAGATTTTTAACACAAATCTTCTTATGCGGGTCCATGACACAAAATCTTTTCAGATGGGGGCCTAATATGTTGGGGGTCCTTGACATGAAAATGTGTGAGAACCACTGGATAGAGGTGTGATTCTTCCAGCTTCATAGTTTGTACACACATTGTACAGTGTGTAACTTCATCATGTGACTTAGTCAGCTGGAGAAATGTGCTTTTATAATCCTGGCCCCTGCTGTTGTCATCTAGCCAAAAAAGGAGCACAATAGTTCAAAAGCAAGGCAAGTTTATTTGTATAGCACATTGACAAGTGCCTTAGCCACATGATCAGGGGTCATCCATCTGTCCGTACACAGACAAAAATGTGTCAAATGTGCAATTTTTTCAATGCGAAAAAAAGTATCATTTTTTGAAAACAAGTTTCATTATAGTATTCTTATTATGTTCATGTACTGTGCAATGAAAGCACAGTACTGATAAGAACCAATTATTTAAATCCCAAACACGGAATAGACTTGGACCATACTGCACTGATACCTGTATATATAGCCATTTTAGCCATTATAAAGTGAATAGACTTGGACCATGCTGCACTGATACCTGTATATATAGCCCTTTTAGCCAGTATAAAGTAAATAGACTTGGCCATGCTGCACTGATGCCTGTAGCACATTTTAATCGACACCATGGCACATTTAGGGGTCCATTAGTATAAAATGTAAGGCTATATACCACAGACATACAGGATTCAATCTTTTTTTTTTTTTTTTTTCTCTTAAATTTTTATCCCGCGATTTTTGTAACCCATTTTTTTCACCCGGTGCCAATTTCCTAAGTGATCCTGGGCACTACACCAGCCCTACACCAGTATTACACCTGTCACCCCACAGTAGGGAGGCCAGGGCCGAGCTCATGCTTCCTTCAGGCATGAGAGCCAATTGACCTTCTTGTCACCTGACAGGGGGGAGTTTCCCTGGTTGGACGTAGCGCGTGGAAGGAACACGTTATTCCAACCAGTTCCCATCCCCTCCATCAGGCGCCCCGGCTGTCATGGGGGAGGCGGTATAGTGACCAGGATTACTACATGTTTTTGTGAGGGTATTAACTACCCTAGGAGACACGGGGAGAACATGCAAACTCCACACAGAGTAGGCCCTTTCGCCAACCCCACCTAGGGTATGGGCGCTGATGACGCGGAGGAGAAGACACGCCCCCAGTGCCCACAGCGTCCCCGGCGGGAATCGAACCCAGGACCTTCTAGCTGTGAGGCCAGGATTCAATCTTAGCGGAATAGTTCCTCATCCGTTGGTCGTTGAATGAGCAGAGAGAGAGAGAGAGAGAGAGAGAGAGAGAGAGAGAGAGAGAGAGAGAGAGAGAGAGAGAGAGAGAGAGAGAGAGAGAGAGAGAGAGAGAGAGAGAGAGAGAGAGAGAGAGAGAGAACATCAGATAGAAGGAGGAGGCCTGGTTCCACCCATCACCCAGCCACATCCAACCAGATGGAGCTGATAGAGGTGAAGCTGATGGAGCGAGCTTACACTCTAGACAGGATATTAGAATGGACGTTTCCTTATTTCCCTCTGCCACGGGCATGGCCCTTCCCTGCTCATCTTTTCTGGGAGGACAGAGGGAGAGAGACAGGCAGAGAGAGGAGAGAGAGAGAGAGAGAGAGAGAGAGAGATAAAGATGTGAGCTGGGCTGACAGGCCTCTGGAAGGTCAGGGCTTTACATCTAAGGCTAATTTTGCGTAGTTGCTTACGCGGGCGTGACCGTGGGGGTGTGTTTGTCTTTTTGACAGTTTGCAGGTCACATTAAGGTTCAAGGTTTTATTTGTCGCATACAGTTAATACTTGTACAGTGAAATGCTAGGTTGCATATACTCCCAGCTACTGAGCAACAGATAAGGAAAGGAGAAGAAATCAGAATATAATGATAAATACAATTATAATAAAAATAGCCAAGAGATAATACGTAGTTAATAATAATAACAGTAACTGTAATAATAATAATAATAATAATAATGATGATAATAATAATAATAACAATAATAATAACTATTCTGAATGTTGTTTTAAAGATTGTTCTAACTGAAGTCGATGGCAGACTTAATATTAACTTGAATTAATACATGCATTTCTTTTTGGAAAATGTAGACTGTGTTATGTTTGATACTTATGTTTGATAATATCACTATTTAACATTTTTTTCATAGTTGGGGTCCCATATCCCCTGACTGATGGACAGTGGTTGGAAATGTGGGACTAGTATATATAATAATATATAATAACAGCATTAACAGCAGCTTCGGTAATGGCAACAGTAGTAGCAGCTTTTTCACTGAAACATCAAAATATGATGGAGTACGACTCAGAGATAGGACAGAGCAATCAGTACACATCTAAACAGAACAAATAGCGACGCTTCTCTCATATCGTTTTCATTGGTTCTGTGAATCCTGCGCGCGCTGCTAAGAGCCTCATCCACACTAAACTACCAGACCGGAGCTGTCCAAATGGGAGCAAATGTGGATGGATGAGTTTAAATCTACAATACCTCCAAAGCACACACACACATTGTCATCCTTATCACCATCGATCTTGATTTGAGGCAGCGTTTGACTGTCTTTCATTTCACAACCACACACACACACACACACACACACACACACACACACACACACACACACACACACACACACACACACACACACACACACACACACACACACACACACACACACACACACAAACAGTCGCTAGGCCTTGAAGCGATGCTGCGGTCCCTCTGGGAGGGGGGACAGAGAGATAGAGAGAGGGAGAGAGAGAGACAGAAAGAACCGGGGCAAGATGAACAGAGATAGAAAGAATGGAAGACAGACAGAGATACAGAGAGAGAGACAGATAGAGAGAGAGAGAATGGGGGAGAGAGAGACAGAGAGAGAGACGTCTCAGCAGTGAGCACCCAGTGCGGTCATATACAGATTTATTATTTGTGCAGTCGGCGAGGACATTTCACAGCTGTGTTTGCCTTGGCCCCCAGCGAGAGTATTAGGTGGCAGGGCCGAGGGTTGCAGATGTGATTACCCATTCACACATCCACCACCTCCTTGTCATCCCCCCCCCCCACCCCCACCCCAACCCAGCCCTTACCCTTCTAAAATCCTTTTTAATACCTCCTCTGACACCATTAATCAAACACCCCCCAAAAAAACTCCCAGCATGCCTTTCCCCCCAGGATCGTCATAATTCACGGCGCTCGACTCAAACGTCCACCTTATTGGAGTGGCTGTTTTTCCCCCTAACTACGCGTCATGACAGCTCCCCAATTAGGTCGTCTTGTGGGTGAAGTCAGTGCGCCGTGACTCTGGGAACACGTCCAACAGTGATTTTTTTTTGTGGGGTCGGTAGGGGTAGGGGGGTACGGGGGAGGTGTTGGATGGAAAGACTGACAGGGTTTGGCATTTATTTACGACCCAGTTGGCATCAGATAGAGTGTCTTTGTGCACGCTGCGCGGCCAGGTCCATATGCTCTGAACACAGTATAGGAACCATACAGTGCCAGCTCCGGCACACAAACTGCCTTGGCTCACATAGCCGGTGCCTGAGGGAGGATCTGGGAACGGCTTGGAAGTGGCCGTGTGAAGGGGAGAGTGTTCGGAGGCGAGTCGGGGGGGGCTATAGGGGAGGAACGTACTGTAGGCTGATATCCTTTTAAAATCTGAGCTTTATGAATGATTTCCCCACAGTAGGGGTTTTGTGGGGTTTCATTTTTATGACACATGTGCACACGCACGCATGCACGCACACGCACACGCACACACACACACACACACACACACACACAAACACACACACACACACACACACACACACACAGACAGAGCACACACACACACACACACACACGCACACGCACACGCACACACACACAACACACACACACACACACACACTTACTTTAATCGTTTGTTTCACAGGCTTTTTGAGATGATAGTTCCCTGTTGCAGTTTTGTGATGGTTTCTGATTTTGGATATCAAAACGTTTAATGCTGGTACAGCATTAAAGCCTCCTTTTAATATGTTATCTCCTTCATGCTAATCCTCCTCCTCCTCTTCTTCAAGATCTATTCCAGTCTCTCTCTCATACCGTACATTTGAAGTTTCCTTTCCCAACTGCCCCATTATCCTTACACATGTGACAGTTGCTCTGTCTCTCAAATTCTTTAAAATGACAATGATAAAAAAGAATAGTATGGCATATCTGTACATTAATATCCTATGCCTGTGTCTTGCTCACATTGTAAAACCTCACACGGTAGTTTTGGAGGAAGCACTAACTGATTGAACTGAGGGACTAACCAGAGATGGGTGAATGCGCTAAGCACTAAGCATTTTCTTATTCGAAACTGTATTGGATAATTGCCAAGCCACATACATTGCATGTTTATAGGGTTGTGTGTGCGTGCATGCGTGCTTTGATGCGTGTGTCAGAGAGAGAGAGAGAGGTTAAGAGGACCAGGTGCAAGCACATGCCCCAGATAGAAATGTGCACGTCACTGCAATGCAGCAGGCTGCCATAATTCCGCACTGTTTATACTTGACATGTTCCGTTTCACTTAGAAAACATGAGACCCCTCTCTCCCCTCTGACAATATATGGTCACGGGTCTTTAAGTACAACTCGACATTGAGTGGGCTATTATTGAAATGATTGGGTCCTAGACCTCAGACATTCAAGCGGATGTAATCTCATGTATTTTTAAAACACTGGGAAAGAGGTTCATTACTTAGGAGTATAAGAACCTAGCACATAGCATGCACCTGGTGCTATCTTGATTCTTTAGTCTTTTTTTCCCCCAGACCTTGTCATTGTATATGATATGAGGAAATGCAAAAAATAAAGAAACCTCGGTCACATAACTGATATTCTCAAATGCAGGAAACAAAGGTACTGTAGTACACTAAGGACCTCCAGTTTGTTAGGTCCAGCATTAGGTCCAGTTCATACCATTTATGTTTTTGTTTTATCTCAGGGACCCCAATCTGACTCTGACAGTAGACAGTTTGTACACTCTTACAAGACCCTTAAGGATCAATTTGGTTCTTAACTAAAGTATAAATAATTTAGCTGGGAACCCCCTCAAGGACCCCCTTAGAAGTCCCGGGACCCCACACAGAGAACCAGTGCTATAGAAAACTCCTGATCTGAATAGATGGAAGTGATCTTGACGTAGTGTAGTGTACAGCAGCCTCTACGTATTTGAACTTCCATTAAACTATTTCGGCTCATACAGTATAATATGATCTCACATTGTTTAGAATGTACTGTATGTATATACAGTATAAACTCCCCCGCAACTGTCTTACAGTCTCTTGTTATATATTGTGTGTTTGGACACCGCAGCCTCCATTTGCACACTGTAGTCTGTGCTATATCCGACAGATCGTAATCCCCCATACAGTATATTAGCCAAGGCTTGCTTCATCCTGCATTGCATTAACGTCAGATTTACACTTTTAAGTCAAACCCTTTGTGAGATACGACCAGTGCACAAGTCACAGCTGCCGTAAAGTACAGGAACTGAAAAATGCGGCGCCCCTTGCAAACTGTACCGTTGATTTGATTTGTGCCCTTTAAGTGCAACACACATCTGGTTGGTTTCCCCGCTGTGGGTGGGGGGGCCACAGCATCCTCCTTTCAGAGGTCTTTTTTTTTAGGGAAGATGAAAGAGACAGAGAAGGAAGGAGAGAGACAGTAACCATACGCAAGAGAGAGAGAAATCTGAGAAATACATTTGAGAAAGAGAAATACATGATGAAAGAGAGACAGAACCAGGAGGGGGGGGGGGGGACCCCACACCTGCTCCGAACGAAGGGCCCACGTTAGCAGGCCGACCTCTCAGAGCCTCCTGCTTTTCTCTCCCGCAGATCGCGACATATGTTTCAGGATGTCGCGCGCCTCGTTACGGTTCACATGTTTTATTCACGCTCGGCTGCTCGTTAACTATGTAAATCATGTGTCAGTTCACATGCGCGGACACAGCGGAGCACATATGGATGCACTTTTTACATGCTAATGAGGTCACGTCAGAATGTACGGGGCTGAGAGCTGCAACAACAGGAACTCTGCTGCTACAGGGGAGGTGTCAATTGGCCGTAGTTTTAATTAGGGCCTTGCAGTCTTAGAAAACTGTAACGTGGGGTTCACTCAATTGCATTCTCAAGTTTCCTACAAAAAATACCCAAATTGACCACTTAGTCCCTATTAAATGCATGTTGAAAATAGCTGATCTACAACCTTACAACACACGTTGTAAGCGTGCATATCTCCTGTGTTTTTAAATGTCTGCCTACTGTATTATGACATGCCCAAAACAAGGAGGCCAGGGTTTGTCTGGAGCCCACAGAAGAGGTTATGGCATGGCGACATGTAAGCTCGGAAAGCACATGCCGTGCCCCGCAGGCTAGCTCATGTGTTATGGAATATATGTACGCATGCATGCATGCACACATGGTCTCGCATATGGAATGCCCATCCATAGGGCATGTGGGCGCGCGGACACACAACTTGCTTATGCATGGGTAACGTCGGCGAGGATGCACAGGCATGCATAAGCACACACTATTGTACACGGATAGATTGGGGTCAGCAGTCAGATAAAGCTCTCTGTTCTGCGGAACTGGTTTCTAAAGCAGAGGCATGGATCTTCCAACCTCTCCTGCAGCAAATCCAACCCTGATTACTACTACACAAGTACAGTGATTAATTGATTGGTTAATAATATCAAGTTCCTGGGGGTTCATCTGGCAGATGACCTGACCTCCACCACCAACACCACGGCCATCATTAAGAAGGCCCAGCAGAGGCTACACCCTCTCCGGAGGCTCAAAAAGGCAGGCCTTCCTACTCCTCTCCTCACCACCTTCTATAGGGGCACCATTGAGTCCATCCTAACCCACAGTTTGACCGCAGGGCACAAGAGAAACATCAGCTGAACCGGGTGGTGAAGACAGCTGGGAGATCATTGGTGCCTCTGTTTCCTCCTTGTTGGAGGTCTACACAGAGCGCTGTGCCCGAAGAGCCACCAGCATCATAAGGGACCTCTCTGGGAAGAGGTACAGGAACATTTAAGGCCAGAACGAGCAGGATGCGAAACAGCTTCTTCCCGAGTGCAGTGAGGACTGTCAATTAACTGCGCCCCCTGCCAATGCCGATTCTGATGATGACTGCTACTACTACTGCTGTGCATTGGATTCACATACATCCAAACAATCAGTTTGTAATTTAACTGGCCTTAAACCTTGGTTGTTGCAAGAAATGCAGCTTTTTCTTAAATGTAATTTAAGAAAAGGTGTTTTATGAACCCTGCAAGGGCAGCCTGAAACATCCTTGATTTGGTTATTACTTTTAGTTGCATTCCATCTTGTCAGAAGTTGTTGACTACGGTTTGTCACTGGCCTTGGGTTGGAGGTTGGGGGCGGTACATATTTCCCACTCCAAGCTGAACCGAGGTTACAGCCATGCAAAGCTTCTCTGACTGTCAGTCAGACACAACAAAAGGCAATCTGTACCAAGAGTGTTAGACGCTGAAGTAATTTTGATTTGGACAATATATTCTGTGAGACAGTCTAAAAATGTGTCTATACAGCAATTTTGTCCATCTTTTTACATTTGTTTAGAGGTAAAAGTGCCCTCTCAGACGGTGAAATTGGAACAACGTCTGAGATGCCAACAAACTGAACAAGGAGTGTAACTGGACAATCTGGAGGTGGTTGCAAGAGGGGATGAGGAGGAGAATGATGGACACTATCCTGGTAAACAGTGTTGCAATGTCTGCCCATTATAAGCGACTTTGGGCATTGATTTTCTGTAAAGTTGCTTGTAAAAATGGTGGTTGTGTTTTTTTGGGCTTGTTTTTAAAGTGTAGTCATTTGGGCTTGCTTCCAATTTGTATTATTATTGTTTAAACCAGTTCTTAAACATTTGCATGTCAAGGACCCCCAGGGATGGTAGGGTTCAAGTAAGTAAATAAAATAAAAAGTTCCTATCACACAAAGATTTGGAGACCCCCCTGTAGTAACTCTGAGGACCCCTGGGGGTCCCGGACCCCCTGTTGAAGACCCCTGCTCTAAGTTATACAAGCCTTTGAGGCTATCCAACACCACACAGCACCATTCATGAAACAGAAAAGTCCTATCTGATTGTATTAAACAATGATGAACTCGGCAACATTTGCGCAACGTCCTGCATATGAACAATTTGAAACACAACACTGTACACAACTTGTAAATGTACCGAGTTACTTTCTACCACTGACATCACCGCAGCATCGCCATGATGTACTGTCAGTATTGTCTGGTCCTCCACAGAGACAAGAGCACACTCTGGGGAAAACAATTACCTACAACAACCACGTCATGGACTCCACAATGTGACAGCAATTGCAATGACTGCAAACGATGTGCTGAGACTGGAATATTTAAAAGCTATCCAATCACACACAAATGCACCTATAACAGTTCACTTACAGAACAAGCCAAGTGTAAACATACTCTACTATGTTTTTTAATCATAGTTTATTTAGTAATACACAGATGCTCTTGCTAGCAGCCGATTGTGGATGTGGGCAATTTGTGCCCAACACATTTGTAGCTTCAATACAGAAAATGAAATAACAAAACATTACAACATGTACACACACGCAAAAAAGACGCTTGTTTCTTATTTGCACAAATAGGCTAGACATTAACATGGCCTGGGAGGCACAGAATAAATAGGATGAGGGGTGACACATGTGACGAGCAATGTTGCCATGTCCACTTATTATACGCGACTTAAGTGTTTTTTCGGCTTCCTAATGTTGTTTAAACCAGTGGTTCTCAAACATTTTCATGTCAAGGATACCCAAATGAATATGTATTTGTCCGCGGACCGCCATCTGAAAATATTTTGTGCCAGGCAAAAAATATTAAAATGTTTAATATATTTAAATATTTCAAATATTTCACATTTCTTTCCAACAAAAAAAAAAACAGATCTACAAGCTTGCGACGCGTTGCAGCTTCTACTGTTGATATGGGGACCACCTGTGTGTGTGTGTGTGTGTGTGTGTGTGTGTGGGTGTGTGTGGGTGTGTGTGTGTGTGTGTGTGATAATGTGGCCTAGTGGCTTGTTTTGGGCTTGTTTTCATAGACCTACTGTATGTATACTTGTTTGTTTCTCTCCCAGAATTTGGCAACACTGGTGACGAGGTGCAGCTAGCTAGCGTGTCAGTCAAACAGCAGGTCCTCGTCTATCCCCTCCGTTAGCATGTTAGGGGGCTCGGCAATGGGACCCAGTGCGGCCAGACGAGCAGCGACCTCTGACTCTGTCCTCTCTCTCAGCTGCTTCTTCTTCCCCTGGACCTTCTTCAGCCTGTAGAACTCCTCTCGTTCCCTCTCGTCCAGCTCTGTGACGATGTAGGTGAGGGTGCGCTCGATGCGAGGCAGGAGCACATACTCAATGGCGTTCACGCGACGATTGGTAGTCTTTATGGCTTCATCCAGAGTGATGAACGACGTCTGTAAGGAGGCCAACTCCACAAGCAGCCCAACAGCGTTGGCATAGCTTCTTTTCGATCTAGAGATCTGCTCTCCTCCTCTAGCCAGACCGGTTAGCTGATAGCTGTCCCCGCCGTCCTGGTAGCGCTCAAACACGGGTAAGGTGACACCTGCCACGTTGTCCTTCCTGGCTCTGACTTTCACCTGGGCCTTATTCACATTCTGGAGTACAGTGGCGCTGAAGTCCCCTGCGGCGAATTTGGCTTCGGCTAAAGAGAAGGTGGCTTCGCTCATCACCTCTCCCATCAGGGTCTTGGTTTCAATCATTTTGCGTAGGACGGTGCGAAAGCGCATGGAGAGGGCATCTGCTTTCTTCTTGAGCAGTCTATGACCAGTCTGGGCCCCTTTCAGTCTGGCTTTCATGGTGGTCTGGGCCATTCTGGACGGGAATATGTCAATCCTGTCTTTTCCTGACATTTTGTCCTTCGGTCAAAGACGGCTGGATGGTGTACCTATTTCACCAGCTGGTGCCCCTGTGAATAATTAGATTAGAATGATTGATTGTACCGAAGTGATGGTGGTTGAAACTCTTGCCCAAATATGGAGATCCGACTCTAAGTCTCACAAGTTAGTGCATCATCAATATGATGTCGTAGTACTGACTGGACTCCCAAGTACACCGATATAGGTTGTGCTGAGGTTATGGCACTAAGTACTCTGACAACAGGTACTGACATCATAGTACATATAGTAACCATTGACAGCGGGTGCTGCATGGCTTTGCTGATTGGTTGGATGTCTGTCACGTCACTCTCGCCAAGCTGATTGGTTGAAACCCATACCGATAAATGGAGATTCCCACTCAAACAAGAGTTGGTGCATCATCATGACATCATACTCACGTCATAGGCTGACCTCTAAGCACTCATAACAGGTACAGGACAGGTACTGATTGCATCGTACATACAATGATACTCTTGAATTGATAACGGGTAGGCCTACTGCATAGCTTCGCTGATGGGTATTGATTGGTTGATTAAAGTTTGTATTGACATAAATGCATGTACATGAACATAATATATTTGTACATATCTGTCAAAAGGATAAACCACTAAAGGGTTCGGAGTGTGTGTGTGTGTGTGTGTGTGTGTGTGTTTTATAATATATTTATAAATATTTATTTATAAGCGTATTTATATATACTGTATTTCTTATTCTGGCGATCCATAATATCCTTTGCTTGATTTATCTTTACTGCCAGGTAAGGAGATCCACCTGTGTCTGGGTGATTTAGGATCATAAGTCTTCTGTGGGCATCTCTTATCATATTCCTGTTGGCTGTGGGACTGATGCCTAAAACCAGTGCAGCCTCTCTCGTGGTCATGTTGGCTTCAAATCCACCATTATAGTATCCTCCTCCAAAAGTCTTGGACCAGTTGGGGAGGGCTTGTTTCATCTGGGGTTCCATGTGTTTCACAGCCCGCATCACATAGCGGCCTGCAAATCCTAATGCCGCCAGTGCCAGTCCCACAGCCGCCACTGAACTGGCCATGTTTATGTCACGTCTTTACCCCCGTCTCTGTTCTAACCTCACCTTATGACCCCTTTGTCAGTTATCAACTGTCACAAGTTCAACCTACTTCTCATCGTTATCACTCGTGTCAAAAAAGAAAATGTGAATAACAGTGCTGTAGACTGTCGTAAAGACTGTATATACATAATGAGTGCCAATCAATCAGTGCTGATTGGTTGAAACATGTGTCACCTTTTGCCCATACATGGAGATCCCAAAACTCTCCCAAAGTTGGAGTGTCATACTTGACTACCATCATAGGCTAGCTCTGCATTTACTCTGAAAGCGACCCTGAAATAACTCTGAAATTGGCTAATGGAAGGGCCGACGGGCGGGCCGTGGCCATGTCACTATGACTCAGACATAACCATAAACAAACCGGTTGTCCAGAGCCACAGATCCGATCGCTATATGCCCATACTGTATGGTCAAGTGCATATATTTTATGAGACCGACCGACTTCAAACTCGGCACGCGCATAGGCAGGGAAATGTTGTGCATACTAGGCAAGGAAATGTTGTGCCCGGTCGAGTCGTTCGGATAGGTGGTTGTCCAGAACCACTGAGCCGACCGATATGCCCATACAGTATATGGGCATGCCAATACTGTATGTATATACTGAAGATATCAGGGATCTCCATATTTGGGCACAATAGGGACACAGACGGTTACAAAGGGTACTCTGACAATGCCCCTGACCCCTGACGTAGGCCTGACCCTCTACATACCCACTGACAATGGGTACTGCCCTAACTACTCTACATACAGTAGTACCTGCTTAAACCATAGAGTTAAAAATAATAGAGAGGGCACCCGAAATCTCCTCCCATCCACTTGCATTGAGTTGCTCACCCAGCGCATGGGCCTAAATCACCCCTTCTTCCGGGTTGGAAATTTGGTGGGCGCGGCCTATTTAGGGCCTCAGCGCGTCACAGAGGTGACGCGTTTTGCGTCACAGAAGCGCGCAGCCCCGTGCGCAAGCACGTGCGCACGCTCGTGAGTCGAGACCATTGGTCGAAACCGTTTTCGCTCTTTCATGTTGAGGCCCCAGGCCTGCAGTACCATGAATGGCCAGCATGTCCATTTGGCTTCAATGAAACCGCTGGGTTCTGGGGGCTTGGCTTAAACGGGTACTGTCCACTGCAATTGCATTTCTGACATCACAGTGACGTCAGATGTCATCGTCCAATGACGTCCCCAGTGCAGCTACACGCCCACTCGCGTCACCTTGAACACCTCCTCTTCTCTTTAAACTAAAATAGAATTTGTGACTGTTAGTCTTTTCTTCACAATTTGTCCTTTAGATAGTTGCCATTTTTGATTTTTTTAATCCAAGCTAAACTTTCCATAACTATCAACATGACTCATCAGTTCCCTTGGCTCTCTCCAGAGCAGAAGAAGGAGCTCAGTGACATCGCTCAGAGGGTGGTGGCTCCAGGGAAGGGCATCCTGGCAGCAGATGAATCCACGGGCACCATGGGCAAATGCCTGCAGAAGATCAATGTGGAGAACACTGAGGAGAACCGTCGCTTTTTCCGTGACCTCCTCTTCTCCGTTGACCCCTCCATCTCCGAAAGTGTGGGTGGGGTCATCCTCTTCCACGAGACCCTCTACCAGAAGTCGGAAAGCGGCGCTCTCCTCCCCGAGGTCATCAAGGAAAAAGGCATCGTTGTTGGCATTAAGGTGGACAAAGGTACAGTTGCTCTGAACGGAACAGACGGTGAGACCACCTCGCAAGGTCTCGACGGCCTCTCGGAGCGCTGTGCTGTGTACAAGAAGGACGGTTGTGACTTTGCCAAGTGGCGGTGTGTCCTCAAGATCTCAGATAGTTGCCCGTCGGCGCTCGCCATCGCAGAAAACGCCAACGTCCTGGCCAGATACGCCAGCATATGCCAACAGAACGGCCTGGTGCCCGTCGTGGAGCCCGAGATCCTGCGCGACGGAGACCACGACCTGCCGCATTGTCGGTACGTCACAGAGAAGGTTCTGGCCGCGGTGTACAAGGCTCTGTCCGACCATCACGTCTACCTGGAGGGAACGCTGCTCAAGCCCAACATGGTGACCGCCGGACAGTCCTGCACCAGGAAGTACACCCCGCAGGAGGTCGCCATGGCGACGGTCACCGCTCTGAGGCGCGCCGTTCCCGCCGCGGTCCCTGGCATCTGCTTCCTGTCTGGAGGCCAGAGTGAGGAGGAGGCCTCTCTCAATCTGAACGCCATCAACCAGGTTCCTCTCCACCGTCCCTGGAAACTGACCTTCTCTTTTGGCCGTGCGCTCCAGTCCTCTGCCCTCGCTGCCTGGCAAGGCAAACCTGCCAACAAGGAGGCTGCACAGAAGGCTTTCTGTAGCAGGGCTAAGATCAATGGCCTGGCCTCCACAGGGCAGTACACTAACACTACTGGCAAAGCGGGCCAGTCCTCCAAGCAGTCCCTCTATGCAGCCAGCTATAATGTCTATGATATATTGTGAACATTAATGCAAAAAATGCAACAAAAACAACGAACCCTAGCCCCCAGTATAGGGACACAAGATTCAAGTGATTAATAATAATATATCGGCATTTATATTGTGCTTTACTAACTACCCAAAGTCACTTTACATGGGGGAAAGAAAAGGAAAACAACTTTATTAGGAAAAACAAAACAATAAAAAGTTATATCCAAGGGTAAAATCACTAGAAATAGTAAAACAGGGGGTTGATAGGTTAGCGGGGGAAAGAAACATTGAAGAGGTGGTTTTTGAGGACAGTTTTGAAGTAAGGGAGGGAGGGGGTATCTTTGTGGTAGAGGAGTGCGTTCCAAAGGGAAGAGGCAGTAACAGAAAATGCCCTGTTGTCCAGGTTCGGAGCTGGGGGAGCCAGTTCGTTGAGTGCCTTGTAGGTGGTGATCTTTCTATTTGATTTATTTGTCCTTTGTTTATACATAAAATATTATGTTTAAACTTTTTAATCTTTTGAAATAATATATATAGATATATTTTAAACGTAGGAAACGGAAAAAAGGAGATATTTACCCGCGACCCATAAAAATTGGTCCGCGACCCGAAGATGGGTCCCAACCCACTGTTTGGCAAACAGTGCTGTAGAGGTCCACGTTTCTGATGTGGTCCTTCCATGAGACACTGTGCATAGAAAGTCAGAATTTTGATCTGTTTTCTGCTCACAGGATTACTTTATCATTATTTCCCTCATTATTTGAAACCGTGTGTGTGTGTGTGTGTGTGTGTGTGTGTGTGTGTATGTGGGTGGGGGGCTTTTGTCCCATATAAGAAGGGGCGGCTCCAAGGAGAAAAGGCTGGGAACCACTTGTATAGGGACACAAGGTTCAAGTGATTAATAATAATATATAAGATTTATATTGTGCTTTACATGGGGGAATAAAAACTACTTTATTAGGAAAAACAAAACAATAAAAAGTTATGTCCAAGGGTAAAATCAATAGAAATAGTAAAACAAGGGGGTTGAGATTTTAGCTGGGGAAAGAAATATTGAAGAGGTGGTTTTTGAGCAGGGTTTTGAAGGAAGGAAGGGAGGGAGGGAGGGAGGGAGGGAGGGGGCATCTTTTTGGTAGAGGAGTGCGTTCCAAAGGGAAGAGGCAGCAACAGAAAAAGCCCTGTTGTCGCCCCAGGTTCGGAGCTGGGGGGAGCCATTGAGTGCCTTGTAGGTGGTGATTTTTCTATTTTATTTATTTGACTTTTATTTATACATGGGTGAGGTCCCATTGAGATCTCTTTCATGAGGGAGCCCAATTTTGAAATGGATTCTTTGATTGAGAGGAAAGCGAGTGTTGATCAGGTGAATTCTGAAAATATTGGAGTTTATAGTGAGGACTTTGGAGGTGGAGCAGTGGTTCTTTTTCATTTCAAGGGCCCCCAGTTTGATAAGCATTAGGCCTCGGACTCCCATTTCATACAATTGTCTATCTCTGTGACCCTAATCTACAATATAAAATCCTAACTTAAGGGCCGTTCACACTGAGCAACTGTAACGATAACTATATCGTGAATTATGTGAACTCTGCCATCCACTTGACTTAGAACGATTTTATACTACTATATTTTTATAGTTATAGCTATAGTGCTCAACGTGAACAGCCCTTTATGTAATTTTTTTTCTCTCACATTTGCTGGTGGTGAATAAGAGGGTGATGGTTTCCATTGGTTTGAAGAATTTGCTGATGGTGGAGAAAAGCGATGTGGCATTTGTTCCTGCCAGATGGCGTTACAGTAGTCAAGTCCACTGAAGATGAATACATAGACACATTGGCCCTTAATCCTTTTTTATTTATTTATTTGTTTTTGCCTTTATTGCAGTGTAGAGACTAGAGAGACATGTAACAGGGAGGGAGAGAGAGAGAGACGGGGAGTGACATTCCGCAAAGGTCATCCGGGCTGGGGAATCCAACCCGGGAGTCGCTGTCAGGCACCAGAGCCTATGTCAGGGGTGGGCAACTTTGATGATGGAGTGGGACACTATATTTCCACACTCACTCCAGAGGGCCACATTGCATATACTGTCGGGTATTTTATTTTTATTTTTTACTTTTTTCGTAAATTAATGCCGTACTTCGCCATACTATGTCACACAAAAGTAGCAAAAATAGCCGATCTACAAGCTCAAAACGCATCGCGCTGCGACGCGCTTTGAGCTTGTAGATCTGCTATTTTTGCTATTTTTGAATTGGAATCCAGTTTTTTTCTTTTTGCTATTTTTGAATTGGAATCCTGAAAAGTAACATTTTTATTTAATTTCAAATGCATTTAGTTATACTTATGTTAACTTTATGAACTTAATTACAAATACATTGGACATAAAAAAAAAACATGGTCATTAAGCTGCTAATATATACTGAAGTAATTACAGTGGGTCATGTTTGCATGTTTGGAATTGTAACAGCTGAAATCAATAATATATCAGTTTTCCGATATTAACCTGTGGGCCGCAATAAGTGAAGGTGGGGGCCGCCAGTTGCCCATGTATGGCCTACGTGGTACGTGCCTTATCCACTTGGCTATCAGTGCCTCCAGACCTTATCTTTGCTGTCGGGGGCGAGAAACCTCTTATCTCCATATTTTAACTTTTTTAGTTTTTTCGTAATTTAATGCCCTACCTGATCATACTACAGCGTCACACAAAGGTACCAAAAGTAGAAGATCTACAAGCTCGAAACGTGGCGTGAAGTGCCACGTTTTGAGCTTGTAGATCTGCTACTTTTGCTATTTTTTTATTTTCAATCCTGAAAAGTAACAGTTTTGGACATAATGAGGTTTCCATCCGACAGAGACGATACATGAACTCATTCCCTGCCAATGACGTCTTTTGACGGCTGTTTTTTGTAAGCCCACACCGCCAATGACGTCTTTTGACGTCTCTTAAAAACATTATAATAATTACAAAAATATATATATTATTTATTTATTTTCCCCCCGTTTTTCACACAGAACCAGGAGATAACGCGATCCAAAGATGTACTGCTCCATTCACTTCCTGGTTAAAGTATTAGGGGAATATTCTGAATCTCGGCTCTTGTGTTTTACTATGTATTTTTGAGCGAAACATGCAATTTTCAACTGGGTATAACAAGCGAACGGGAATCGCAATGACATTTTTTTTTTCTTCACGGAAGCACAGTGAAACCCTCCGTGATTAGCAACCATCAGGGGATCGATCATACTGGAGATAAATATTCTGTGACTACTTGAAAAGGTAAGAAAACCGGAAAATCCTGGCAGTCTGGGCTTTTTGGGCTATTTAGTGAATGGTAGTGAATGAGTTAAGGTGATAATAGGCAGACTTTGTAATTGTCTTAATGTGGCTGTTGAAATTCAGGTCCGAGTTCATGACTACCCCATTATTTCTGGCTTGGGGTTGTGTTTTTTATCAGTACTGATTGAAGCTGAACACTGCTTTTTAATTGTTCTTCCTTGGCTGGCCCCAAAAACGACCTCAGTTTTGTCTTTTCAAATGAAGGAAATTCTGGCACATCCGATAGTTGATTTGTTCAATAAATGTACAAAGCACATTTTTAATACAATTCAAAGTGCTTTGCAAAAGGTATTTCAAAATAACTAAATAATCAAAGGGTTATTATACTCATTTCAAGCTCTCGTGTTTTTGTTCTGGGACTCCCCAAGGCTAGCTTTTCGTGATTCACAGTTCAAATATCCTTCTCTCTCTGACCTTGTCTGTGACCTGTGGTGGGTAGGTCCCTGTAGAGGTCCACGTTTCTGATGGAGTCCTTCCATGTGACACCTAGTGCCATTCGTAGCATTCTTGTGTAGACGACTCAGCATAGAAAGTCAGAATGTTGAGCTGTTTGCTGCTCACAGGATTACTTTATCATTTGTTTAACTCATTATTTGAAACCTTGTGTGTGCGCATGTGTGGGGGGCTTTTGTCACATATAAGAAGGGGAGCTCCAAGGAAAAAAGGTTGGGAACCACTTGTCCTCTCTGAATGTTGTTCTCAATTATTTTCCCTATACAATGTGACTTTTTAACAACAGCAGAATGAAGTATACGGTAGTTGCCATCCCCATCGCCAGTGCAGTCAAACTAAGTAACAAAGCAGTCAGACAGCATGTTTTTCTTTGCATTGCTTATCATTTCAATGCCTCCGTTTGTTGTGCATTCATAGCCGGGCCGGTGATGGCTCTGTGTGCGTTTAACCTTCACACTCGGCAACAGCAGTCTATTCCAGACATCTCAAAACAGACCCGTAGGGTTATTCATCTGGAGGCCTTGACAAGCTGAATGGCTTTAAAACCATTATTTGCTTACTCTAGCCAAAGTGTCACACGGTTGGCATACAGTGGTAACCGCTAAAGCAATATTGACTCAGAATAACTGCGTGCAAACTGCAATTTCCATTCATAACTACGTTTTCTTTTTCGCCCTGAAAACGCACTGCTTTATTTAAGAGACTATTTTGTGACAGACTCCAGTTCCCACACTACTGAAAACATAATGGGTTTCATTGCGCCTGAATAATTTTCAATAAACCTCATCCTATCATTTGAACAAGAGATACTTGAACACACATATATATATATATAGCTCACATACCGTTTTGCCAATTTCCTAAGTGTGTGTGTGTGTGTGTGTGTGTGTGTGTGTGTGTGTGTGTGTGTGTGTGTGTGTGTGTGTGTGTGTGTGTGTGTGTGTGTGTGTGTGTGTGTGTGTGTGTGTGTATGGGGGGGTTGAAATGGTGCACATGGTGCTGCCGACTCTGAAACAGACAGAAGGAAGAGACAAAAAGAATGGGAAGGCAGAGAGAGCGAGAGAGAGCGCTGTCTCCTTGTTGCACAGCCGGTCACATCTGCCAGAGTCTCGTATATGGCGCGCCTCCATCTTGCCTTGCGTGACCCTTTCTTAAAGTACAGGCTCTGAGTTTTTTTCTCTTTTTTTCCGGCATAAAAATAGTCCCTGCTAAATTCTACACTCCACTGCATGAGTTTTCTTTTCTTTTTTTCCCACTCTTCCCCGCTAACACTAACACGTTTTTCTCACACCCGTCATTGCACATTGCACCGACAGTGTGCCAGAAATCTGCCCAAAGGTGTGTGTGTACCAACTAACCCACCAACCAGCGTGTATGTTTACCATAGCTTCCAAAACTCATCTGCAGTCACCAAAAGAAAACTCAGAGCGTGAACACCGGGGAGAAAAAAGTCCTCTAAAAAAAGTATACAAAATACTACATGTAAAAGTCTTGTATCAGACATTTTCCTTGAGTGAAAGTTGAAAAATAATGGCATCAAAATATATTTGGAGTACCAAAGTAAAAGTACACTGTACACTGTTTCCAAATTGGTTAAACTTCTGCAGCTTGTAGATCTGCTATTTTCTAATTGTAAATATTTTCTAATTGTAATAGTATAAAATAGGGCTTACATGGTTAATGTAGGATTGATTGATTGTAAAAACAGCACGAGTACAGTCAAACACTTTGTCTAAAAGGTAACACCAAAAAAGTCCTTGTTTCCATTGGGGTCCTAGGATTTGTATTAATAATCTAATTCTACAAAGTAACTAGTGACTAAAGCTGTCAAGTAATTGTAGTGCAGTAGTTGCCTCTGAGATGTAGTGGAGTAGAAGTAAAGTATAAAGAATTGAAAAATGGAAATATTCAAGTAAAGAAAAAGTACCTAAAAACCTGTACAGTAGTACTTGAATAAATGTACTTAGTTACTTTTCACCACTGGAGAAAGAATGATCATTTCATCTCAGCAGACGTTTTCAACAAAAAACTGATTTTGAGGTGTAAACATATTTTTTTGTTATCATTACAGTGTTGCATCAAAGAAGAAGAAAAAAAAACAATCGATAGCAACATTTCACTTCACAATAGTCGTGTTCCAGTGAATCATCTCGTAAATTAACCCGAGGGAATATTATCATTAAGCACACAATAATACTGTGTTTGTACTTGATTAAAATCCGACTTGTGCGGTGTTGTTCTGCATTATGAATGAATGTGATTTTAATTAATTTGATTGATACAATGTTCCTCCTCCGTGATATTCATCTGTCCGTATTTGATACTGATTATGATTTCCTCAAGAACACAATGTTTTGTAGGCAGAAAATCACAAAAGGCTTGAGTGGTGGTAATTCATAAAGCACTTAGCTTGGCACTTTTCATGACAATGATTAACCACCCTCTATACTTAGTCCTTGGTTCAGACTGGCAGCCCACATCCATGCAGCCCAAATCAGATTTCCGAGTCGGATTGGTTTTATGCAGTCTGAACAAGGTTAAAGCTGCACTATGTAACTTTCCTCTTCTACCCTGGATTTGAACCCGGTTTCCTGTGCAAGTGCTGCCATTTTTACCATTGAGCTAATAGAGCCTGCCTGTTTGGGGATACATTGAATCTTTCTTGACCATCAGGTCACAATTCCTGTCAGATTCTGTGTCTATAGGTGAGACATGACCTTTGACACGATCTAAATGTCTCAATAAAAGAGCAGGAAGACAAAGTACAACCACCCCAATTGTATAAGTTATATTGTATTAACATACCCTAGCATTAAAAAAAAACATTTTATTCATAAAAAAAAGTTACATATTTCCGCTTTAAGGAATGTGATTCAAATAGTGGATGTAAAGCTTTTCATTCATATGGTTGAAGTGAAACTCTTCAGTTAGGAATGCCTTTCTACACACATCTTGTTTTCATCCAGCAGATCAAAGCACATCGCCACGGATGAAAACCTCATATGTCCAAAACTGTGTTTCGAGCTTGAAGGTCTGCTACTTTTGATGTTTTTGCGTGACGCTGTAGTACAGTATGATCAAGTAGGGCGTTAATTTACGGAAAAAAACACAAAAAGTTAGAATATGGAGATAAGAGGTTTCTGCCCAACAGCGACAACATTAAGGCTGCAACTAACGATTAATTCCATAATCGATGAATCGGTCGATTATTTTAACGATTAATCGATTAATCGGATTATCGCACTTATTTAGCAATTACCTTATAATTTTGATTTTAGGTTGTTTTAGCATCTTTATCTAACAATAAAGACAATACAGATGAATAATTAATTAAAAAGTACATGTTATACAATTTTGCTCAGCTGCTGATTAAGCTACTACCCATAAAATACATATCAAAATAAATAAAAGACACTTATTTTTTTTTCGATTATCGATGATCAAATTCGTAATTCCATTCGATTAATTTAGTAATCGATTTTTAATCGATTAATCGATTAGTTGTTGCAGCCTTAGACAACATATGACTTTGATGCAGCTCCACTACCTCGTACTGTCCATACGTCCTGAACAGGTTTCTACTGCTGAGCTAATGCAGAAAGCCCATTTGGGGCGGAGGATATATTGCGTTCTGAACTTAATGCAATATCACTTTTTGAAACCAGTAGGACCTCAGGATATATGTGTCTCAATTAGAACAGTAGACCAACTACAACCACCACAGCCGTGTTAGTTATGTGTTAACATACTCTACCATACACATCGCATTTTATTTACACAAAACAAATGTACGCATTGTAGCTTTAAGCCATACTTACTTTATACTTGAATTAATCATGATAGACCATACCCGTAGGGGGATATGAGCACCCAAGCCCCGGTGAAGGGCGCAGGCGAAAGTACAGACCTTGCTGCTTGTTTCTCGCGCGAAACCTGGCAACGTTATCTCCCATTGTTTGACACATAATGGCTAATAAAAAGATTTATTAGCCATTGAGATTTGATGAAATTGAGAAACGGGCTTCGCAGTTAAGTTCAGATGGTAATGGGCAATGGCTGTGTGCAAAATCAGATCAAGTGCTCCAGCCAGTGAGGAGAAACGGGCACACACCCACCCATGGCCACAGAGGTTAGTCAAATTATAGTTAGATTATAGTTAGATAGTTAGATAGTTAGATACAATGGTGCCACACGAAGATAGACGATCGCGTTGCATCACTTCCACATTTTAAAGATTTTTGCCAATAATGACGTGCCCAAAAAAGGGGACGCCTTGTTGAAAGTGGTTAATCGTTTGATCTATGGGGTGGGATTGCAACACGTGCTAAAAATAATTCCCTGGGAAACATGAAGAGACCTCATACTACTAGGCAATAAAGCATCTTTATTTCCCACCCGTCATCGTGGTCTCGACACGTCTGTTAATGTTTCAGCGTTATTTTTGGCATGGCGTGTAGCAGCAGGGCAGGACAATACTGCAGACTGTTGCTTTGTGCACATTGTGATGCTTTCACTCCAGGTGGAGTCCGTTTGTTTGGCAAACCGGCAGGTGTTTGGTTTTTATTTGTGTGGGAAAATCCTGGGTTTGAGTGTGGTGATGACACCGATGACCAAATGCTGGTTTTCTCCACAGGTTTTCTCTGCTGTTTCCACCCATTTACGGTTGAAAGTGGTGTTAAAGGCAGTATTTTTTTTTTAACTGACAGAAAGCAGACTTGGTCAAACAATTCTGCTGTGTGTCCTTGAATCCTTTTTATAGCCATACTATTTATTTATTTTTTCTTTTTTACAACAGGCGCTTAATTGGGGTTGAATCTGGAAATATGTACTACAAAATGCCAACAGGCTTTTATGATCTATAGACAGATGGAGAGACAGAGACAGAGGGGGTTGGGGGGGACACCGATAGGAATTCGTTCCCAAGCTAGTGGCAGATTCTGTAAATTAGTCAAACAATTATCCTCATTTCATTATTGTGCAAGATGTTATCTAGTTAATAAAACCATAATTTTCTACATTAATGACATTCCCTACAGTGACTTGGAGAAATGTGATTATACTATGTATACCTTTAACCACTAATGCCCTACTTTATGCTTCGTCAAACAACGGTGTTTGTGCGCAAATAGCAAATCGACAAGCTCACAGTAAACTTTGTGAGCCTGTAGATCAGCTCTTTTAACCACTTTCTAAATACCCAAAATAGGGATATGCTCAGTGGTTAACTTTGTATGGACACATGTTCTCAGATATTTATGGATCTATTCTTATCTAGAGGAACTTACAATACAAACATAAAACATCTTCTTATAGTTGTACGTTGCTGTAAGTATGTAATAAGGGTGACCTGGGAATTCACGCCTGTGCCACATGGATCTTATCCGTGTTAACGATTTGAACATGTGTGTTTGTGTGTTTTTTGTCTTTGGCAGCGGTTGGGGGTCTTACTGGACCCCCACCAAAACAAAACAACTCAAAAAGGCGCCACAATCAGCAGCATGTGGTAGCAAAATGCAGCTGCCCCACTAATGAGATTTTAAAATGGGCCATAATGCCCCCTTAAATGGCCCCTCCATGGAGAATTATATGCTTCATATGCTTATTTAGAGCAAGAGGGTGTGTGTGTGTGTGTGTGTGTGTGTGTGTGTGTGTGTGTGTGTGTGTGTGTGTGTGTGTGTGTGTGTGTGTGTGTGTGTGTGTGTGTGTGTGTGTGTGTGTGTGTGTGTGTGCTGTATGTGTGTGTGTGTGAGTGCATCCATGCAGGACTGCATGTGAGTGTGTGCTGTATTCTGCATGCCGTGTGCGTGCGTGTGTCTGTATGTGCACGTGGTGTGTGTATGCATGCCCAGTGTGTGTCTGTATGCGTAGTGTAATCTGTGCGTATGCGTGGCGTGTGTGTACTGTGTATGTCTGTACGTGCATGTTGTCTATCTGTGTGTGTGTGTGTGTGTGTGTGTGTGCGTGTGTGTGTGCCGCATGCCGTGTGTGTATGTCTGTACACGCATGTTCTCTATCTGTGTGTGTGCGTATGCATGGCGTGTGTGTTGGGGGAGGGGGGGGGGGGGTATTGCGCGCTGTCTACACACACTGGGTTATCAGGCAACAATAGCCCTACAGCTGTCCAGATTGTTAGACTGCTCATCAGCCCATATATACTGTCTGTACATCAGACCTTCAATCTGACACACAGCACACACAGCCAATTACATTACAATACCAACCAACAGCTCTGTTTCTAAACACTGGATCCATGATAGAGGCCGGGAGGGGGGAGGGGGGGGGGGGGCATTCTGTGGAATTATTCATTGTCTCTTATCGCAAAGCTGTGAAAGTCTCATATAATGTCATCCAACAAGGAGTTATATTATCGTTACTGTCTTTTAACCCGTTCAATACGGAAACGCATCTGTGTAATTTTTTTTATTTTAGCCATTCAAAAACTATTCAAAAATAGCAGATATACAAGCTCATAGCGCGGCACCGAGTGCTGCGCTATGAGCTTGTAGATATGCTATTTTTGCAAAATCTTGAACATTTGTGCAAATCTATGAATATATATATATTTTTTAAGGGAACATTTTTGACTAAAATCTTTGCTTCTGGGGGTCCCTGGAACAAAATATTTACAGATGGGGGTCTGCGGCCAAATACATATAATTTTGACCTTGACCTTGACATGAACAGGTTTGAGCACCACTGATATTATAGCAACAAAAGTGTTTCAGAAAACTGTTCTGATTTAGAAGACATTATTTTGTAGAATCGGCCTCAGGTCTTAACACATCCACCGCCAAGGGCTAATCTCATAATGTACTCACCAGTGCCAAGGTTTTATTGTTGTTTTTAGTTTTTTTCAGGTCGCCATAGGCCCCGTTAAAATCCTTTAGATTGCCCGATCCAATGTTTGTAAACAACGGGCACATGTCCTGGTGTCTACTCGTCGAGACCGCGTGTCAAACGGAGCCGCCATGTTTGAGTTCTGATCGTTTAAGTTAACATGGGAAATGCGAGGATGAAAAACTACATGTCCTGTACAGCTTTTACAGGGGTTTATGTGTACGACTTAGAATGGAGACAGACGGGAAACAAAAAACGTGATCGCACTTCCGGTCCGATCGGGTGGTGTTACACTGAAAATGGTCCCCCTAGAAAATTAAAAAAAAAAAAGGAAAAAGCACCACAGCCCGTAGGCTACGGGATTGGCGCTTAACCGTTGGATTTAACGGCCCGTAGAACTACGGGCCCGGCGGTAAATGTGTTAATGGGTTAAACCCAGTGATTCACAACCTGTGGGACGCGAGGGTATTATTGCAAGTCGGCCCCTCAAATAATTGGCAAAACACTAAGATTTAAATGATGAAGCGATAGATCATAAGATCTATAAGATTAATATGATCTTAAAGTATACTATGTTTGTTACGGAGATGTCTTTATATGGACATTTCCTTAAGAGGAATATATGAATGAGTTATGAAGCAGTTCTGCCCGAGGGCTGCCCTAATATGGTGAATACCAAACCACCAGTATAGGCCAATAGAGTATTGAACTCAGTAATAATCTGTGTTAAACATTAATATTGATAATTGAGAGAAGATAGTATCGCTTTGACCGAAGACCCTATCACCTCGACTGACTAAATTTTGTCCCGTCGATTACTCTGGCAGCCATCTAAGACATTAATTCAACTTCTTAGAGAAAATCCACTATATGAGAATACCGCCCTGACCAGTGGCACTTGGGAACGTCTGCTACCAGCACTAATAATATATTAGTCCTATATTCAAACAAACATGTTCTGAAAATGAGCCATTTATGCTGCTATATTGACCGATTCTGTCATGCACCTTCAGGTAGTTTAGACTTTAATATAGATATTATATTATATATTTTTAACACAGATCACATTTAACATTGAGTTTTAATGTCTTAACCCATTAAAACCGGGAAAGCATCTGTGTAACCACTTTAACCATTATTTTATAAATACTTTGGCTATTCAAAAATCGCAGATCTACAAGCTCGGAGCTTGTAGATTTGCATTTGTGCAAATCTTTTACAATTTTCACGATTAATATATTATTTTGCAGATCTACAAGTTCGTAGCACGGTACTCGGTGCCGTGCTATGAGCTTGTATATCTGCATTTTGAATAGCCAAAGTATAAAATAATGGTTATAGCTAAAAAAATAAAAAATGACACAGTATGCGTTCCCGTATTGAATGGGTTAACTCTTGAGACTGTATAGCTGCTGTGTTGGTTTTAGCGCACAATTAATTTCACATGCCTTTTACTTTGTAATTGGTATTGTTGACAAATAAAGTTAAACCTTGAAACCTTGAATGCACACGGCCCACCCATCCACCGGACCCCTTAGCACGGCAGCCGAATGAGCCCAACACAGGAATGTCTGGTGGAAAGTGGTTCAAAGTGATCATAAATGTGGTCGTAGCATTAAAGCTGCACTATGTAACTTTCCCCTTCTACCCCGGATTTGAACCCGGTTTCCTGCAGAAAGTGCTGGACACGACCTTTGACACGATCTAAATGGGTCAATAGAAGAGCAGGGAGACAAAATACATACCACCCCAATTGTATACGTTATATTGTTTTAACATACTCTACCATACAGATTGGACATGTACAAGTTGGACTAACATACTGTAGATGGTGCTAGGATTCACCTAAAGCATATATTACCATATATTAGTGTAGGAACACTGAATTGGATAAAAAAGGAAATATCCCTAATGAGTATTCCAGTGCTTGTTGAGACTTGAGCCATTCTTTGTTTAAGCACACATGTTTATAGTGGCTGCTGTCATGTAGATAACTTTTTTTTTTTTTTTTCTTGTTTGATCTCCTTTCCACCTCGCCCCCCCCCCCCCTCTCTTCTTCTTCCCTTTCTTTTTTTCCATGGAAATAACGATACGATGGGAACTATGCACGAAAACGAATTTCACACACTTTTTTACTCCTTTAAACCTGTGATGTGACAATAGAGCTGATTCTGGTCAGAATATGCATGCATGCGTTGGGGGGGAGTTTAGCATGCATGTTGGGTATGCAACGCTGTCCCCACGCCGACCTAGACCTTCACTCACTCAGTTCAGCACTTAATCAAGCAGAGCGGCGCGTGCAGCACGGCAGTAATTGCAGAGATAACACTTTAAATGCATTCACTGTAGAACGAATGAATGCAGAAGGAAAACACACAGGCAAGACAGTCAATCAAATGCTGTCTTTAGTCCAAGAGAGGGGGGGGGAGGGAGAGAGAGAGAGAGAGAGAGAGAGAGAGAGGGAGAGGGAGAGGGAGAGAGAGAGAGAGAGAGGTCTGCTTGTTACACATCGTCGCTGTCGGGTAGAAATCTTGTATCGCCATAATTCAACTTTTTATGTTTTGTTCCTTAAATTAATGCCCGACTTCGTCATACTCCAGTGTCAGACAAAAGTTAAAAAAACTAAACAAAAACAGATATACAAGCTCACAATTTGTAGTGATGTGACGCGTTGTGAGCCTGTAGATCTGCTATTTTAGCAAATTTTTAAAGAAAAATAATATATACAGAGAAACTGAAAGTGGTTGAGTCTTTCTGTGGGTTTTATTAATATCTAACCAATGAAAAGTAGAGCTTGTGACTACATAATAGCTACATTGGATCCATTGGAACAGGTCCTTTTCCATGTCCTGAAAAGTAACTGTTGTGGACTTACAAGGTTTCCACCCTTGTGTATCAGCACAACGACATACAATAAACAGCATTTATCTCTTGATTGGAGGTCCTGTTGTTAACAAGCTGAGAGGAATGGTTATTTAGGGGAACAAACAGCAACCAGCTGGGGACGAGAGAGAGAGAGAAAGAAAGGTTACTTTATACTGAGAGAGAGAGAGAGAGAGAGAGAGAGAGAGAGAGAGGAGTATGATGATGAGGATGATAGAAGCAGGTGTGGATAGAAAGGGACTGAATTTTCTCATTGTCATGTGTGTGTGCACGTGCGTGCATGCGTGCATGTGTGTGTGTGTGTGTGTTTCTATGTGTGAGAAAGACAATACTAGCGGTGAGCACTGGCTGCATCCCTGCTGCACCCAGAAGACAGAGCAGATATAATGAACATGGGAGTTTGAGGGGTAGTGTGCACGAGTGCATGCAAATGAGTGTGGTGGGTACGTGACGTGCGTGTGTTTTGTGTGTGTGTGTGTGTGTGTGTGTGTGTGTGTGTGTGTGTGTGTGTGTGTGCGTGTGCGTGTGCGTGTGTGCGTGTGCGTGCGTGCGTGCGTCTCACGTCGTATCTGTGCATATATCTCAATGCGTCAGTGTGTGCCTCAGACTGTGTCTCAGACAAGTAATCACTGTATCCGTCCAATGAAAAAGGACACTGTGAGAGGGTGTGTATATTCATGTATGTGGGTGCAAGAGAGACACACACAGATAGGCTACAGACAGAGGGAGAGAGAGAGAGAGAGAGAGTCTGGTGTGTGAGGACATCTTTTGTATGAGATATGTATGCTCTTTGTGGGGGGAAATTGAAAGACATTACCATGAGAATGGCAGGACGGCGGCTGCTTCTCCGCGGCGTCACGTGAAGCATTACTCAAAAAGAGCATAGATTGTTGATGTCGGGGCAGAAACCTCCTATGTCCGTATTCTAACTTTTGGTGTTTTTCCCCCGTAAATTAACGGCAATATACTTGATCATACTACAGCGTCACACAAAAGCATCAAAAGTGGCAGATCCACAACCGCGTTTCGAGCTTGTTAGAGCTGCTACTTTTGATACTTTTGAATTTGAAATCCTGAAAAGCAACAGTTTTGGGACATATGAGGTTTCCACCCGACAGAGACGAGATGTTAAGTGACAGCCAGCCCATTCACAGCCCATTCACAGCCCCACGCTGCTGCTCCAATGGCCGTGCCAATAATACTAGAGAGAGAGAGAGAGAGAGAGAGAGAGAGAGAGAGAGAGAGAGAGGCTTCTTTACAGCCCTTCACAGTGGTGGTGGATCCACTCCTTGACCGTCGTACGCACAGATAAATCCTCCTCAGTGTTCATTTAAAGATGCAATTCATTATCCGTAACTTCTATGTCCTTTACCCGCCCGGGGTTTCCGAAACCCGGGTTTCCCCGCCGTGCAAGCGTGGAGATCTCTACTGCTGAGCTAAGATAGAAAGACACGTTTAGAGAGATGATTACGTTTTGAGCTTCATGCATACGGTGACCCAGGCGTCCCGGTTTGCCTTGTCTAGATTTAAAGCTGGGTAATCTGGGAACCTGTTCGGTAAAAAAATTAATGTTATTGTTATATGTTATGTTTTCGCCTCTGGGGGGCACCACCTCCTTTTCTGTGCAGAAACAGGAACTCAGTTTGGCGCCTCCCCTTTCCTAGTCCACTTCCTCCCTGGTGTTTCTGTGTTTATTCCAACTAACAACAACACTACAGGTTTAGGGCAGCGGTGCTGACAGATTCTGTCAGCAGAGATTAAAAGCCGAGTCCCGTCGAATGTCTCTGAAACACTAACATTTTCAACATCCACAACCAAAATTGTCCGGTTTCTCACCACAATTAAAATAATTTCAACTTGTTTTGAGTGCTG
This sequence comes from Gymnoscopelus braueri, assembly GCF_963280865.1. Taxonomy (NCBI): domain Eukaryota; kingdom Metazoa; phylum Chordata; class Actinopteri; order Myctophiformes; family Myctophidae; genus Gymnoscopelus; species Gymnoscopelus braueri. Next base: position 45,360,482 of record NC_137607.1, on the reverse strand, counting down.
ACGTTTATAATGTTCTGCTCTGTTGAAAGCTGCAGTCACTGTTTGTGCTAAGTGCTAAAATAATTGTGCCCCATCATTCTGATGAAAACACCAGATGAAAAGAAGCAAAAATAGCCGCGTTTCGAGCCTGCAGATCTGCTACTTTTGATGCTTTTGTGTGACTTGTGTTGAGCTGTAGTACGATAGGCAACAGCAGCGATAGGAGAAGTGGGTGCTGTTAATACATCACACGGGGAGCAGTTAGGGTTAAGAGTCTTGCTCAGGGACACTTTGACACATACTGTAAGAGTAGGCCCTCCGGGGGGGCGAACCGGGGACCTTCTGATTCCCAGCCTGCCTGTCAGCTATATGGCCTACGGCCCCAATAGCCTACAGCTATGGCTCTTCTATTTCTCAATAGAAGAGCAGGTAGAGCGACTACAGCCAAGTGCTGCAATGGTGTTAAGTTATTGTTGCTGTCGGGCAGGAACCTCTCCATATTTTAACTGTGTGTGTTGTTTTTTTTCTCTGAAATTAACGCCCTACTTGATCATACTACAGTGTCACACGAAAGCTATTTCTTTCATTCGAACCCTGAAAAGTTACAGTTTTGGACATAATGAGGTTTCCACCCGACAGAGACGTTGTATTGTATTAACACACTCTTTCATACAGATTGGCCAAATAACATTTTATTCACAAAAGAAAAATATGGCAGCATGCAGTGTTCATTGATACACTCTCTGAGTTACAAATCGTCTCTGTCGGGTAGAAACCTCATATGTCCAAAAGCAAAAACTGTTACTTTTCAGGATTCAAATAGAAAAATAGCTAAATCTGCAGATTTGAGCTTGTGGATCTGCTACTTTTGATGCTTCTGTGTGGCGCTGTAGTATGATCATGTAGGCCATTAATTTACGAAAAAACACAAAAGGTTAGCATATGGGGATAGGAGGTTTCTTGCCCGACACCAACGAAATGGATAAATGAACAGGATTTTACGATGTACTCCTTTACCCAGAACACCCCTGTTCTTTATACCAACAGCTTGTCCTTTTTTAGCCTCTTTATTTGTACATACACTACAGAAACTATGTTCTGTGTTCTTTGCTTTGATGTGCACCTTTTTTTATTCCCTGCGTCTTTGCGTATGTGTGTGTGTGTGGTGTGTAGTGTACTGTGTGTGTGTGTGTGTGTGTGTGTGTGTGTGTGTGTGTGTGTGTGTGTGTGTGTGTGTGTGTGTGTGTGTGTGTGTGTGTGTGTGTGTGTGTGTGTGTGTGTGTGTGTGTGTGTGTGTTTCAGTGTGTGTGCGAGCCTGCGTGCCTGTGGGTATCCCTAATTAGAGAGAGTGGTTAAGGCCTAGCTCTTGTTTTTAAGATCCCATTTCAAAGCTCCAAGAACACAAGAGGGGCTTATTTTGGGTCAGGAACGTGTTGGTTTTTCCCTAAACTCAGCTGTGCGGCATGCTACACACAGACGCAGACACACACACACACACGCGCGCACACGCACGCGCACACGCACACAAACACACAAACACACACAGTGTAGTTTGTATAACTATACTCCTGAGGACATTAACATTTTAGGACGTATATGGCGATTTTATAAATGCCATTTTAATAGTTCCTTACCGGGTTTTTTAAAAACCCTTTAGCCAAAAATAACTGATCTTATAACAGTGAGCTTGTAGATCAGCACACCGGCGTGGATCTAAGTATAAATGAGGCATAACTCATGTGTGTAATCATAACCCCAACCTGAATCTTTTTACCTAATTGTAAACCTAACTCCCCACATCCTTTTGGTTGTTCTTGTTGTTTTTACCATAAAACAACCATTTCTCCTGTGAGGACCTGGAAAATTGTCCTCTCAATGTCTATTTGTCACATTCTGCTATACTTGTGGGGTCATTTGGCCCTCACAAGTATAGTTATACAACTACACGACACACACACACACACACACACACACACACACACACACACACACACACACACACACACACACACACACACACACACACACACACACACACACACACACACACACACACACACACACACACACACACACACACACACACACACACACACACACACACAGAGAGAGAGAGAGAGAGAGAGAGAGCGACAACACACAACACGACTGACAAACAGGAACGCCTGAGACTGATATGTCAGCTAGAATAGTGGTTGGCTGTTAAATGGCGGAGCAGTGCGGGGCTAAGATGGTTTGGCATATTCAGCTGTGTCCGTGTGACACATATAATGATGATGCTAATTGATTTAGTGTGACTGTTGTTTAGCTGGCTCGGCTGCCTTTGAAGAAAGGAGGGGGATGATTAAAGAGGGAGGGGAGAGAGAATAGAACGCCATGAATACCTTAAAAACTGACAACATTATGGCCTTCATTGTAAATACACCGGAGGACTTTTTTGAGTCCAACATCGCCCCCCTGTGGGCAGGCAGGACTCTACACAGAGGGCTCATTAGCAGCATCATCAGCTTTGGTGCAGATGGGGAAGGAAGGCTTGTTGAGAAATCAGGTCAACTGAAATTTATGTATTTTAATAATAATTCAAAGCAGCCTTCTAATTGTGTCTTGGGGGGATGTGTTGCCTTATGTACACACAGTATAGCGGTTACACCCATGGATTGCTTGTATGTGTGGTTTAGCCGTGGCTTTTGCTTTTAAAATGTGTGTCTGCTGTGTCCTTATAGTATTTTTTTTTTGTATCTTTTTAGTATCTTGCCTCCACATGTAGCCTACTACTACGGCACCGCAATGTCAAACGCATGGATGCCAGCGTGACACACGACATACACAACCTATCATTTGACTTTTTGTTTTGCCGGACGGACACACCCTGGTTTTGAACAGAGCGTCACTGTGCACACAGGGTGTGGCTGAACCACTTGGAGACGGTTCAGTGTCAGGATAAAGGCACCACTTTTATCAGTGGAGGACACAAGTATATATACTCAAGTAAATACTCAAGTATTCAAAAGTACAAATTACAGAGTACATTTGTATTTGTAATATCAATAGCACTGCTATTTTAGATCTGCTATTTTCCACTATATTTGAAATGTAATTCATCATATATTTGTATACGTTTCGGTCCCAAGAGTGCCTTTGAAATGTAGTGGAGTGAAAAGTACAATATTTCTATCTAAAATGTAGCAGAGTGAAAGTCATCAACTTAATAAATACATTATTTTACTGTCCATGACTTTCCACCAATACATTTGTGTTTAAAAATTCAAATTTATGCAAAATATTCCAATACTATGTTAGATTTAAAAATATATATATTCAGAAATAGCAGATGTACAAGCTCGCTGCGTGGCCCGAAGTGACACACTGTGAGCTTGTGTATCTGCTATTTTTGAACATTTTTGAACAGACCCCAAGGACCCCTGGGGGTCCCCGGACCCCACTTTGAGAACCACATTCCTACACTGTAATGACACAGTAAAGCCTGAGTTATACAATTGATTGCGCTTTGTGTCTCACACTGAAAATACCAGATCTACAAGCTCAAACATCTGCAAGCTTGTAGAATTTTTAATTTTTCGGTGCACTGACAACATTGTACGACGAAGCATAAATTAGGCATAACACAATATTCAATTTTTTACACATGGTAGCCACAGGACATCATACACTACACAATGTAAGTGGATGAGGTTGATGAAAGGGATTATTCTTTGACATTCGGTGCTGTCATATAGTCCAACAATAGAACAGTTACATGGCTGATTATGGCTGATTTGGTGTAGACATACAAACAGGGCTAAACTCACTTGGTACATTACATTGGTGAACATGCATACATTCAAATCTTACAGATTATTGGAACGTAGATTACACTGGGCTATAGATATTAGATAAAGCCCACCGTTTAATACTAAGGAAATATATATACATATTTAAATGTTAGTGTGACAATGTAGGAGAAATAGCGAGTAGCCTGCAGACTTTCCATACCACTACACAGACATGGAATAATCTTAATGTGATTCTAAACCATCCCTTTTAATGGAAATTTCCACTGAGAGACACATCCCTCAGCCTGAGACTGCTCCATGAATCAGGCGGGGCCCACACATCCATGCCACTGAGCTCTGACTGTTAAGGGCGTTTCCTTTTAGCCTGGTGAGGATGCAGAGGAAGATGCTGCCCTCTAGTGGCAAATGCTATGGTAGCACCTAACGTGGTAGCAAGCGATACCACTCACCACTTCTTATTTTAAATCTGCATCTAGCTGTCTAAATGATTTACTGTTTTTGATGTAATTTCTCTGTTGGATACATATTTTTTTCTTCATTCATAATGTATTTTTCTGCGTTTGATTGCTTGACAGCACAAGTGAGTCAAATGCATATCGTCTCTGATTGTTGGAAACCTCATTTGTCCAAAACTGTTACTTTTCAGGATTCAAATAAAAAAATAGCAAAAGTAGCAGATCTACAACCTCAAAACGTGTCGCGTCGTGCCGCGTTTCGAGCTTGCAGATCTGCTACTGTTGATACTTTCTGTTGTTGATACTTTTGTGTGACACTGTAGTATGATCAATTAGGGAATTTCCGAAAAGTAAAAAGTAAAGTAAAAATCACACCCAGTGTGAAGTGGGCGGTGTGGTCATCACAGTGGTCATCACAGTGGTCATCACAGTGATGGAAGCTCACTTTTAAAAAAAGTGTTTTTTTTAAGTGCATAGTCCTATTATTAGTTTCATCATGTGTCTCGCTAGCCAATCACAGTGCTGAATAGAGTCAGCCAATAGAGTCAGCCAATCACAGTACAGCTAGGGTGTACTAATGAGGTGTCCCAACCCCACTTATAGGGGCGGCTACACCGCCCAAAAATATGGAGATAAGAGGTTTCAGCCTGACAGCAACAATATGACATCATTTGAGAAACAATAAAGTCCTATACTGTAAATACAGAGACCATGCAGTCACTGAGAAGTCACAACTTGAGTCCTGCAACGTGTCGGCCTGTCACCATCTGAACCTCCAGGACTAGTTTTTTTGACAAATATAATTTAGTTGTGGTATTATTCACATAGGATTGTATAGAGACAGGATAGAGAGATAAAGAGAAAGAGAGAGAGTCTTCAGTCGGACCCAGGAAGGACATTGCGATTATGTTAATTGACAAACTATCCAGTCATCCACAGGCCCTTGACTGACACCTTTAACCACATAAAACCCTATTTTATACTTGGCAGAAAAATAACCGATCTTCAAGCTCACAACGCATTGCAATGCGATGGGGGGGTGGGCTTGTAGATTGGTTATTTTCGCCATGTTTGAAAGTTTGCGGCAACAAAATCTCACCCGCTTAAAATAGCGATGCCAGGTTGAAGAAGTGTTTAATTCACACCGTGACACCTATAATAAAAGACTCTCTGCAGTCTCAGACTGAAATGACAGCTGTTACCTCAACCGTCCTCCACCTCACCCCACAATATTACACCACCCAACCAACCAAGCATCCAGCCAGCCCCTCAGCCATTGTGTGCTCTGTGAGGTGCAGCAGAGCTTGGGGAGGGGTGGAGTGGGGGTCGGGAGGAGGGGGGTTAGAATGAGACAGATGAGCGGTGATGCACTGCAGCGATACGGCCCTGTGCATGGCGGTGTGCACGCCACCACGTACCGCACGCCACCACCACACCTACAACCTTCTGTCTCCTTCAGCCTGACAGGGGCAGAGCTACAGTAAATGATAGTCCCCCCATCCTCCTCCGACCGACGAACGGCCCACCGCCCCGCAAAACGATTTGGCCCAGACCTCCGTCTCTCTTCCTGGCCCCCCTAATGGACCCCTGATTGGTGCACCGTCCCTGTCCAGTCCCTACACTAGCCTACCTCCTTCCCTCGGGATCACGCAGACACACAGGAGTGGTCGTCTTTTTAGGGGGGTAAAAAGGTTTGGGGGGGAAGGGGGGTGCTAAGAAAAATAGTAAGGTATTATAGGAGGTGTATCAGGCACACACACACACACACACACACACACACACACACACACACACACACACACACACACACACACACACACACACACAGGCATGAACACACACACGGCATGCACCTAGGGTAAGAGAGGGATGATAGAAGGAGGAGAGGATGGAGGGATGATAAGTGAATAGGAGGAGAGGATGGAGGGATGAGAACAGATGTGAATAGGAGGAGAGGATGGAGGGATGAGAACAGATGTGAAGAGGAGAAGAGGATGAGAACAGATGTGTGAAGAGGAGGAGAGGATGGAGGGATGGGAACAGATGTGTGGAGAGGATGGTGCAGTGGGTTTCTGACCTGCAGACGACCCACATCACCGGGTCAGCTGTGTCACATTTCTCATTTGCTGCGTCTGAAGTAGGTGCGTGCGTGTGTGTGTGTGGGGGGGGGGGCTTGTGTGGTTCCCAATTTGGCAGTTTAACGTTGCCCCAACCTTACCCACGCACACAGCCTATTAGACAGACAGACAGACAGACATTGAGTCAGACAGACAGACAGACAGACAGACAGACAGACAGACAGACAGACAGACGTGGAGTCAGTCAGTCAGATAGACATCGAGTCAGTCAGTCAGACAGACAGACAGACAGACAGACAGACAGACAGACAGACAGACAGACAGACAGACAGACAGACAGACAGACAGACAGACAGACGTCGAGTCAGTCAGTCAGATAGACATCGAGTAAGTCAGTCAGACAGACAGACAGACAGATGTCGAGTCAGTCAGTCAGATAGACATCGAGTCAGTCAGTCAGACAGACAGACAGACAGACGTCAAGTCAGTCAGACAGATAGACATCGAGTCAGTCAGACAGACAGACAGACAGACAGACATCGAGTCAGTCAGACAGATAGACATCGAGTCAGTCAGTCAGACAGACAGACAGACAGACAGACAGACAGACAGACAGACAGACAGACAGACAGACAGACAGACAGACAGACATCGAGTCAGTCAGTCAGACAGACAGACAGACAGACAGACAGACAGACCTACAGACATCGAGTCAGTCAGACAGACAGATAGACATCGAGTCAGTCAGACAGACAGACAGACAGACAGACAGACAGACAGACAGACAGATAGACATTGATTCAGACAGACATCGAGTCAGACAGACAGACAGACAGACAGACAGACAGACAGACAGACAGACAGACAGACAGACATCGAGTCAGACAGACAGACAGACAGACAGACAGACAGACAGACAGACAGACAGACAGACAGACAGACAGACAGACAGACAGACAGACAGACAGACATCGAGTCAGACAGACAGACAGACAGACAGACAGACAGACAGACATTGATTCAGACAGACATCGAGTCAGCCAGTCGGGACAGATTTATGAGCGTATCAGGGCCATAGAGAAGCATTCAACCCTGAGATGGTCAGCCTCACAGCCCATCAGAGGAGCCCAGGACAGGGCAGGGCAGGCAGATGGGTGGAGGCTGGGGGAGGGTGGGGGTTGGTGGGTCGGGGTGACACATGCTCTTCCTCAGCTGATGAAGCCTCAAAGTCCCATTGAATCTCAAATGTAATCAAATGGGTTTTTAAAAAAAATGACCACCGCCGGCTCTATGGCTCCCTGCAGAGGTCTGCTTTCAAGGACCAATATTTGGTTCCAGCCACACATACTTTACAGGAAGAGGGGACAGCATTCAAAGTGACACCAGCGATGGGGCCATATGTGTACACAGTATAATTTTAATTTAATTTCAAACCTTTATTTATGCCTCGAAAGGCACTGAAGTTACCCTCATTTACAGTGACGTTGAGGGAACAAAAGAAAAACTTAACAGCAGCCAGCAAACAATGAAACAAACAGACAGGAAAACACATAAAAACAATAACTTATAAAAGAGCTTGGATACTAAAATATATCAACATGAAATACTAAGTAGGTTAGAAACAGATGCACAATGGAGCATGATCATGGATTTGAACTGTGCAAACGATGGCATAGAAACAAACTTTAATTTAACTCGGAGAGTGTAATGGACCCGTAAGGGTCCATTTGGTCACATTTGTACACGCTCTGAGTCATAAATGGATAAATGAACACTGAGGATTTCACTGTGTAGTAGTATAATGTGACATTTTGTGTGAACCCATTAACTGCAGTGGGACCTTATTCGGACGAGGGTAAATACTATGCTGTTAGGTGGATAAATTCAATTATTTTTCCTCATGATGGACTGCCGTTCAAATGACTCAACGTGAACGCATCGCACACACTGCCATTCAACTGGCAAAATGGAACTGTAATGACACAGTTATTGTTGCACAAATAGGTGTGCGACAATAATGCACTATAAAGTGGAAAACAAATTGGATCCCTGGAACAGCATCTCATATCTATGGTGCACCCTATATCTATATATCATTGTTGTCGGGCAGAAACCTACTATCTCCGTATTCTAAATGTTTGTGTTTTTGGTAAATGAACGCCCTACTATCATACTGCAGCGTCACGCAAAAGTATCAAAATGCTGCGTTTGGGCTGTTTTTGAATTTGATTCCTGAAATGTAACAGTTTTGAACATACAGTATGAGGTTTCCACCCGACAGAGATGATATGTACCTATGTACATAATTCACTGTTGATACTCGGTACATACATACATACCTGCTATACACCCATTTTACTGGGGATAAATTGCACATGATATTTATTTATGCCCGGTCAGTCCAAGTGCAGATGGCCAGGTCAGTCTATATTGCCATTTTTTATTGGGGATAGAATGTGCGTGATAACCTCTACCGCTACTTCTATCTACTGATGGCTTATACATTATGCATACCTGACCAGCCCAGGCGCAGAGGGACAGTTGTTTTAATACTGTGTTTTATATTGTTATGCTTTTATTTTGCTGAGCTCCTGATATAATGACCCCTGTGTCTGAGGGGGAGTGGATGATTGTAAGGTGGTATCACACACCAGGTAGTGTTTATGAAAGTTACAACTTGAGGTTATAGATCAGATTTGATATTTGGTCTGCTCTGTACCATTTATTTGTTCAGATTGTGGCTATGGGTTAAGATGAGCAACTGGGTTTGAGCCTATATTAAATCTATGAGAAAAATATGTATTTCTTAACAAAATTACTGTACTGTACATCACATGGATATCATATACAGTACTTAAAGCCTCACTATGTAACCTTTTTTTAAATTAATCAAATGTAATGTTGCCCAATCCGTATGGTAGAGTATCTTAACTCATTCAGTGCCAGACTTATTTCAAGATTGTTGATCCCTGTGCCAGGATTTTGCTATTATCTTACCTTTTCAAGTGGTCACAGAGTGTTTGTCTTCAGTGTGATTGATCGCCTGATGGTTGCTAATCACTGAGGTGATTCAGGTGTGGTTTCACAAATGTCAACGAGGTCATTGTGACCTCGTTGACATTTGTTGTTTGAAAGTGGCATGTCTCACTCAGAAATACAGTTTTTCACAGGAAAAGTGTGAAGTGAATGGAGCAGCAACTTTTTGAATAGCGTTATCGCCTAGTTCCTTTGAGAAAAACCAAAAAAAAATTGTTTTCCAGTAATTAATCATTTGTGAACTGCTTTATCTATTCTAGGCAAAATGTATTTTTTTCTAGGTGTACACAAGAACCTGAAATACTTAGCGCCTATACTTAAAAAGCCTAAATTAAATTGCTTCCATCGTAAACATGTTTAAATCCACACTAGAGCAAGCACCATACAGTTACACTTACACATTATACAGCAGCTCCCAATGTGGACAAGTCCGAAGTCATACAATACCACATAAGAAACACTGTTATATGACATTTCTGTCACTAGATGGCGTAAGAGTGCTGGTAATGAGCAAAGGCACGAACCTTTGCCCCTAACACATGTTCCACTCATGCTCCGAGCTGTAGCCTATGCTTTTAATGAGTGGCATAGTAGACAATACGATCATTCTTATACTAAGTAATATCAGACATTTGAAATATACACTTCTTTGTTTTAGTTGAGCCCATCAGGCTGGCCTTGTACCGTCATGCTTCTCTATTGGCCTGCATGGCTTTGCATCCAACCACAGCTGTCTCTGTGCCTGTGCTATACTACTATCTCTATACAATAGTGGTTCACAATGTGGGGTCCGGGCCAGGGACCCATGCCAAAATTATGGCTTTAGGAACCATACATACCCTTTTAGGGGTCTGTAACTCCGAGAGTGTAAACCAAATTGTATAGGCCTACACTGTCAGGGCCCAACATTTAAAAAAAATAGTTCAAATAGCCAGTCTACAAGCTCAGAACGTTTTGATGTAGATAAGCTATTTTCTCTGTTTTAAAATGCTTTAATATTTTTGGCTTAAGGGGTAAGGCAAGATAGGGCCTTCAGAGTTAAATGAATACCTTTTATTAATATAGTTTTTGATTTACAGATTTTACAGTGGGGTCCTAGAGATTTTAAAAACAAAATGTATGAAATAGGAGTCTATAGACTAATGCATATCAAATTGGGGCCCTTCAAATAATAAAAAACATTGATCTGTTTGATAATCACTGTCCTGTACTATAGACTTTATCCTGCTGAAAAACATCTTGTTGACAGCATGTTGACTAATTGACTAATTGACTGATTTCATATCCAGGTCCATTGTATCCTCCTCTCCATGCCGTCTTTTGCTGTTCTGACCTGCAATGCGTTGTCATTAACAGCAGCACTCTGTGTATTTAAAGCAGTCTAAAGACGGAGAATATGCCAAGCTGTTATTGCAGAGCTCACCGTTGTATATCTTTAGAACGGTGTGTTTAGAACAGCCTGGATGTGATGGCTCTGTTAACACGTTGTTGAGGTGTTCATTAGCACATAGTGGCCCCTTTTACACCAAAATAACTTTGGTTCTAGAACTGGTTCCATTCTTCCAAAATCTGATGAGCCCAATTTTTTATTTTATAAAATTCCAGAAGGGTTGTTCTCTTTTAGTTTAACTAGTATCCTTCATGAGTGCTGAGTGTGCAGGCAGCCATGGAACAGCCATGGCCCCCTGGAGGTTGTTAGGCATTCACTCCTTGCTCAAGGACACTTCAGCAGAGCAGATGGGACTTGAACCATGGATTCTGTGCACATATCGACACACAGACACACACACACACACACACACACACACACACACACACACACACACACACACACACACACACACACACACACACACACACACACACACACAGAACAGAAGATCTACTTGTGTGTCGAGCTTGCAGATCTGCTACTTTTGGTAGGGTAGTTTCTGCCAGACAGCGATGATGTACAGTATATGTCTGTGTGTATGTATATATATATATATATATATATATATATATATATATATATATATATATATATGCTATTGTGGAGTTGATCTATTAAAATCTCCATCAGTGTCCAGGGAGGCCCCGGTCTCAGGTTGTGTCTTCCCAGTAAAAACAGTAGATCTTTTAGTGAACTGCACAGTGACTTGTCACAGCTGATGGTTGCAGCTCTCTAGATGTGTACAACAGGTGTTTTAGTGGACTGGCTGCTCCTCTTTTACTGGTGGCGGGGGAGCTGGAGGGGCTTGGGAACCGAGCGAGGCAAGCTCCCCAAAGCACCTGAGGCAAGTCTGGGAGAGGGCCTGCACTCATATATCTGCCAGGGTTCACACGGGCCCCCCTGCTGTGTGTGTGTGTGTGTGTGTGTGTGTGTGTGTGTGTGTGTGTGTGTGCGTGTGTGCGTGTGCGTGTTTGCGTGTGCGTGTGTGTGTGTCCATGTATTGTGTCTGCGAGATGTGTGTACGTTTGTGTTGGTTCATGTGCATGAATGTGTGTGTGTGTGTGTGTGGGTATGGATTTGTCTTTTTCCATGCCCATGTGTCTGTGTGTGTGTGTGTGTGTGTGTGTGTGTGTGGGTGTGGGTGTGTGTGTGTGTGTGTGTGTGTGTGTGTGTGTGTGTGAGAGAGAGAGTATCTGCCTGTGGGCCTGATTATCTTTGTATGCCTTTCTGTCTGTCGACGGTGAGATATTTGCATGGCTGTCTATCTGTGTGCTTGAGCTCTGCATTAGGCGGTGTGTGTGTGTGTGTGTGTGTGTGTGTGTGTGTGTGTGCGTGTGCGTGTGTGTGTGTGTGTGTGTGTGTGTGTGTGTGTGTGTGTGTGTGTGTGTGTGTGTGTGTGTTTCCGTGCCTACGTGTGCATGTCTATTTGTCTTTGAGTGTGTGTATTTGAAAGAAGCAGAGAAAAACAGATCAAACAGCGGCTGATTGTCCTGCAGCCATTAAGAACAAGTGAAACATTTCAATCAAACAGTACACAGTTAAATGCACTGAGTGTACCTGTGTGTTCATTTATTTCTGAGAGAGTGAAAATCAAATATCAGAGTTAAATTAACTCTCAGGATTTTACTGTGTAGTTTGTCATAATAATAAAAAAAGATCGATAGTACAAGGTATGAGTAAAGGTAAAATAAATCCCTATTTAAAGACAATTTTAAGAAAATGTATTTTTCCCTAATAGTTGTTTTTGCATTTTGTTATGATACTTGCTACTGGTGAAAGTAAGGAAAAGAGCCCCCCCCCTTGTGAAAGACTGCATTTAGTAGATGAACTTATAATTATAGGTGGATGACATTTGGGGGTTTGATGTCTGCAAATGAGAAAGACAGACTATAGAGCCAAAGCCAGAA
>NC_137607.1:45310301-45342801 GCF_963280865.1 Gymnoscopelus braueri | reverse complement strand
TAAACCAGTGTTTCTCAAACACCCCCAAATCTGAGTTACAAATGTATATATTCAAAGACTTGCACACATTTTCACAGTTTAAAAAAAATAGCCAAATAAATCTAAAAATGACACAGATACTTTCCCGGTCTTAACACATTGAGTGCCAATCGTGTAGTTCTACGCAAACCTAAATAACAGCGCAGAGTGCCAGTCGCGTAGATCTACGCGAAGTGGTCTTTTTTTTTCTTTTTTCCACAGTGACACATTCATTGTAGCACTCTCTCGCAGTGACACATTTCATTGTAGCACACCCGGAAACGGAAATGAATGTCAATCGAAGATTTTCGTTCCCATCCGCCGCTGCTCTAAAGCTTCCGCTAAATCGCCATTATCTTGGTGTTGTTTTTCTCCGCGCTGAACGCTGTTTAATAGAAACTGCGACTACTGCAAAATGGAATGTCGCCGATTGAACATTTCTTCAAACAGTTTAACGCGCGATCATAAGGTATTTAGCGAGGTCTGTGGCGAGGTGAAAAAAACAAAAAAACAACAATAAATCGCTGGCACTGGTGAGTACATTATGATATTAAACTCTGGCATGGAATGTGTTAATGGGTTAAGTTGGAATCTCTGATCTCAATTTTTTCATTCTGAATGAAGAAATATTGTCATTGAGAATATTGCTGTGTATGCATTATATTGACACACAGACAAGTGAATGCACAAACACACGTATATGTGTACACATCCATTCTCCCATGGTCCTGCAGGCTGTAGTTTTAATGAGACATGGGGATATGCACGTCTCACGTCCCAGTTGAAAGAATCAGTCAGCGCCGGGCGCTGGGCAGCAGTGCTGAGACATCAAGGAAAAGCACCTTTTACCCTGAACAAAATGTGCCAACGCAGGAGGGCAATTAACACCTCCGCCAACGAGGGTCAGAAATGAGTTTAAACATTTGTGTCCCCTGTGGACGACCGTGGTAGGACGCTTTGCTGATGTGTGTGTGTGTGTGAGTGTTTGTGTATGTGTGTGTGCGAGAGAGAGTGAGAGAGAAACTGTGCATCCATACCTGCGTGTGTCTGTTTTCTTTCTTTCTTTTTTTTTGGGGGGGGGGTCAACAGTGTATGTGTGTGTGTGTGCTTGTACTCCTCTTTTCATACATATTTCCATGTCTGTACGTGCATGTGTGTTGCTTTTGTACACACTGTGTGTGTGTGTGTGTGTGTGTGTGTGTGTGTGTGTGCGTGTGCGTGTGCGTGTGTGTGTGTGTGTGTGTGCAGCACTCATTGCAGGTAAGGCCCTCCCCTCCGTAGGGTAATTACACACAACCTCGAGAGGGCTCACACATGAGGCATTGTGGGTATTTTTGTTTGTTTTAGCCACCCTTCCCCCCCTCCAGTTCTTCATCACATGAATGAAATATCAAATGTACCTCAGCACTATTCATTTGCATATTGTTGCTGTCGGGCAGAAACCTCTTCTCTCCACATTTAAACTTTTTATGTTATTTTTTTCTCGTAAATGAATGCCCTGTTTCTCCTTGAACCTTATCACTTACACCCCTGCTGACCAGCTTACTGCTGGTTGTGCCCAAAACTAGCAAGAAAACCAGGGGTGTGCGCTCATTTGCGGCTGCAGCACTCCACATTAGATCTGCTTGGTCCATCGATGTTTTTAACCTTTTTTTTTGCTTAAGACTTATTTATTTTCTTTGGCTTTTAATCTCACCTGAGCTCATCCAGTGTTTGTTTTATTTTGTGCATATGTGTGTTTTGAGCTCATGTCGATACTTGCGTACATGTATAATATATTATATGCCTTTGCTTTGATTGTTTGTTTTTGCACTCTACAGCTGTGTGTGCTGTATTCATTACAAAAAAACAAAAAACTAACAGAACCGTTTTGAACATACAAGGTTTCCACCCGACAGCGACGATATTAGGATTGATGCCAGGGGGAAACGCGAACGAGTCTCCAGACTCCTGCAAGACGCAGGTTCTGTGAAATTAATATGCAGGCTCTATGGGCTCGGAGCGAGATCCACATGAATATTCATCAGGCTTAATGTGGACGTCTGCAGCAAATATCAATGTCCGTCAGAGAGTCAAAACATTCTTAATGTTCTTAATTGGCCCGGGTCCCAGAAGTTGCATTAGTTTCATCTGGTAAACACGGGACGTACTCCATTTCAAATCCTGCAGCCTAACCTCGTGCACGCCCAATCCTGACCTTTGATCAACATGATTTAACTGCTCTATCAATTATCAAATGAAGCGTGGCACGCGTTGACGTGTACGTGAGAGAGAGAGAGAGAGAGAGAGAGAGAGAGAGAGAGAGAGAGAGAGAGAGAGAGAGAGAGAGAGAGAGAGAGAGAGAGAGAGAGAGAGAGAGAGAGAGAGAGAGAGAGAGAGAGAGAGAGAGAGAGAGACTTTTAATTTACCGCTCCTTAAAAGTAAGATAGTTGTATTTGGTTAACCAAATACGAGTGTTTTTTCAATCTCTTTTCGATTGCGTTACTGTAAATATAAATGGCAGATACTTCATCCTAAGAGTTCAGAGGCTTGTTGTTGTTGTTAGGGTGATGATGCATATTTTATTTGAATTAACTTAACAGTGACTTACTGTCGCACATAGCCCATTACAGCCGACACACACCGGGTGTTAATTAAAGTAAATTAATGAGCAGATAGGCTCGTTTGGGGATCAGTGTGCCCACCAGGACACCTGCTCCAACTTAATTTAGCCTCATCCCACCAGTGGAACAACTGAAATGTGAACGCTCCCAACAACCGCAGCACACAGCCTCTCTCTGCTCCAGTGTTGCCAGGTATTGCGAGAGAAACAAGCGGCCAGGTCTATGAAAACAAGCCCAAAAGAAGCGGCTGCATGATTACACGCACGCACACACACACACACAGGGGTGTCCCCAGCATAATGAGTTAATGTAGCATCAAAATAGCATCAAAATAGCATCAGTAACACACAAATCTTGTATGGGGGTCCCTCCCTGGCACAAAATATTTCCAGATGGCAGTCCACGAACAAATACAAATTAATTTGGGGATCTGGTTAATACAACTCTAGGAAGGAAGCCCAAAGAAGCAACTACACTTTGGAAACAAGCCCAAGACAAAAAAACACAACCCGCAACATAACATCCAACATTTACAAGTGACTTTTACAGGAAAACAAGCCCCAAAGTCGTTTATAACAAAGATGGTTAATTTAGGATACGCCATCCCAATTGGAGCCACTAGAGGCGAAATGCTACACAAGTGGGCGCCGGCGTCTGATGGCAAATCTCAGAACGTGAGAGTGTGTTGTTGCTGGGACAGAGAAAGATCGATAATAATGTAGATTTTCTCCTTATATGTCTCTCAGAATTGTTTTTAGTACGAAAATCTTGGGAAGATTGTGTGGCTTGTGACAACCGGGTCCAATATTTAGTTCAGGAGCTAAAGAATGGTTCAGAAGCTGTGTTCACGTTCACTCTTCCATTGGAAGACTCCAACCTGCTTCCGGTCTCCTATACTTCACGCAGATACTGGAAGTAAACTGGAGATGGCATGTCTTTATTTATTTTTTGTCTTGGCTTACAATCAGCGGACATGGCAACAACTGCTCTCTGCTCCCCTCTTGTTTCGTCTTGGCTCTCATAAATATACGAGCGGGAATGTTGTGTCGAGGAGGGCTGGACTGGGGGGGGGGCATGGCGGCTGCTGGGGTCGCCATCCATCATGGTTCCCGATAGCCAGGCAGGCAGGCAGGCCAGAGGGAGCGGGCCGGGGAGCCTGACCAAAAGAAACCCGAGCTGCGGTGGCAACACAAACACATGCGCCTTTCCAAAATAACAAATGCGCTCCTGTGACACTCAACCCAATCACTGCCCCGTCTGGCCAGACGTGCGGCGGTGTGCGGTATTTTGACATTTCGTCTCTTGTCTGTCGGGGTGGAAAGTAAACCTTGTATGTCCCAAAACGGTGTCTATACTTTTCCGGAAATAAGGGGAAAAAACAGGCTCTTAACGCCTTGCATTGGTTCATGGAAACCAACACACGACACACTTAACCACTTTCACTTTAGCAAACAAATAAAAATGTAAAAATATAGAATAGCAAAAAAATATCATAACAGCTATTTTTTGCTACTTATGTGTGACACCGCAGTATGACAAAGTATGGCAATTAACAAAAAAAGAATATGGATATGCGGTATATTGAAATATGGAGATACAAGGTTTCTGCCCGACTGCGACGCATTGTCATGCATGGTGGCAGGGGTATTGTGTTACGCTGTATAGGTTCCCGTTTGGTTGTTGCCTTTTATAGAAAAATAAAATAAATGGCTTTGAGGAGTGGGGGAACAAGCACTAAAGATAATCGCAAGTGACAACTTGGGGATAACTTTGTTGGCTGTGCGTCATAAACAGATGAGAGGTCGAGAGGGATTACTTCTCAGTGTAACTAATACCTGGACATGCAGAGAGGGGGGTATTGTTCTCCGGTGAATCTTCACAATGCGGTTTGAAGTCATGCAGCACTGCGGTTGGTTTGGCAGCCTGGCTTGAGAGATTAAATATAGCAGCCAGCAGCTACTGTTCCAAACTGTTCCCTCTCAAGAGGGTGTGTTCAATAGATAGATAGATAGATAGATAGATAGATAGATAGATAGATAGATAGATAGATAGATATAGATATAATCTATAAAATATTGCAAGCAAACTAAAATCTTTCAAAACATTCAGTTGACTTGTTTCTTTCCCAAAAGGGGCCTTATGAGTTTGTTTCTTAAAATAAGTAGCCCTCCTGAAATGATAGGTCATATAGGCTACTCATTGACCTAAACCAGTGGTTTAGCACTGATGAGATATAAAATGTAGAGTTAATTCTGTTTGGATGTTGTTGTTTTAAACACACTTTTAGCTGTTGAGTGGTGGTTCTAACAATATTTTTACATACTTGCACAGAGTATTTTCATATTGTGGTATTATTGCTGCTTTTATACCACGGCTGGTTGAGCGTGACTGTACTGTGACGTCGTGTGTGTGTGTGTGTGTGTGTGTGTGTGTGTGTGTGTGTGTGTGTGTGTGTGTGTGTGTGTGTGTGTGTGTGTGTGTGTGTGTGTGTGTGTGTGTGTGTCAGCTGAATGTAATATAGTTGTGTTTGTCAGAGGAAGTGAGGTGACAGTGCAGAGCAGGTATCTGTCAGTGGGAGGAAACAGACCTCTCTTCCCTGCACACACGCACACACACGCACACACACACACACACACACACACACACACACACACACACACACACACACACACACACACACACACACACACACACACACACAAACACATTCTGCTGTATGTCCAGCACACATTACTCGGCCGCTGTACATGTGCACACATGCACATACACAGACATGTAACGTTATACTGTATGTGCAGATTATTACCTAATAGAAGAACACACGCACACACACACAAACACATGTCACTCACACACACACACACACACACACACACACACACACACACACACGCTATCAGACACGTGTACGTGCGCCCATACTCTATCTGCAGCTGTAGCAGGATGAAGTTACATGTCATGGTGCGTGAGCTGCAGATCAGCTATTTTCGGCTTTAGGTGCAGCGTTAAAAATGACAAAAGGCCGTTTAAAATGGCATTCTTGCTGTCCTATAAAAGTGCAGATGTTCTCACAAGTATAGTAATACACAAACACAAGAGTGTGTGTGTGTGTGTATGTGTGTGTGTATGTGTGTGTGTGTGTGTGTGTGTGTGTGTGTGTGTGTGTGTGTGTGTGTGTGTGTGTGTGTGTGTGTGTGTGTGTGTGTGTGTGTGTGTGTGTGTGTGTGTGTCGTGGTTAGTAATAGTAGGGGCAGTAGTCAGCGTCCCAGGGCACCAACTGGCCCTCCACCCCTCCCTCCTCCACCCTCTTTCCCCCAGCTGCTGTGTGAGCCCACAGATTTACAGGTGCCACTGACCTTTTCATCAGAGGAAGTCTCCACAACCGGCTGCCGGGCTTCCCTCCCACTTGTCCCCCCCCCCCCCCCCACCCCCTCCTCCTCCTCCTCTTCCATCCCTTCATTTGTCTTTCTGGTCCCTCCACGTTCACACAACTGGATGCATCCATCCATCAATCCATCCATCCATCCTTCCAAAACCCATGACCCCCCCCCTGCTCAAAAGCAAACCCCCTCCTACTAAGGCTGGGCAATTAACCGATGTTTGTATCGGAACCGTTATATTTAGAACCAATAAGTGACTTAATCTAGCTCCTGTAGGTTCACTTAGTCCACACTTCTTTGTGGTATTCGTCACTGACTGTAATTTA
Organism: Gymnoscopelus braueri; assembly: GCF_963280865.1. Lineage (NCBI taxonomy): Eukaryota > Metazoa > Chordata > Actinopteri > Myctophiformes > Myctophidae > Gymnoscopelus > Gymnoscopelus braueri. The sequence continues at coordinate 45,336,474 of NC_137607.1, read as the reverse complement.
CATATACAGTGAAATGTGGTGTCTGCATTTAACCCATCCTAAAGTATCAGGAGCAGGGGGCAGCTATACGTGAGGGGGGCATCGCCTCGGGGAGCAGTTAGGGGGTTAAGTGTCTTGCTCAGGGACACTTCGACACCTAGACCGTGGAGCCGGTGGCGCTAACCGTTTGGGACCTATCTGTTTCCCAGGCGGCCGCCTTGCTACCTACTTAACCTCGCGTCACCAGGCTTTCCACCGCGGAGGAAAGCCTGGTGTTCATTCTAAAACTGAGCAGTATGATCCAGTTCAGAAAAATAAATAAAAGCTTGGGTTCCGGTGGTGGGTTGGCATTGTTTTTGTTCCCCACGTAATGCAAATCAATTAGTTTATTCTCGCTATAGTCGCACTACGAGTTAGGATAAAAGATGGATATACCAAACGATTATTATACCAAAAGAAACTAAACGATTATACCAAACTGAACACATTTTAAACTAGGGTAATAATTTTGGAGGTGCACAGCGCTTAGTTCCGGTCGTGGGTCCCAGGCCGCCTGATGACGTAAAGTTATTTTAGCTCCAGACCAGATCAGAAAACCGGAACTGGTATTGATCCCAGGCTACTACCTACTCAGCTATAAGGCCGCTCCCAGGAAGGAAGCGAGAGCTAAGATGGAGAAGGAGGAAGAGAGAGGCAGAAGAAAGTGAGGGGGAGACGAGACGGAGCAGAGCAGAGAGCAGAGAACTAACAGTTGGAGGCGATGACTGCATGGGGCCCCTATGGATGTCGGGGCCCCTGTAGTCACCAGCTTGCATCTGTCTGTTCCCCCCCCCAGTCTCCAGGCCAGGTGTGCCCGGGCTGGTGTTGATAGTGGGGGTTGGATGTTTTAGCTGAAGTCAGTAGCTTTGATAGTGATGTTTTGTAGACGGGTTGGAGACTTTGAGGCTGAAGTCAGAGATGCTTCTACTGCTCCAAAAGAACCGTTGCTGTGAGGCAACTCGATCAGCTACTGTAGCATACGTTTAGTTTTTGTTTTGTATTCAATCAAAATGTCAACTCTCAACCAAGGGTTGCTGCTCACATCAACTGTACGGTTATTTGCATAAAATTTTTCTCACGTTTTCCTCCCGATCTTTCTGTTACTATTTTGGACATGTCATTATAAGTGTTCGCAAACTTTCAAATATTTTCTAAAAGTTTTAAAAGATTTCAGAAAATGTCTAGTCTATTTTTGCTATTTGTTGTACAAAGGATATAGGGCTCAACTGGTTAAAAGTCTAAACCATATATCATTTTTTTCTTTTTTTTTTCTTCGTTTTTCTTTTCGTTTTTTGGGTGATCGGCACAAAACAACAGCACTCCGTCGCGCAAAATGCCACTAAAACCTCCCCAGCTCCACCGTACTTCTGCTTTATGTGCCCATCGACCGACCTGATGGCTCCGAAACCACAGGGGCGCGGAGCAAAGTTTTCCCATCCGGTGCCATTCAAAGTGGCCGTTAACATCACCCCCCCAGCAGATAGATGAGTGCAAATAGCCTCTTATACGCTCCCCAAAGCCAATTACGCCTCCATTCTCCTAATAATGAACTCGTGAACCCGGCTTTATTGGAAAAGCCTGAGAGATCGGAATCAATATGAATGGACCGAGGAAGCCATTGAGGAAGCCATGCAGGAGGCGAAGGAGGCGAAGAAGGGACCACAAGACTGAAGCTTTAAGATTCACGGTGTGGACGGGGAAAAAAAGCTTCTCCTAAGTCTTATTTATTTGCATGTCGATCGGCCCTCAAAGGGATTAATCTGGTTCGCCTGGTCAGCTCCTGTATTGCTTATGTGTGGGGCCGTGATATAAGTACTTGAGGGGCGGACAAATCCACCTACTTAAGACAGATATTTACACATTTGTATAAGAGGAGGTGTCAGGGTAATGCCAAAGTAATTAATCTATGTTATGGGGTCCTATCTAGGAATTGTGCATAATTCAGCTATTAGTTCCTGTAGGATGGAGCCCAAGGGGGGCATTCAGAGGTCTCTGGGACCTGACACTGAGTGGCACTATCTCTGAGATGTCTATTTGTATGTGTGTGTGTGTGTGTGTGTGTGTGTGTGTGTGTGTGTGTGTGTGTGTGTGTGTGTGTGTGTGTGTGTGTGTGTGTGTGTGTGTGTGTGTGTTTTTTGTATGCTATGTTGATGAATTGAATACATAGGACCACAATGGATACAAGTCCCCAGGACTTTTTTGTGTGTTGTAATGTCTTACTGTACCTCGTGCTGTTTTACATTTCCGACTAATAAAGTCTCCATACTTACACATATGTACTTACACAGACCTACACACACGTACATGCTCACAGACTTACAGTAAATGAAGTGCACGTAAATTAACCATATTTTCCAAAGAATTTCAACTTGTAAAAAAGAGAGAACATTTCAGGCATGTATAAAAACCGAGAGGAAAAATGTGAAAAGCCTTTATTAAAACACGGCTAGTTAAAGACACACACACACACAGCACTACGCACGCCTACACACCTGATGATGATTCAAGTTTCTTTATTAGGATAAACCCTGCATGCACACACACGCGCACACCACAGCAGAAGCACTGGGAAGCCCAAAGGTGGTAAATGGAACATTCCCAGCAAACCGCTGGGGCCCAAATGGGATCAAAGCCCATTGACCCCAGCGCTCCATTAAGGAGCAAATTAATTTGCCTGCATATCAACACACTATTAAAAGCCTGGAGGTCAGGACGGTGTGTAGGGGCCAAAATGCTATTGATTCTCAGGTCATTTAAGTATGCGGTGGAGAGATGAGATGTCCGGTGCAAATGCATTTGCTGGACATGGCCGTGCTACATGGTTATAATAATACTGTGATGTTAGGTCATTCTTGAGGAGATTGGCATGAGAAATGATATTGTTGCTGTCAAGGTAGAAACCTTGTATGTCCAAAACGGTTACTTTTCAGGAAATGGAACAAAAAAGAACCATGTGGTCGAATGGATCCAATGTAGTTATTAGTCAGAAAGCTCTTGCTAGTACTTTTTTTTACTTGGTTCAATATTTATAAAACCCACCCACACACACAGTTAAACTCTTTCACTTTCAAATCTTTGAAAACTGATGAAAATAGCAGTGTGTAGATCAGCAGTTTTTGATTTTTTTTGCACGACACACGATCAAGTTTTGTGATAAAACCTTGAAAAGTTTAATTATGGAGATACAAGGTTTCTTGCCGACACCACAACGATATGATGTGGATGACAAGCACAGACGAGTGGGGTAGATGTTTGTGTGGCGGTCAAACCATCAATCTGAGGTTAGTTATTGTTAGTGATTCAGAAACATCTGTTGTACCCGTTGTCGTAGTACTTAGTGCAATACCCATTTTATCATAGTACTCGCAGTCTATTACGTCAGTACTATCATATTGATGACATCAGGGACACACACATACAGTAGACAGACAGATACACAGAGAGTTATGAATTTTATGGATATTTTTGGAGAACTGGAGAACAGTAATTCTTTGTATTGGAATTCCCATATGCAAATCTTAGATCGTGCCATATAAGAACTGTGTTCCAAAAATAAACAAATCACCCGACAATTTTGTCAGGTATGTGACTCTATGTTGTTTATGATATTGATATTTCATAACATCTGTGTTTGGAGAATTTTTTTTTTTTACTTCTTTGGATAAATTAGTACTTTTTCACCGTCAGTTACCGATAGTTCATCCATATGAGTAAAATCGCCAGGGTGATTTGTTTATTTTTGGAACACTCTTATATGACTTGATCTAAGATTTGCCTATGGAAATTCCAATAGAAAAAATAATGCCCTCTAGCGGCAGTGATGTCAGATTTATTTATATTATTTATACAAATGACAAATGTGATGTCGATTGGTCAAACGTTTCTGGAGATACGTGAAGGCACACTAGACAGACAGACAGACAGACAGACAGATACACAGAGATTCTGTGTATTTATAGATAGATTGTGCAACACCCGGCGTGTCTTTAAAAAAAAAATTTGGATTTGTTTTGCTTGACCACAAATGTTTGTTTAGACAGATGCTATGTTTGATGTTTATCTGGTATCCTAGTGTCTTTGAAGCACCGCATTGTTCTCTTTGCACTCTCTACATACGTAACCATTCACCTCTGTTTGTTGACTAGGGGTTCATGCCAATTATTCAGATTGTGTCTGCTAAATGCCTAAACCGAAAATGTTAATATAATAGTGTCAAAGCAAAAGTTAGAAATGGGGGGAGCCTTCAGAGTCAAATAAGTAAAAAAAACAAAACAAGGCACAAGTTTAAAAAGCTTCAATATCTTCGAAACTCCAGTCGAAACCTCCTCAAACTGGGGGTCCCGACCCCCAGCTTGGTAACCACTGCACTACATCACAGCCTTAATGAACTGTGTTCCTGCTGCATGCCTGCAGCCACCAGCAGTGTGTAAACAGCGGCCAGGCATGACTGGAGCTGCTAACCGCATTCAGCCCTCTGCACTGCTACTGCCTCTAATGGGTGAATCCCCTTCTAATGAGCAGGAGACTGGAGCAGTAGTACAGAGAGGCGTAAGGGAATTCCACGGCCATTATGTCAGTGATGAATGAAAAGCTGAGGGAGAACTGGGGGTGAGTGTTTTAAGTGGAGGGGTGTAAACGTTATAGGGGAGGAGGAACTGACTCATTTGATAATCATTTCTACCCACCCCCCCCGCCCCCTCCCAGTCCCACCCCTCCTTTTTCTCCAAAATGTTTTCGTCCAAATGACACGCCAAAGGCTGTTAACGGTTGGGACAGTGGTTCTCAAACGTTTTAATTTCAAAGACCTCCGTAACTCTGATTTGTATACCCTGAGTATACCCTGAGTTATAGACCTGTAAGGGTCCAGATTTGGAAAAAGGAACCCTGAAGGTCCCTGGACCCCACTTTGAGAACTGCTGTGGGACATCTAACTGCCACTTATTGGGATGGGACTGCTGTGATTTTAGAGGAAAGTGCCTTTTTTATGGATGAAATGCCCCCTCCCCGTGGTACAGTAGTTATACACGATGTGTGTTTATGTTGGATAGAGAACAGAAAGTAAGTCACGCCTGTACCACGGTACAAGCCAACATGTGCGTCTTTGCGGATGTGCGTCTTTGCGTGCCACTGTTGTTTCGCGATTGTGCGCACCGCCCTCGCCCAGCGATTCTTAGAATCACCACAGTAATGATGTCACCTCGTGTACCTGAAGACACACAAACATTCACACACATACACAGTCCCTTTGCATGGTAGTATCTTAGGTTTATCTGTCCCCGATGCCCTCGGCCTGCACACACTCTCCTTTGTACCCGGCAGCGTCAACAACAGACCAGGGGAAAAAAAGGAGGCTTCGCCTATAAACATACGCAACCTGTGTTTAACAAGATGGCCCCGTCCACAAACCCTTCCCCTCTGATGTGGACCGTTTTTGTGTGGATTGTCCCTTTTCCTGGTAAACACAGTGCCTGGGCCCGTACCTTCCTCCCGCCCTTCCCCCCCCTCCCCCCTCCCCTCCCAGTCGCCTCAAATGGCCGTTTTTACCCCAACGTGGGGATAGTGGCACGGGATCCTCAGGATGAGACGTAACCTCTGTTGGCACTTCCTTGCGTCCGAAGCCGCCCGCCCGCCTCCTCTTCTGAAGCTACGGGACCCTCGCGTGTTTTATTGCGGGACTGAGGCAGAGTACGAAAACAAACGGGGGGGCTGTTGGGGGTGCCCAATGCGGCCGCTTTGATCTCCGTTTCCTGGACCATTATTTACGTCTGTTTCTCACGAACTGCTTTTTTTTTTTGCTTTTCTCTTTCGCTTGATTACCATGCGCTTCCTCACACTTTTTTGGGGGGGGCGGCGGGGGGGGGGAGACCGGCCCACAGACAATGTGTTGTGCTTTAATAGGTTCTTCTTGCAGGAAGCTATAAAGAGGCTTTCGAGTCATTGTCGTGTTTTTTTTTTCTTTCTTTATATGAACCATCATGAGAAAACAACCAATACAACGTACCTATCGTTGCAGAAACCTCTTATCTCCATATTTTAACTGTTTGTGTTTTTTTGGTAAATGAATGCCCTACTTGATCATACTACAGCGTCACACAAAAGCATCAAAGTAGAATTTGAATCCTGAAAAGTAACAGTTTTGGACATAATATTATGAGGTTTCCACCCGACAGAGATGACATATACGTATATAAATTATATATATAGTTGGAGTTATGTATTATGAACTTTGATGAATTTATCATTGAAGATCCTTGATTGTAAAAATTCAATAATGGAAATAGTGCACCGCATAAATCATATTAGTCTCTTTACAACTGCAAATAATTGCTCAAATGAGCCAAGCTCCCTCCCAGTGCTGTGACTGAAGTATTTACCAACACCATGAGGTCACCTCGGCTGGGCCGTGGCGAGCCAAGCTGCTCCCCACCTTCCACGCTGCGTTTCCTCTGATTTATTGCCAGTTTCCTGATCTTTAGTCTGCTCTGGAGTGTTAACATCTATCTAGCTGACTCGCTGGACCTCTCCTTTTGTTCGCTAGCAGTTTGTTTGAAGGCACACCCTGCCATTTATTAAGAAACGCATGTGTTTGTTTTGAGCCAGCTCCCGGAAATGGAAGAGTTTTTGCTGCGCTGCTCGTCACAGATAATGTTCATGGAACTAAACTAACTAAAAATTACAAAATGTTTTTTTTTATTGTACTTTTAGGATTAGATTTAGCACTGGGTCATTCAACATTAAATTGTTAAATACAGAGAGCTGACTCCACATAATGCATTAATTTGCGAGCGATTAATAATTCAACTCTTGCAAGAAAAAGAATAAAAATAACTTTAATCAGTCATCCTGTGGCACAAAACAGACTTTTTATTAGGTCAGATTTTTTAGAAGATGGTTTCTGTCAAGTGTCGTGTACTTTTCCATGCAAACCGCAAGTACTGAGCGCTGTCTCGGACCAGAATTTATTACCGGGACCCGTGTCGTCCAAGTCTGTGGTTTCTGAAGTTGAAAACCTCTGTTTTTTTTCCGGACGGACCACCTCCGAGTTCAGACCCCGAAGAAAAGCAGAGAGGAGGAGAGGAGGAAAAAAGCCCCTCTCCTACAAAGTGTCAAAAAGAAGCAGGAAAAAGTGGGATGATAGAAGACAGAGTCTAGTTTGTAATTAACCGCAGTTCATCTGGACACTGAGTGCCTTGCTGACCGGCGGCTGGCTCCCCTTGACCCGCGCGCTCCACCAGCTCAGCAGATGAGACTGAAAAAAAAGCCCTGCTCTCAGTGGAAAACCGTGGGACATCCACCGTCCGATTCCAAGATGGTGGATGTCATTAGAGACCCTGGCTACTGAGGGTCACCCGGCCTCGGGGACCCTTTACTCTGTGGCCCCATGGCTGTGTTTTGATGTATGATCCTATGGAGGAGGAGGATTGTTGGTGCATGTTGTGCAGAAGTACACAGAATATACGTGTGTGTGTGTGTGTGTGTGTGTGTGTGTGTGTGTGTGTGTGTGTGTGTGTGCGAGTGAACAGCACATTAATAGTAAGATATTGTATAACGAACATACTGTATGCATATACACAATCTAGCCAGAGAAAATACAAATAAGCTCACAACAGCTCGCACCACGTGGCATAGTGAGTTTGCAAATCCGCTATTTTCGCTGTTGAAATGTTTCATGTGTATTGTGCAGACAACCTGCACCACACACACACACACACACACACACACACACACACACACACACACACACACACACACACACACACACACACACACACACACACACACTCCCAATTATTTCAGAGCCATGGTTGCGGTGAGTAAATGCAATGCTTTCCATGTCTGTCTGTCTGTCTGTCTGTCTGTCTGTCTATCTGTGTGTCTCTCTCTCTCTCCCCCCTTCTCTCTCTCTGGTGTTACTTAAAAGGGTGTGTGATATTGGAAGCGGGAAGCTGTCGGATGCAGGGATAGACGTAGTGACAGACAGCGGGTTGATTAGACACAACTACTACTGTACAAGTCCACTACTCCACACTTTGGTCTCATAGGAAGAAACCACATTATGAAGTTATTATTATTCAGCATGGTGATCACACGTAAATGCTTTCAGTCAACTTATCTAAAAACAGTAGAGAGCAGTGGGAACGAATAAAAAAAAAACATTTCAAATCGCTGATGTTACTGTTATGGAAGATGAAACTGTTTGAATGATTTGAGTGATGACATTGCATCAGAAGGACAGTAAGTTGCATTAAGTTTTATATTGAGATGGACTTTTATTATGAGATAAAAATGTTGTCAGGAAACCAGAGACAATGCAGACACTTCCTGTATGAATGGGTTGGCACAATTTGTGCACACCCACGCATGTGCACACACACACACACACACACACACACACACACACACACACACACACACACACACACACACACACACACACACACACACACACACACACACACACATACATACACCCCTAAACCTAACTTCTAAATGCCTAATTCTAACCCACTTTTAACCATAAAACAACCATTTATTTTATGAGGACCAGGAAAATTATCCTCAAAATGTCTTTTTATCAAATTCTACTATACTTGTGGGGACATCTGGCTCTCTAATTCAAGTACACACACACACACACACACGCACACGCACACAATTCACTACACATAAATAATGACATTCCGGAAGCAAATACATTGTCAGAGTTCGAGGGAGGGGAGGGACGAAAGAAAAGAAGAAAGAAAGAAAGAAAAGCTTTGGAATCCAATGTGTGTATTGGAAATTGGAAAACACTCTCCTTCCTCCTTCACCCCCGCAAACACATGCGCACACACACACACACACACACACACACACACACACACACACACACACACACACACACACACACACACACACACACACACACACACACACACACACACACACACACACACACACACACGCTCCTCCTCCTCCTTTGAAAGGAGCCCCGGTGATGAAAATATGTAATATAAATAAGGCTGTAGGGCCTTTGAAAGCCAAAGCCTTCCTTCCTGGAGCGTCCGTCCGCAGGGGAGCAGGGGGTCCGGGGGACGCCGGTGGAGAACAGTCCACCCCGGGGCCTGCTGCAGGCGCTCTTAAATTCCCAAAGACCACTCTGTCATCAGCATCCCAACTGCTGCTCTCAAACACGCGATGGACCGACTCACCCTGCCAGCCTCCTCACCCAACCCACCCCACCCCCCCCCCCCCCCCCCAAAACAGTGATTCTCAACCTGTCGGCCGGGGGACTACTGGTGGGCCGCCAGGAACAGACATGGGAAAGTTCTCATTCTACTGCTCTGCCACCGAATGTGAATTGCCCTGACACCATCCATTAAAGGATGCTAGTGACTGCTTTCTTTCCGAATTGGCCTGAAAAACAGTCTGCCTATGATAGCTGAGATAGAACAGTATTTAGCCATTTATTTTGCATTTGTCTTTTGCAATCCTCCCAATGCAGTCTACGGAGTGTGTGCGCGTACCCCCCCCCCACCCGTGGCAACACCAGTACACACACATACACACACACACACACACACACACACACACACACACACACACACACACACACACACACACACACACACACACACACACACACACACACACACACACACACACACACACACACACACACAAAGACACTGCTTTTCTATCTGCATGTTTAACTTTCCAGTAATTCAATCTTATACACATTATATGCATTTTGCGAGTATGATTCAGTGCACTTACTTTTCTCTGTGTGTGCATGGGTGTGTGTGTGTGTGTGTGTGTGTGTGTGTGTGTGTGTGTGTGTGTGTGTGTGTGTGTGTGTGTGTGTGTGTGTGTATGTGTGTGTACTGGTGTTGCCACGGGTGGGGGGGGGGTCCTGCGTGTGAAGACCTATGTTTACTAGTGACAGATACAAGCAGGCGAAACGTTATTGTTTGAATGTGCGAACGGACAGCGACACTGAGGGAGAGAGAGGTGAGGTACGGGATGGGATTCTGAGGGCTGTGTGATTGTTCCAGAACCCGCCTGTATTCCAGAGGGGTCCAGCGGTGCGGCGCTGTGCGGCCAACAGGACAATCACTCCGAGGCCTTGAAACAATTGTATGATGAAAGGTCTCAAACGGTCTCCCTGTGTCCTCTCCAACCCCCCAGCACACAAACGTTAAGTCCACTCTTTTTTCCTCTGTTAAAAAATAGCCTTTGTTATGTTATGTTTTGTTTTGTATTATTGAAATGGCACGCGTGCCATTTCCCCTGATTACCTAACTCTGAAAGATGGATATGGAACCGTATTGTTGTACTGCTGTATAATTATTGTGTTGACAGATATGTAAAACAAGTTATATCCTTTAACCCATTCAATCCGGGAACGCATCTGTGTCATGTTAGATTTTAGCTATAACCATTATTTTATACTTTGGCTATTTATTTATTTTATTGTGAACATTTGTGTAAATCTTTGAATATATATATATTTAAATATATCGTAACATTTGTAACTCAAATCTTTGCTTCTGGTGGAACAAAACATTTTGAGATCGGGGTCGGCGGCCAAATACATAATTTTGGGGGTCCTTGACATGAAAAAATGTGAGAACCACTGATATAGCAACATATGTATTTTTTTCAGAAACCTGTTAGGATTTGTAGATGCGTTCCCGGATTGAATGGGTTAAAAATACAAAAGGTTGGGACTCTCTCTCTAGGTGACGCTTAGTTTCAGGCTATAAACAACAAAATGATCAGTGGAAAGTTTGACGGTGACGTTTCAGGGCTTCATTTCATGTCCAGGACAGGATGACATAATGCAACAAGGATCTCTGTATTCCACTGATAGACATGTGTTGCAGGTGCCAAAGGATAGACCATAATACTGTAATATCAACCCAATTGCCGGAGGAAATGTCACTGTACGTTTCTGCAGAAGAGTTTTACATCAACGCTTCTGAACCACCAAAATTGTATATTTTAGGTACGTTGCATTTCAATGTTTAGGTTTATGGTTAGGTTTAGGGGTAAGGTTTGGTTTCAGGTTAAGTTTTGGCATAGTTTTTTAATTAATATTAATTGAAGTTAAACTATGCTGCTGGTTCTAACCACAGCCAACAGTGACTGTACATTTTTGAATGAAACCGTGGTCCACAGTTTGATTTGTTCAGTATAGAAGTTTTAATTTTTTTACTTATAGTATGATATTAAAAACGTTAATATACAAGTCCTAATGTTAACATATTAATACATTAGGCCATTATGTAAAATGGCATTTGCATAATACAATTGTACATACTTTTGTCTCCCTCCTTCGTTCAAGTTTGGAAAACCACAACGATCCAAAGGTTACAGACAACAGACAGCAGCGTTGCATTCTGTGTGAATTGCAATTGAGAGGCTCTGTGTAACAGCTGTGTGTGTGTGTGTGTGTGTGTGTGTGTGTGTGTGTGTGTGTGTGTGTGTGTGTGTGTGTGTGTGTGTGTGTGTGTGTGTGTGTGTGTGTGTGTGTGTGTGTGTGTGTGTGTGTGTGTGTGTGTGTGTGTGTGCTTACACATATGTTGCACAGAGGATTTCCAAATCCTCTGTCACATGAAAGTTCATTCTGAAAGTGTTTTGCCTAGAATCTTAAACAATCGAACCCCAGCTCCATTTTATAGATCGACAAGCTATATAGATCTGCTATTTTTGGTGAAGAAGAGATTTGCAGTAGAGTGTGAAAAGAGCCTATATCAAGTATAGTTGCAACTCAGGTCCGTTTGACTGAAGTACAGAGGGTCTAAGTCAGTGGTTGTCAAAATGAGGTCATTGGGGGGGTTCCAGGTGGTCCCCAGCAAAATTTGTTAATACCTCATTACAATAATTGTATCCATTTATACGTTGGATATTCAAAAATAGAAGATCTACAAGCTCGTACATCTGTTATTTTGGAATGTTTTTGAAAATATCGAAAATGTTTGGATAATTTTGAATAATATTTGATAATCTCTTTGCCTAAATCTTCTCTTCTGGGGGTCCCTGGCCAAACCTTTCCAGATGGGGGTCCGCGGCCAATTTAGGGGTCCTTGACATGAAAAAGTTTGAGAAGCACTGGTCTAAATGGTTAAAGTGAAAGAAGCAAATGCACACACATGTTATCCAGCTCTGGTCCTGACAGTCAAGCCGGGCCCATCCCATCCATCGGAGAGGGGGGGGCGTCATTAAGCATCGTTAAGCCCTGACAGCCACTGACAAATGAGCCATCCATCAAAGAGTCCCTTATCATCTGGGGACTCCTGGTGATTACTGGAGACAAACAATGGTGTCTCAGCACACAGGGCTGCTGTCACACCGCCTCCACGTGCCACCCTCCATGTCCCCGGCTCTCTGGGGACCTAGAAACACATACCCCCGACAGCCAATCAGTGCCCTCACCTCAGGGGACATGGCTAATCAAAGGGTCACCTGTGTGAACCCGCCTACCTGTCAGGGGAGTTTGAACCCGCGTTTTGTTCTTCCTCACCATCAAAGCTCAGGTGACTCTCTTGACCTGGATGCTATCAGCTTCCTGTTCTGTCACAGACTAGTGTTGACTCTGGGTTCCAGGGTTCAGTCGGTACCGCTGTCGTCTTCTCTTGAAGTTCAATTAAGACGGAACGTTTTGACTTAATCATTCATAAGTATGCTGTCCTCCAAATCCTTCCTGGAAATGCATTGTTGTGTTTGTGTTGATGATGATGCATGAAGCTACTTTTATAACATTGACTCGACGGCTGTTAGTTCTATGCCGAGTATGGTGCATGTCATCTGCAATTGATACATTGACAGCTTAACCACTTGAGCCCTATTTCAAACAACGACAAAATAGGGCTATAGTGATGCGAGCTCATAACTCATCTATTGCTGCAAATGGTTGGAAATGGTTAGATTTTATATATTTATCTGTTGGGTGGAAAACCTCATATGTCCAAAACTGTTACTTTTCAGGATTCTAATAAAAAATTTGCAAAAATAGCAGATCGGCAAGCTCAAAACGCGTCGCTTTGCGCGGCGTTTTAAGCTTGTAGATCTGCTTATTTTTATTTTTTTTACCTGTTTTTTAATATTGAAGTTTATTTACAATCTTCAATGAAGATTAACCCAAAACTAAATAACCCAAAACAGTGACGCCAGGTTAAAAGTTGTTAACAGTTGTAATTGTGAGTTGTTGTCCACCGCATGTGTATAGTGTAATCTTATTATGAACAACATTAATTCACATCTGCCACCGATCAAAAAGAACAGAGAACCAAGTTGTTCAGTAAAAAGGTGACTTGGGGTAACGGTACAGTACAGTACAGCATCTGTCAAGCCCCCCCCCCCCCTCCTCCTCCCTCCCTCCCCGGGCCAGTGTGTGTGTCGCTTAATTAATTAAGCAGCAGGGGTTGCCAGTTGTGCGCTGGTTGCAGGGCTCTGGGGTAATCATACTGGAGGGCCAAATGACAGCATGTTGAGCGGAGGAGCCAGGAGGGGAGGGGAGGGGAGGGAGGGGACAGTGTGTTGTGTTGTCATTGTGGCTTCGTGGGCGTCTTGATTAATTCCTCTGTATAGATCCTGACACCACTGTGCATGTGTAACCTGTCACTGCACGCCCCATGTGTCTATTCATCACCCCGCTGGCTGGCTGGCTGGCTGAGAGCTCTGTGTGTGTGTGTGTGTGTGTGTGTGTGTGTGTGTGTGTGTGTGTGTGTGTGTGTGTGTGTGTGTGTGTGTGTGTGTGTGTGTGTGTGTGTGTGTGTGTGTGTGTGTGTGTGTGTGTGTGTGTGTGTGTGGAAAAGAGGCTGCCACAAAGTTTGGAAGTGTGTGTGTGTGGGAAGTGTGCATGTTTCTGTGTATGTTTGTGCAGGCTCGCCAACTTGCATGTGCACGGCCTTTCCTGCTGCTGTGTGTGTGTGTGTGTACTTGTATTACTGTACTTGTGAGGGCCAAATGTTTCAACAAGTATAGTAGAATTTGAGAAATAGACATTTTAGACTATTCTAGAGGTTTTGGGGTTGGAGTCATGCCTGATTTAGAATCATACTTAGTGGCCCGGTGTCGTGAAAGTAGCAGATGTACAAGCTCGCAACACAGCGCGTTGTGAGCTTGTAGTTCTGCTTCAGGAATAGGGTTAAAAATGGAAAGAAAAACTATAAAAATGCATCATTCACTAAACCACCATCCTAAAATGTTGACATATAGTAATACAGACATGCGTGCGTGCATTGTGACGGTCCTGACAGATACAGTAAGAGCCAGGCAGACCCAGGGGGAGGTTGGGTGGAGTACGGCTGTGTGTGGGTGGGTGATGGTGGTGGTGGTGGTGGGGGGCTAGTGGGTAGTTCCAGCATGTAAACAAGATGGTGATATCTGATAAGAAAAGAAGTGACGGTGCCGATGACAAACGGCCCGTAATGTCCCAGGGCGAGGGGGGGTGGCAGGGGGGCGGGGGCCCTGAGGAAGTGTATTGATTAGCCTTATTACTCAAAGCATCCGTCTTGGGAGGGAGGGATGGAGGGAGGGATGGAGGGAGGGATGGATGGAGGGAGGGAAATTAGCCAGGCCCCACCTCCACTGACGGACTGATTGCCCCAGAGGCCCTGAGGAGAACAAATGGCCCCCCGCTTGTCTACGTATGTACTGTGTACGTACACACACACACACACACACGTGCGCACACGCACACGCACACGCGCGCGCACACATGCGCGCAGAGATACAGTATAGACCAGTGATTCTCAACTCATTTTAATTTCAAGCATATCGTAGCTGTCGGGTGGACAGCTACCCGACAGCTACAATTATTTTATTATACAAAAAAAAGTAAAATGGTGAAAATAGCAGATGCGACGAGTTGTGAGCTTGTAGATCAGCTATTACACTACTTTTGTGTGATACTCTTGTATGATGAAGTAGGGCATTAATTTACGGAGTAAAAAATACATAAACATTTGAAACATGGAGATACTGCAACAACGCAACATTTCATGTGATCTTTGGGACCCCTGGGTTAATTTAATTCTGAAAGTGTACAAATGGAACCAAATGGACCCTTACTCCTGTAAGAGGTCCATTAGGTTCCATTTATACACTCTCAGAGTTTCAGATGATGTTGAGAAACAGTGCAGTAGACAAATGTAACACACACACACACACTCACACTCACACTCACACTCACGCTCACACTCACACACACTCGCTTCAATAATACTTGCTTCTCAGCCGATGATTTGAGGACCAGCAAACGTGTCAAAAAATAAACAAATACTTTAATATATTGAGTCCAAAATGTGTGTCCCAACATGTGTTTAACCAGTTGACTACACACAATTCACAGTTTTTTGGAAACAAGTCATGGCCTTAATTTGATCCATCCCTTATACTGTATTAATGCAAACCACAAGGAAGAAGAATAGTTCACAAAATACATATTAAGTAATGACACTTCAACAGCGTCTACAAGCTCGCTACGTGTTGTGATGCGACCAGGGGTGTAGTGATACTTTTTGTTGTGGGGTCTGCTTTCCCCTCCTCTACACCAAATCTCTTAGCCAAACATTAGCCGATCAAACAAGCTGACAACACGTTGCATTGCGATGCATTGTCAGCTTGTAGATCGACACATTTTGGGCTAATGTTGCCCCCTGGAATATGGATGCTGGAGTTCAAGTGCTCAAATCAACTGACCAAAACCAAAATCCAATTAATTTTATTTGGATGCGACATGTTGTGAGTTTGTAGACGGGCTATTTTCGCAATTGTAAAAATGTAGTTTTTTATTTTCCTATAATGGCACCAGATTGAAAGCGGTTTAAGATGCGCGCGTGCGTGCGTGAGGAGCCGGGGGCCGGATTGGAACACTACAGTAGAATAAGTTAATTTGGATCCTTTAAGTGTGTGAGATCTACCAACGGATTGCAGGCTGATGTTAAATATCTCTATCCAAGTGTTGTTTAACTTCATACTCTCTATTCATTCATAAGAGCTGGTATGATTATTGTTTCCAGACATGTGGCAGGAGCCTATCTCCTGTTTCTGTAGCGTGAGGTGGCTTGATGTACAAGTACATCCCTCAGTCATGATTTACATGTACCCCCTGGAACATGACATGCTAGTATGTCGCAGGGACTTACCCCCAAGCCAACCTTTGAGGCTGAGTACCAAGCAGGGAGGCATTGGGTCCCATTTGTATAGTCTTTGGTACTATGACCCGGCCGGGGGATTGAACCCAGACCTCACAATGTCAGGTCGGACACTCTAACCACAAGGCCACTGAGCTGGTTATTGTTTAACAGTGGATGACTATATTTTCATATCTTTGAACTGTATATACTGTATAATTCATAGATACATCCTCAGTCCATTATGCTCCAATCATTATATGCACAATGCTCTCATTGCTTTTTAATCAACCATCTTGTGCTCCACGGTGAATGTTGTAGTAGTGCACTCTGTAGTGATTAGTTTGCCATACGTCTCTATAACACTCGCCCTCCAATTCCTGTGTTAATCACATTTGCCAACACGGTAATGATCCATTTTCCTCCAAGCCTATCGATGTAACAGCCACAATTACTTAGCTCGATATTTCTCGCATTAGCCGACCTCAGAAATGTTTCACGCGCGCATTTATCTGCATAGGTTCTTAAACGGTCGCTGTGTCGGGCTGCAGAATGCATCTCCCCATTCATTCATATTTCAGTCCACTGAGATAGTGCCCAGCCGATGGCCTGCCGGTAATTCATAACGCTAAGTGAGGGTGTATACACTGCAAGAAACCTGGGTGTTAAGTTAACTCTGAGAGTGTACGAACGGACCCCTCTGCGTTAAATTAGCACTCAGGATGCTGCGGTGTAATAGCCTGAACAGCATAGATTTTTGCAGATAGGAAAGCTGTTTTTCTAAGAGGGGTCGTCTCTCTCTCTCTCTCTCTCTCTCTCTCTCTCTCTCTCTCTCTCTCTCTCTCTCTCTCTCACACTCTCTCTCTCACTCTCACACACACGCACGCACACACATACACACACTTTCCCACTCTCTTTTTCTGGCCACTAACACACACAAACTTTTTCAATCACCTATTTCCAGTGGGGGAAAGTAACTAAGTACATTTACTCAAGTACTGTACTTAAGTACAATTTTTGGGTACTTTTACTTAACTGGAGTGTTCCCAATTTTCAATACTTTTACTTCTACTCCACTTACATCTCAGAGGAAAATATTGTAGTTTTTACTCAACTACAATCATTTGAAAACTTTAGTAGTTACTTTGTAGATTATTACAAAACATACATTAACATACACTTCAGTCCTATTTAAACTTTGGCTGTTTGAAAATAGCCAATCTACAAGCTCACAACGTGTCGCAATGCGACGCATTGTGAGCTTGTAGATCTGCTATTTTCAAAAGATTTTTATAAATGTTACACATAATGATACCTCTGCATTCTGCATAATGAGTACTTTTACTTTTGGTACTTATATGTTGAAGTCAATACTTTTGTACTTTTACTCAAGTAAATTTGTATTACTGGACTTTTACTTGTAACAGAGCTGTTTCTACATTGCAGTATTGATACTTTTACTTAAGTAAAGAAATTGAGTACTTTTTTCCACCACTGCCTATTTCCCTGTCAGACACAGGATGAAATATCGCGCTGGTTATCCCGTCGCACGACTTGAGGTTATTCCAGGGGAAAGGGTAAAGGGTGCTATATTAATAACAAGAAAAGGAAGAGGAAATTCCGCGATTTCTTCTAACTTTTCAGCATGTTTTCACAGACATTACTGCCTGCCTCCTCAAAAAAAAAGGAAAAAAGCGTCTTAGCCCCGGGAGAGTGAAAATTACTTTTCGTGAAGTGCTGAGTTTGTGTGGTGCTGGAGGTCCCCTCAGGTCACTCTAGGTATGACCATGTGAGAGCTGGAGAAATGAGGTCACCTTTTTCTGCTGCTTCGCCACATTCTGTGATGCACGTTTTGTGAGGGTGTGTGTTTGCCAGAGAGCTATAAGGGGTCTGGAGAGAGGAGACACATCAGCTCTATCCTCTTACAACCACTTAAACGCTATATGGTTGACCAGTGGAGTTCCTCAGGGCTCTACACTAGTGTCTTTTCTGTTTTCTTGTTATTGTGGGGATAGCTTTCGCTGAAAATAGTCGATCGACAAGCTCACAGCGCGTCGCAGTGAGCGTGTCGCTTCTGCAACACGTTGTGAGCTTGTGAGCTTTGACAAATACGTACTATCCTCTGCTGTTGGCAAGGTTTTTTTTTGCCTTCAAGTGAAGCTGTAGGCCTACTGTACCGATATACCTCTTGTAACCTAGGATCTGTTTTTAAATAAATGGTGCACAGAAACCTATACTAAAAAAATGCATAAAATATGTTCTCTGTTGGGTGGAAACTTCATATGTCCAAAACTGTTACTTTTCAGGATTCAAATTCAAAAACAAATTAAAAAAAGTTGCAGATACGAGCACAAAACGCGTCGCTTTGCACCGTGTTTCAAACTTGCATATATATATATATGCTACTTCTGTGTGCCGCTGTAGTGTGATCAAGTAAGGCATTCATTTAAAAAAACTTCAAATATGGAGATAAGAGGTTACTGCCCAACAGCAACGATATATAACCTGTTCATTCAAAATGCATAACCCTCGCAAACCCTATCAATTCTCAACTGATATTATCCACCAACCGCTATAACGTCTTCCTCGGCTATAAGTCCTATATGCCCTCATTAATATTCCCTCTCATTTTCCAGCTAACCGAGCGTAAAAAAAAAAGAGAAATCATTATGTTTCTCTTCTCTACCTTGTGATTGCATTATTCTTGGACCTGAAAAGCCAGGGCTCTACACTAGTGTCTTTTCTGTTTTCTTGTTATTGTGGGGATAGCTTTCGCTGAAAATAGTCGATCGACAAGCTCACAGCGCGTCGCAGTGAGCGTGTCGCTTCTGCAACACGTTGTGAGCTTGTGAGCTTTGACAAATACGTACTATCCTCTGCTGTTGGCAAGGTTTTTTTTTGCCTTCAAGTGAAGCTGTAGGCCTACTGTACCGATATACCTCTTGTAACCTAGGATCTGTTTTTAAATAAATGGTGCACAGAAACCTATACTAAAAAAATGCATAAAATATGTTCTCTGTTGGGTGGAAACTTCATATGTCCAAAACTGTTACTTTTCAGGATTCAAATTCAAAAACAAATTAAAAAAAGTTGCAGATACGAGCACAAAACGCGTCGCTTTGCACCGTGTTTCAAACTTGCATATATATATATATGCTACTTCTGTGTGCCGCTGTAGTGTGATCAAGTAAGGCATTCATTTAAAAAAACTTCAAATATGGAGATAAGAGGTTACTGCCCAACAGCAACGATATATAACCTGTTCATTCAAAATGCATAACCCTCGCAAACCCTATCAATTCTCAACTGATATTATCCACCAACCGCTATAACGTCTTCCTCGGCTATAAGTCCTATATGCCCTCATTAATATTCCCTCTCATTTTCCAGCTAACCGAGCGTAAAAAAAAAAGAGAAATCATTATGTTTCTCTTCTCTACCTTGTGATTGCATTATTCTTGGACCTGAAAAGCCGTTGCTTCATTAAAGGTTCTACCTCTCCACCCGTGGGACAGCGTTGTG
Organism: Gymnoscopelus braueri; assembly: GCF_963280865.1. Classification (NCBI taxonomy): domain Eukaryota; kingdom Metazoa; phylum Chordata; class Actinopteri; order Myctophiformes; family Myctophidae; genus Gymnoscopelus; species Gymnoscopelus braueri. Next base: position 45,316,813 of record NC_137607.1, on the reverse strand, counting down.
TTGTATTAATGGGAGCGATCGATAGGATAGCCATCATCTTCCCTCCGTCTTTACTGTAAACGCGCTCAAGTATTTATGAATTAATTGACTTCCTGCGTTCCAAATTAGGGCAGACTAACCCCCCTGCCCCCCCTCCGGCCCATACCGCATCTCCCAAGCTGTGATGCAGAGGTCACAGGCACTCTGGGTAATAAATAGATACCTAAGAGCTTTTTGTTTTTGAAAACCACAGTAGAGTTTACTACAGTAACCGCAACCTTTTACTGTCTGCAGTCAGTGGCTCTCAAAGTGGGGCCCTTGAGGGTGTTTCCACGTGGTCCCCAGCTAAATGTGTTAATATAGCATAAAAATACTCATACTCATACAGTATACTCACTTACAGTATACTGTATATACATTGGCAATTTGAAAATAAGCTCACAGTTTGTCACACCACCAACACATTGTGAGAAAAAAACAAATGAAAATGTGTGAACTTTTTGAATACATTTGAAATAATTTGACAATTCTGCTACCCTGGCTTTTCACATGGGGATCCACGACCAAATACAATGGTTTTGGGGGTCCTTGACAGGGAAAAAAAACCCGCTGTATATTTAGACTTGGCATTTGTTTACATTTTGTCCAAAGTTATTCAATTGTTACTGAACTTACCTGGATGTTTGAATCAACGTTTGCCACACGTACTTGAGCTGTATAATCATTGGTCGGATTTGTACATTTCAGTGCCAAAGATGCTTGTGTACGTGTCCGTCAAAATGTCTGTAGTTCTGGTGTGTTTGTGCATGTGCTTGTATGCACGCGTGTGTGTGTGTGTGTGTGTGTGTGTGTGTGTGTGTGTGTGTGTGTGTGTGTGTGTGTGTGTGTGTGTGTGTGTGTGTGTGTGTGTGTGTGTGTGTGTGTGTGTGTGTGTGTGTGTGTGTGTGTGTGTGTAAGCCTCTTGTTCAGATCCATTCTAGTTTGGTGAAGGTCAGGCCCATTGTGGTGAATTCGGTAATATACACACTGACAAATTGCATTGGGAGGTGTATCTCTCTGTAGCGCCGCACGCACACACACTCATGCACACACAGGTTTGTATTACTATACTTGTGAGGATGTCAACATTTTATGTTTTTTTATGTTGCCAGAACCTTTTCCTAATTTGGTCCTCACAAGTATAGTAACACACACACACACACACACACACACACACACACACACACACACACACACACACACACACACACACACACACACACACACACACACACACACACACACACACACACACACACACATGCTTTCGTTCGACAATCCCTCCTCCATTGTTTTCCCAACAATAAATGATAATTGGGCCTGACATTCCAAGTGCTTTTTAAACAGGCTCAGGACCAAAGCACACTTGCATCATAATGGTTGAATGGGAGTTTGTTATTCATTAATCAAAGTGAGCTTTCTATAGGATGAAATCAAATCAAACCTGGTTTACTTTTTTAAACCTAAAATGTGGGTTTTAACCACTTAATCCCGCACTATGTAATTTTTTTAATGAATAAAATGTAATTTTGTCCAATCTGTACGGAGTATGTTAATACAATATAACTTATACAATTGGGGTGATTGTATTTTGACTCTTCTATTGAGACATTTAGATCGTGTCAAAGGTCATGTCTCACCTAGACAGGATCTGACACGAATTTTGAGCATCAAGATTCAATTTATCCCCTGAGCAAGCAGGCAGGATCTATTAGCTTACGTACCAAGCATGTCATGTGGCGAAAATCTCAGATTTATACGCTTTTGAGCTTATAAATACTACATCTCAGAAGCAAATATTGTACTTTTTAATCCATTACATTTATTTGACAGTTACTAGTTAGTTTGGTTATTAATAATTAATCATATTGTTAAACAAAAAAACAAAGTCATTTTGAATAGCCAAATTATAAAATAGGGCTTAATTGGTTAATGATAAATAACTATAGTCCAAAAATATGGTTCTGAATTTGGCATTCTGTATAATGAGTAATGGTAATTTATCTATACTTTTAAGTATATTTTGATGCCAATCTTGTAAGATTTTGAATGCAGGACTGTTACTCGTAACACAGTATTTCTATGTTGTAGTTTTGCTAGTTTTACTTAAGTCCAAAATCAGAGTAGGAGCGGCAGCAGCGGAGTGTTTAAAACAAAAGAAAGGAAGCGCTGCCTGGGTTCAGTCACAGTGGCTCAAAACAGGTGCTCTTCAGTGGAACAGGTATAGGCATAGAAGCAAAGGAACCCAAAGGTCTATTTGTGGTGAGGCAGACTGTAGGGAAAAAATACTGAGGCACTCCGTCTTCAGGTGAAACTGAAGTTTGAGAAACAGCTCCTAAACCTAAACGTCTGTCCGAGCATGTTGTTCTTTTCCTAGGTCTGTGGCTTTGATATTAGACTATAGTAATGGCTGCAGGATTACAGACCACCATGGCTTAGAGAGGGAAGGAGGTGAATTATTTTTCGGGGCACTTCGAGCAGCGTTCTCCTACGTCAGCAGAACTGCACCGACCGTAGCTTAAATCATGTGATGTCATCAGATTCATTTTGGACTCTGGATGCGCGGCGCGCACAGCAACCCCCTCCAAACCCACCTCCAACCCCAAGCCCACCCTTTGGGTGCATGGAGGAGTATCTTCCCCACAGCACTTGGGTGGTATTTGGAAGTTAAGTAAGGCAGGGATGGAGGGATGGAGGGATGGAAGGAGAGAGGGAGGGAGGGAATGGTCATTTCTTCTTTTCACTCCCCCCTGATTTAATTTAAAACGGGAAACATGTTGAACAAGCTGCTTCTCCCGCCACGGTCTGCCGACTGCGGGAGGGACACGGGGAAACCGAGCGGTCTGTGAAAACACCGTGGTCACACCGCCACTTATAATGCTGGAGGGAAAATGAAAGGGGAGAGAGAGGGAGGGAGAGAGAGGGAGGGAGAGAGAGGGAGGGAGGGAGGGAGACACGGGGAGAAAGAGACAGAGAGAGAGACAGAGAGAGGGACAGGGAAAAAGATACAGAGAGAGGAAGAGAGAGAGGAAGAGAGAGACAGACAGACAGAGAGACAGAGAGACAGAGAAATGGAGAGAAAGAGAGAGATGGGTTAGGCTCTGGGAAAGCGAAAAAAGGTCTTAGGCTGCCATTTTTGTCAACAAAGCTTCCCACTGAAGATGTCTTCAAAAGTGAACAAACCCTGTTGGGCAGGGGTGGAAAGTACATTTACTCACGTACTGTACTTAAGTATAATTTTTAGGTACTTTGACTTTACTTGAGTATTTAAATTGAATTCTACTTCACTATATCTCAGAGGCAAATGCAAATATTGTATTTTTTATACTTTGGTAATTCAATAATAGCCAATCTAGAAGCTCACAATAAGTCGCGATCGAATTTTTTTGGAAAAGTATATTTTGATGCCATTACTTTTGTACTTTTACTCAAGTAATTTTTTTTGAATACAGGACTTGTACATAATGTTTCTGTCGGGTGGAAACCTCATATGTCCAAAACGTCCAGGATTCAAATTCAAAAGTATCAAAAGTAACAGATCTACAAGCTCAAAACGAGCTTGCGGATCTGCTACTTCTGATGCTTTTTTGTGATGCTGTTGTATGATCAATTTACGAAGAAAAAAGACAAAGTCAAAATATGGAGATAAGAGCTTTCTGCCCGACAGGGCGATGTACAGTAGTATTTCTAAATGGTGGTATTGCTACTTCTACTGAAGTACTTCTTTCCAGCAGTGGTGGTTGGGGTACACAGGGTACAGTACAGCGGTGGCCACAAACCTCACACCACTGCCAGCTGTGATATTAACTCCTGATGACTTTTTATTTCACTTTTATAAGTATTTTTTTCAAAGGTGAGACCACACGTGAAGCATCTCTCACCCGCGACGCCCCGACGAGAGAGAGAGAGAGAGAGAGAGAGACTGTATTTTTAGAGAGAGAGAGAGAAACTCCTTTTTCTCTGTCTGAGTTTTTTTTTCTCCCCAAGATTTACAAGCCCCTCTCTGAAGGCAAATAATATATATATAAAAAGAGAGAGAAAAATCACACACGAATCGGGCTAATAATACCTACCACCTACGTAGAAAATGAAAGTGTGGAATATTCATCTCTGTTTCTCTTTTAATGAAGCGTTGAAGGTGGTGTTTTTCTTGCCATTGAGTTACCAGTGTGTGTTAGACACAGAGGTTTATTTACATCAATCTGAGCTCAGAGGAAATAGACAAGAGATTAGCTTGATCCTGCATGTGTGTGTGTGTGCGCGTACACTGTATGAGAAAGTTAGTGCGATGTGTGTGTGCGTACGTGCGTGTGTGTTTGCAATGCATGCGTGACAAGAGTATGTGGCTGTGTGTGTGTGTGTGTGTGTGTGTGTGTAATGCATCCATGTGTGTGAACATGCATGGCAATTTGTGAACATCCAACAATAACAAAGACGAAAGAAGAGGCGAGAGAAAATCTCTACATACTGTACATGTGTGCACGCGTGTGTAGTGTGTGCGTGTGTGTGTGTGTGTGTGTGTGTGTGAGAGAGAAAAAGAGAGAGAGAGAGCGAGAGAGAGAGAGAGAAAGAGAGAGAATGTACATTTGGCTGTACTGTAACAGCGGAGGCAGCCATATAAATGTAAATATCTCTGACTGACTGAGTCTGTCACTGACTGCCTGGTGAATTTACGGCATTGGTCGGCCGGCGGGCCTGTAACAGCAAACTATCCAATCACAGAACAATCATCCCTACAGTGAGAGTATATTTCACACACATTTTGTCCCTAAAATTGTGTGAACCAGAATATTTTTTTTTTACGAGCACAGTGTGTCAATCCAAAGTAAAAGACAATTTGTTCAAAGTAATAAAAACTTCAGAATCCTCTATTATGTGTGTCCTCTGTCCCCAGCCCCATGCCTTCTCATCATCACAAGCAATGCCAAAATAAATGGCGCCATGCAAAGAGTTTTACAATGTGCATTACATCCACCCATTCACATTATTCACATTCACATTCACACACACGGCAGGAGGAAGCCATGCAAGGCACCAACCTGCTCAACGGGAGCAGTTAGGGGTTGCTCAAGGACACTAACACAGCAGCGGTAGCCGGGGATCGAACCAGGAACCTTCCGAACCGCTGCCGCACCTCAAAGTAATTATTGTCATCGTTTTTGACAGTTGTGTGTGTGTGTGTGTGTGTGTGTGTGTGTGTGTGTGTGTGTGTGTGTGTGTGTGTGTGTGTGTGTGTGTGTGTGTGTGTGTGTGTGTGTGTGTGTGTGTGTGTGTGTGTGTGTGTGTGTGTGTGTGTGTGTGTCCATATGCCTTCTATGACTCTGTTGTTTATATATCTGTAAGTCCAAAACTGTTACTTTTCTGGATTCTAATTCAAAAACGGCAAAAGTAGGATCTGCTACTTTTGATGTTTTTGTGTGACACTGTAGTATGATCAAGTAGGGTGTTAATTTATGAAAAAAACACAGAAAGTTAAAATATGGAGATAAGAGCCTGACAGCAACGATGTACTGATTATGTGTGTGTTCATCCGTCCATATGTACGTGTCCATATGCCTTCTATGAGTCATGCGTGTGTGTGTGTGTGTGTGTGTGTGTGTGTGTGTGTGTGTGTGTGTGTGTGTGTGTGTGTGTGTGTGTGTGTGTGTGTGTGTGTGTGTGTGTGTGTGTGTGTGTGTGTGTGTGTGTGTGTGTGTGTGTGTGTGTGTGTGTGTGTGCGTGCGCGCGCGCGCGTGTGTGTGTGTGTGTGTGTGAGGGGGAGGTGCCTATCTGCATCCTCCTTGGTCTCGGTCCCATTTCCGCCTGGCAGGCTCCAAAATAACCCCCCCCCCAGCAGCTTCCTGTAGCCACGGCAACACATCCATCAGGTTGGGACCTGGCTGTCCTGTCTCTTCCTGCTGCACAGCCAACACACACACACACACACACACACACACACACACACACACACACACACACACACACACACACACACACACACACACACACACACACACACACACACACACACACACACGTGAACTTGTACTCAAGGGGTCACAGGCCTAGACACAGGGGTCCATATATACAAATAGGATTTAATTTATTAGCTGATGCTTTTGACACTATACCTAAACACACAGTAATTTATTATTTGTATTTATCTTCAATTTATTAAAGACAACACCTCCCAACAGAGGTCTTGTCCTCTTATCATGTTCCTCTGTGGTTTCCTATTTACATGAGTTGCTTGTTTGATTGTTTGAGCAGGACAAGATGCAGTGAGTCATGCACCTGCTTCACAACCACAGAAACACAGTAAACATCAACACAAGCGTTCTGCAGGAACAACTCCTTCACTGTCTTTGATAGCTGCACTGATTGCACAGCTAGGTCTCTGGCAGCCAGGCAGCGACCACAGCCAACACACAGAGAGGACATGAACTCATTCCCGTATATCAGTGGCACTGGTTCTAAAAAATAATAATTTCAAGGACCCTCTTACGGGGTCCATT
>NC_137607.1:45290301-45305301 GCF_963280865.1 Gymnoscopelus braueri | reverse complement strand
TCAGAAACCAGCCTACCAGTGACATCATCAACGGGGATTCCAAGCTAATAGAACTTTCAGAATTCTGAGTTGTGAAGTCAGAATTGTCATGTTTTTTTGTCGGCAGAAATGGACTTAATATTTTGTTTGTTGGATGCTTCTGTTTCATTTGTTTCATCAACACCACAAATATGAAGTGAGGGTATTGTGTTTGTGTGTGGTAACGTGTGGTAATACAAAACCATATATACTGTACAGTATACATTTACGTATACTACTGTATATATTTCATAATCATTCCACCGCTATCATTGGGGAGGGGACACAGTCAGCTAAAATGTTGCTCTTTTTCTCTGTCAACTTGAGCAGGAAGGTTGCAAGGTCAGAGAGAGAGAGTTTCAGAAACTTTTAGGTTCTTACAACAATTTCAAAACATACTAAAATGTGCTGTGACATTTGTGTGTTAAACTCAAGGAGGTTCATACAAAAAACAATCTGGCATCCATCTATGAAGATTTCACCATAAAAAATACAGTAGAATATTAAATAATTATACATTAGTGTTAACTACCCACAATGTTCCACACCGTCCATCCATACACAGGAGTGCCAAGCCCTCCATAAACCCTGGTATGATCTGATATATGCAGCTCCCCTTGCAGCTGCAGCCCGCCTCTCGCCCATCATCCTCCCCCAGGATGGGAGTCTTTTCCTGGGGCAGATCTAAAGCGTTCTCTCCTCCCTCTCCTCCGCCTCTCTCTCTCCTCCCTGGCTGCCTGCCGGATGGTTGCCCGTGGGGCTTCCATGCAGCGCTAACCCCCACTAGCCTTCCACAGATATTTCTGGAGGTAAACACTTCACCTCAGGCGAGGCCTATAGCCAGTGCTGAGGCATCAGCCGCAATCCACCACAGGCCCAACACTCTCACTTTCTTTTTTTTCTTCTCTCTCTCTCTCTCTCTCTCTTGCTCTCTTCCTCCCCTTTCTCTGTTTCTCTCCCTCGCTCTTTTCGTCTCCCCCCTTCTCTCCCACGCTCTCATACTTTCTCAAATTATGTCCTTCATGTTCCCTCTGTTACTATGTCCCCTCTCTCTCGCACTCTTTCTGTCTCTCTGTCTCTCTCTGCCTGTCTGTCTCTGCCTCTCTTTCAGTCCTTTCCTTTCTCCTCTCCCCCCCCCCCCTCCCTCCCTCCCTCCCTCTCTCTCTCTCTCTCCACCTCAGAAACCCAGCGCTACTAGCAGCAGTTGGGACGGGAGAATAATTACAAATCAATGCGCTTAATCGTTTTTACGATATGAAAATATTTGACTGTGGGAGAAAATCTATGGAAATCATCTTGTGCTCGTTAACATGTCTGAGACGAGAGCAGCAGCACGGTGAAATACACCGGGGTTTTTATAGCTGCTCTGTTGCTCGGTACTTTGTTTTAACACGTGGCATATTGAAACAGGTGCTTTGGCTGTTGACACAAAGTTATATTTGAAATCTGCAATAATAGCGACAGATTTATACTGTATGTCTTAATCATGTTCAGTAAAAGCGAGCTTTTCTGCTATAAAATGCTGTATATATAATCTCATTTCTCTGCAGAGATAAATATATAGAGTAAATATTGACGGGCAGAAACCTCGTATCCATATTTAAAATATTTTAAAAATATTTTTGAGAAGTGAATCCCTCGTATTTTTGTGAATTACAGTAATGCCCAACTTAATCATACAAAGGTAGTGAAAATAGCAGTTCATTTAGACACTTCAGCTCAGAAATAACCAGACCGTAATGAACCATTTAACCATTTATTAATATATGACCGTTACCATATATGCAATGATATTGCATTCAAGTTTGGCGGTGTGACTCTGCTCATGTGATATTAAAAGATTTCCTGTGCAAAATGACACAGATCTTCAATCACAAACCCCTGAGCAGAGCGTAATACAATTATAACATCACACAACAGTTATAACACAACAGTTATAACGCAACAGTTATTACACAACAGTTATTACACCACAGTTATAACATGACACGACATTAAACCCTTAATGTACAACCATCACCATAATACAACGCCATCTACAAAACTATCCTGCCAACATCAGATGCTAGGGAGGAGGCCGGGGAGGTGGAGGAGTTTTGAAACCTACAGCTGTACAACCGGCACTGACAGCCAAGCACATAGAATGAACAGAGAATGAACAGAGAACAGAGGCTGCTTAAATGAACCGCCTGAGATGCACTGTGGGTATAAGAGGGCGTGAGTGAGTTAGCTTGTAGCGAATGAGAGTGACAAGGGGTTGAACGTATGACTTAAAGGAGTACGACTGAATAAGCTTGTTAGCGAATGGGGGGGTCCGGGGAGTATGAATGAAATATAAACATTCTGCCTGCCGTGTCTACATGAACTATCGTTTACACTGAATTTCATTTAGACACTTCAGCTCAGAAATAACCAGACCGTAATGAACCATTTAACCATTTATTAATATATGACCGTTACCATATATGCAATGATATTGCATTCAAGTTTGGCGGTGTGACTCTGCTCATGTGATATTAAAAGATTTCCTGTGCAAAATGACACAGATCTTCAATCACAAACCCCCAACACGCGCTCACTTGCAGTGAGCAAATACAGAGCCACACCTTACCTTATATGAGAATGTTTATCAGTAAAAGCATCAAATTGACGCAATTCCATTTAAATCCATTTGATATAAATGAAATATGCTACATGAATTAACTATGTGAGTGTCAGCGTTGACACATTTCCTTTAAATGCATACCGAAGATGCCCTTCACATCTAAAGCCGACATCCTGCGCCAGCAGCGACTATTAGATGCACATTTGGCAAAACACCACTGTGTTCTGATGTTAAAGGAAATAAACTATGAACTTATGAATAACTATGTGTATAGACAGCAATGTCTAATTCCTTCTATATGATGGCAGCAATGCTAACCCTTTAGGCAAGTCCCGCTCGCCCGGACGGTGACCTGATATAGAAGGAATACACTATAGTGAATTACCCATCTAAACCTACCATCTAAATCACCATTAAGCATACGTGAGACCCAACACGACCAAAGCTTATAAATTTACCTATCTATAAGCCTACCACATTAAGGTAAACGTGAGACCAAACACGACCAAACCTTAGGTAAACCATGCCTACCAACCTAACCACTGAAGCATATGAAGACCAGTTATACTTTAAAAGATACCATAACATCATAATACCACACTATAGCCTACGTGAGACCATGACACGACCGATGCTATAGTGTTTTACCAGTTATACTTTAAAAGATACCATAACATCATAATACCACACTATAGCCTACGTGAGACCATGACACGACCGATGCTATAGTGTTTTACCAGTTATACTTTAAAAGATACCATAACATCATAATACCACACTATAGCCTACGTGAGACCATGACACGACCGATGCTATAGTGTTTTACCAGTTATACTTTAAAGATACCATAACATCATAATACCACACTATAGCCTACGTGAGACCATAACACGACCGATGCTATAGTGTTTTACCTGACCCCCAACCTGCGCTCAGGCAGGAGCAATTACTTAACATGGCATCAATTATGCAACTCCTGATTTATTCCATAATTGATCATACATTTACACTCATAGCTTTTTGAGCAGAAAGAATTTCATCCGTATTTAACGGATATAACATAATAATATAAGCAGCAGATGACCAACGACCCATGGCTTTCAGTGTGAATGATGGAACCAAAGATGCTGCTGAGTTGCAGCACCAATCCGAAAGGAGTGAACAACTTGGGGCAAGTCCACATCTGAAGGCATCCTGCTTCCTGGCAGCGAACCAAGCCTTGACATGGCCCTCCCAACATCCGAACAAGGTTCATCTCCCCCAGAATTTAACCGCCGTTGAAGGTAGCGAGACATAGAAGAGAACGGACAAAAGCGGTATCAGTTCTTACAATAATTGATATTCCATTAGAATAAAGCGGTATCAGTTCTTACAATAACTGATATTCCATAAGAATAATTAACTGATTTAGAGTGCTTAAGAGGAATTGAAACATGTGACTGAAAGAGAAGACAGGAATGGAAATGTCATGCAAGGGGTTAAAGCTTTCAGTGCAAGAAATGTATTCCCCACATCTAAGAAACCCATAAGATACTGATAGAACTGTTTCCAAATAATATCTACATTAGTTAAGATTCTTTCCTCCGCTTAGTAATTACATAACTTCTCGCAGCTAGCTGCGTTCATCAACACATGAGCCGAGTGATCCAAAGCTACTTTTGAGTCAAATCATGCATTAACTTTTCACAAAATTCACTATCACAATCCCAACATAGAATGAAGCGATTTAAACACCCATGTAATAAGTTCAATATAAAGCAACCATCCCAGAATACTTAAATGTCCGAGATCATTAAACGATCCATACCATTTGACATACGCCTGGATTTTATGGACGCCGTTTCCTTTAGAACATCAGTGTGAGTGGGTTACACAGATCAAGCAGTGAGCAACCGACATGGCTTTCAGTAAGCTTGCACCAGAATAAATTTAGATTTAATTAATGATAACCTGCCTCTCATGACTTCAGCAGAAGTAGATCCAGTTATGCCACCAAGGTGATCTTGAGAACTGCTCGGCAATGACCATATCGCTGCAGTAGTTATGAAGACCGGCAGCAACCCACAACCTGAACCTTCCCAGCATCCATGATGGACAGAAGTTCATGCCATCGTCAGAATTGGATCACCATAATGGGCAGTTGCTCAAGAAACATAAAACAGAATAAGTTTAAGCAATGAATGAATATCCCTTTACAAAGACATGTTTAAGCTAAAAGTGAAGGTAACATGCAAGTTAGCTCATCAAACAATGAAACCAATCCATAATGCTGATAGGAATTGAAGCAGCAGAGAATCAGATTAACCTTTGTATGCCCTCTAAATGGCACCCCCTAGAGATAATTACAGTTAAAACAATCACCCCATTCACAAGCTTCAATCCACAATGAATAGAAATAGCTACCATTATCTGCTCTCCTTCCAAACTACTTCCATTAACCCTTCTTACATATACTACAATCCTTACCTCACATTACCTGTTAAGCTTTTGACTTGAATAGCAGTACGGTGTCAATGCTACATAATGATATACAACAGCCCAAATAACTATCACAATTTAAGAACAATGACCTTGAATACACTCGAATTGAAACTTGGTGGCAACCAGAGCATAATCAAGCTAAGCCTCAGCAAACTATCCATATTATTTTATTTGAACCGAATGATTCAACCTATTATAGCTACCTTTAACTTGAGCAGCTAGGCAGTATTAACAGATGAGCCTTTAATTTTAACCCCATTTAGATCTTTTGGCCCTAATGTACTCCAAGAGACCACAACAAATACAAAAAGATAATACTACTACTACTATGAATGGTATCATGGTGGAATACAGCCGGGTGAAAGTATGTGCCATACCATCAACCAATCTTACAAATACTTCCACAATCCTTTTAATTTACAATGACCTTACATTATCTGATAAACCTTGGACTTTAAAATAGCATAACATCAATGCTTCATTAATATAAAACACAACTAATTATACCTAATGAATCAATTAGAGCCTGTTCTGTCCTCAAAGAGTGTGGAGGTAGACAAATAGACAGACAGCTAACAATAGCTTTTTTTTTTGTAGTAGTAGTAGAATCAGTAGCTCGCACTTTAGAACTAACAGCAACCCAACCTGAACCTTCCCGGCATCCGTGATGGAAAGAAGGTCATGCCATCAAAAGCCTTGGATCACCATAATAGCAGTCAATCATGAAACGAAAAACAGAAGCAGTGTGAATTCAAGCAATGAATATCCCTTTACAATGACATGGTTAGCTAAAAGTGAAGTAACGTGCAAATTAGCTTCAGTGCACTAATGAATCCACCTGCATCTGAGAATCAGATTAACCTTTGTTTGCCCTCTAAATGGCACCCCCTGGAGGACAACCCACTACAATTGAAGCAATCGCCCCATTTCACAAGACTTCAAATCCACCATGAAGTAATTATCTATTTAAGCATCTGCAAACTAATCCACCCACATTATAGTTACCTGAACTTGAGCGTTAATTAAGTGAATAGAACAGGAATGCAGAAATAACAGCTTCACTGAGTGGATTAAATTAACTTGAATATCCCATGATAGTTGTGTACCTATTTAACATGACAGTTACACTGCCATAATGCCTGCACATGACCAGTTAAGAAAGAAAACACCCTTGCCCTTTCACCTTATTCTCACACGGTAGCATTGAACTGATCCCCATGATATGACTGTCAGTTGCATAGACTACAGTACCCAAGATGCATTGCTGTATTGTATGAGACTTCCTGATTACTCCCAAGGAGTAGTCACGTGACACCACGTGTTGCCAGATTGTAAGAGAAACGAGCGGCCAAGTCTATAAAAACAAGTCGCAAAACAAATGTTTAGAATATTAAACATTTTTTGCACCATGATTACATATGAATCTGGGGTTCCTTCACATGAACACTGTTTAGAAATCATATTTGCTGTGACTTACAGAACACAATCCCAAAGTCGCTTATAATAAGCAGACATGGCAACACTGATTTGATACATATGCTGTGTTTTCCTATCCTGGCTTGAGTACATGTCTGAATTTGACTTCTTGTCTTATATTATGCCCCGTTGCACACAGATTGTCTACGACGGCCTTGATAAGTATAAACATATTATAAAAGCATTTGAGCAAGCAGTAGCAATACAACTGTTGGAAGCTCTGCTTGAAGCTTCAGAGCCAACTAGATGGCACTGCACCATTGTGGGTATTCCCAGAGTCAAGAGTGCCTCAGCAGAACAGCATTAGAACTTAGAAGCAGTACTTATTTTGGAAAACATTTTGGCCCAAAAATAGCTCCATTACTTCTATACCTTAAGCAAACAATAAAAATAATAACAATCTAAAATAGCCAAGTTTCATTACCTGATGAGGTAAAGGGGAGTAGCCTACATGGGAAGCAAGCCTGCTGTGTTAACTGTGCAGTGTTAAACAAACAATCAAAGCTTTTACATGGCAACAAGCATGCTATGTTAGCTTTAAGCTACAAACAATTCGATTTTTCCACATGGGAAGCAAGCATGCTATGTTAACTGTGCAGCTGTATAACAAACAAAGATTCTACATGCAGCAGCATGCTATGTTAGCTTTAAGCTACAAACAATTCCAGCTTTCCACATGGTAAAAGGGAGTAGCCTACAACCAAGCTTCTACTGTACATGGGCAGCAAGCATGCTGTATTAGCTTTGAGCTACAACAATTCCAAACTTCTACATGGCAGCAAGCATGCTATGTTAGCTTAAGCTATGAGCACAGTAGTGTTAGCAGCAATAATAGAAGAAGCATTGGCTGCTGTAGCAGTGGTAAAGTCAGCATCATTAGCAAAATCATCTCATATAGCACCAAAATATCATAGAGCAGCACACAAAGCGTAGATAAGCAGCAGATAATAGCTCGCAGCAGCTAGCAAAATGCATTGGTTCAGCAACCAAGGAATTTGAAAATTTGAAAACCTACAGCTGTACAACCGGCACTGACAGCCAAGCACATAGAATGAACAGAGAATGAACAGAGAACAGAGGCTGCTTAAATGAACCGCCTGAGATGCACTGTGGGTATAAGAGGGCGTGAGTGAGTTAGCTTGTAGCGAATGAGAGTGACAAGGGGTTGAACGTATGACTTAAAGGAGTACGACTGAATAAGCTTGTTAGCGAATGGGGGGGTCCGGGGAGTATGAATGAAATATAAACATTCTGCCTGCCGTGTCTACATGAACTATCGTTTACACTGAATATCCGTTGTGAGCTTGTAAATTGGCTATTTTCACTATTTTATATGAAAGATTTTTTAAATAGTAATAAAAAAAGGATAGTTTATTTAATTATTTTACGGCTGGGGGCGGCACCTTGTCAGCAGGGAGTGTTGGGCAGGAAGAGTAGGACGAAGGCTCTACGTCCTCCCGGTGGAGGCTCCTCACTGGTAGCTGAGTCAGTAGGATGCAACAGCAGTGACAACACAGAAATGTGTGTGGAGAGGAATCAATTGGCAACTACAAAATTGTGGAGAAAAAGGGGTAAAAAGCAGATTTTTTTGCGGGGGGACTTACAGTACAAGGTTTCCACAGTGATGATATGCAGAATAGAGTTGGTGTTCTGCTTCTTATCATACCAGAGTTTTCTTAGTTTGCTCGTTGACCCACCCTGACCTATACCTTATTTTCTCCACAACGTTCTTTATACGTCGTCATATGACATGCCAAGAAAAAGCTGATTTACACGTTCACAACGCCAGCTCGGAGATCTGCTATTTTGGGCACGTGACTCCATCGTACGATGAAGTATAAATGGAGCTCAAGTCTTTGGTCTGAACCTTCCAAACCCCAGTGGTGTCCTCCAGCTCCTCTTTGTACAAATATAAAAGCAAACTATAGGAAGTACAACTTTCAGATCGTTTGAGATTCAAGGAAAAAGCTACAAAAAACTAAACACAAACAAGGTCACATTGTCAGTAGAACTTGCAAGTTGACTTAGATGTCTGTCTATCCATCACATTAATCAATTCAATCCAGACAGTTTGTTTGATCTCCAGACCTCGATACCATTTTAGCCCTCTCAGCAACCAAACCCCATCTCAGCAGAGCACAGTAAGAACTACATATCCGCTGTAAGAATCTTTAATGTTAATGTATTTGTTCTGTATATATTCTTAAATCACACACATGCATTGCTAAATTATAGATTTTGTTCAAATGCTGACAATGAGTAAGGACCTGTGTGTGTGTGTGTGTGTGTGTGTGTGTGTGTGTGTGTGTGTGTGTGTGTGTGTGTGTGTGTGTGTGTGTGTGTGTGTGTGTGTGTGTGTGTGTGTGTGTGTGCATGTTCAGTGCACGCACCCTCACACCTGTAGGTTTTCACAATTTGTTAAATATATGTTTTCGCATTTTAGGCCTCACACACTGAAACACACAAAAACACTACATTTAAAAAATATATATATTGCGTTTGGTTCAAATGATCCTGTATAAATGACACTAAAAAACATAGACAGAGGCCGGTAAAGACTATCAGGAGAGAGAGAGAGAGAGAGAGAGAGAGAGAGAGAGAGAGAGAGAGAGAGAGAGAGAGAGAGAGAGAGAGAGAGAGAGAGAGAGAGAGAGAGAGAGAGAGAGAGAGAGAGAGAGAGAGGTGAGCAGGAGCACAAAGGAGAAGAGAGGGAGGAGGGGGAGAGATACAGATATGAGAAACATGGTGAAGGAGGTGGGGGGGAGGACAAGTAAGATGGTAGGGGGAGGTGAGAGTGAGCAAGGAATGGAGAGAGAGAGAGAGATAGAGGGAGAGAGGGAGAGGAGAAAAGGGGGATGAAAGGAAAGAATCATGAGAGAAAACAGGGAGGACAAGGGAGCAGAGAGAAGGAAGGATGGATAGATGGAGAGAGGGAACGAGCGGAGGCAAGGAAGGGAGGAAGGAGAGCCAGAGGATTTCCTGAGGCGACGGTATCAATACGTTTAACATGTCCGTCCGTCTGTCCGTTTTACTGTCGCCCTGCTGGGTTCCAGCACAACCTCCATAAAACACATCATCAAGACCTTCCTCTACTGCTGCTCCAGCAGCTTGAGAACAGGTTGACAGACGGACAGAGGACTGTGGGAAGACAGGAGAGGAAGAGGCAACAGAGGAGAGGAGAGGAGAGAGGAGGAGAGAAGAGATGAGTAGAGGAGAGGAGAGTAGAGGAGAGGAGGTCATGTAAGGGGTGGTGGTACATCTTGTCTTCTCCTCAGAAGAACGGTATGTTATATAGAAGAGGGCAGTAGAAGGTTGTGTGGTGGTGTCGTATTACATTAAAGTTTCATTCACTTTCTCTTCAAGAGTCTCTTTTACGGAGTAGCTCATTATTCAGCTCATATTTGACAGACTGTTGTAGCTGTTGATGGACATACATATAGTAGATACATACATAGTCTGTGTGTGTGTGTGTGTGTGTGTGTGTGTGTGTGTGTGTGTGTGTGTGTGTGTGTGTGTGTGTGTGTGTGTGTGTGTGTGTGTGTGGTGTGTGTGTGTGTGTGTGTGTGTGTGTGTGTGTGTGTGTGTGTGCGCGCGCGCATTTATATATATATAGTTTATATACAGTATATAGTTAGACAGTCAGACAGTGTATACAGTATATATACCATACAGCAGATAAGAGAAAACATACAATATAAGGGTAATATAAGTCAGTGCTACTACAACAACAACAACGAGGAGAACAAGGAGTGATGTGCACATACTGTACAGTCTAACAGTCTAATGTTATAGTCCAGAGTTGGTCTGTCTACAGTTCAGCTGTTGAGGTGTTGAGATGTTTGAGCCACACGTGGGAAGAAGATGTTTCTTTCTGTGTCTGGTTCTCATGGTTTTTGATAGACTGGAGTCACTTCCCAGAGGAGACAACTTCAAAGACATTTTGTGTCCAGGATGAGAGGGGTCAGAGACAAACTTGCCGACTTGTTTCCCCCAACCCTGGAAGTGTAACAGATCAGTTCACTGACGGGGGGGGGGGGGGGATCATCCGCTGGCTGACCGGACGACACGCTGCCAAGTCTCTGGCTCTGGTGGCTGTGATGTACCAGACACTGATGCAGGGGAGGACAGACGTGATGTGTGATGACAGTGTAGAACTGGCCCATTGCAGCCGGTGGCAGGTTGAATTTCGTCAGCTTCTGCAGGACCTATAGTGTACGTACTCTGTTGCAGTGGTTCATTCACTTTTTAATTACAGGGACGCCCAGTTTGGTATATGCATTTGGCCACAGACCCCCAGAGCTCAGAGATTGTATACGATCATATTCCACCACCTTCAGATTGTTAAGCTCCAGGTTGTTTCATTGCCTTAAGGTGGGACGGCACAAATCTTTCATTGGTCTTCATGACTCAGAGGTCAGGGTGTGACAGGCCCGTAGTCATTAAGTCCAGTATTAAGCCTCAGTGGAGTTTTGAGGACTGGAGCCTTGGTGGAACATTCCAAGCAGACGGGGGACAGTTCAGAGATGCAGGGACCAGTGTAAAGTGCCTGCTGTAGACTGGTGCGGTGCCAGTCGAGGTGGGGGAGGGCAGTGTCTGGCCCCGGTGCCTTTGGGGTTCCAGTCTCCTGAGTAGCATTTGAACCTCAGTTTAGATTATTAGTAGCTGAGGTTAGCCTTGTTCAAATCCCCAATGACCACGGCGTCAGGGAAGTCCCTCTCTACTCCAATTACCTGGTCGGGCAAGACACATTTAGGTCTCAACGCATGCAGGGCTGTGGAAGAATGTGAAAAACAACTAAGAATAAAGGAAGTGAATTCCCACAGGGAATAAAATGGTTTGCAGTGCAATACCGTAACATTATTGCACCATGCAGCCCTCATTAATGTTGAAGCATTATTCCACCACCACATCCCCACTGCATCCATTACGTGATCAGTTTGGTTTGTAGTTCAAATCCAGTCACCTTCCGGAGTTGTCCGGCGACATCTCACACAGCCAGGTCTCATGGAGGGAACAGAAGGCAGCAGGGAGACAAATGTCCTTTTTTGGTTTTGGAGAGGAGTTGTAGTTTTATCCACATGAAATTAGGTCTGTCACAATTATTACATAATCGCCTCACAGCAATTATTTGAGATAATCGCAATTATTCAATTCTTTTTTACATAATCGTCAGAATTGTTTCCATTCGTTTGTATAAATACAATCAGCTATTTTCTCTTTTTTATGTTTTAAAGTATTAAATTATTAAATGCATGCATTCATTATAGTATTATTTATTTTGATTATTGGTATTGTCCGTCAGTTCTGTGTATATTTTAGTTATTTGTCTGCCCTTTGCAATTTTTGTTTACCAAACCTTTGCAATTTTTGTTTACCAAACCTAAAATGTTCAACAAAAAGAGAGACAACAAAATTGTTAATTGTTAATTAGTTGTACGACATCAATTAAAATGTCATGATCATGACAACCCTACATGAGATTTGATAGGGATATCCTGTGGAGCAGTGGCCAGTGTTTATTTTTTTTATTATTAAGAAAATCACAAATAACAAATAAAAGTTTATTTTGTTTTATTAAATAGGTGGTGCATGAAGCCATGCAGTTCTGGCTAAAACAAATGCTATATTTTCCAGTGAGGAGCATTTCTCAAACACTATAAGCTACATCCACACAAAAAAGACCAGCTGTTGATTATTTAATGTATAAAATATACCATATCCAGGTTGATCGTAAAAATATATATAATTAGTATTTCAACCATATCTCTTGAATAGTGAAGTAACATAATTAATAACTATTAATCATGCGGCATAAAATCGTTTGAACGTGTACGTGTCTGATTTCTCACCTCTTAGCAAAACTCATCTACTGTCTGACCCAGGCCTGCCCTCACCCCATCAACCAGGGTTTCAGTCTCTCTGTCTGTCTGTCTGTCTGTCTGTCTCTCTGTCTGTCTGTCTGTCTGTCTGTCTGTCTGTCTGTCTGTCTACAGAGGCCAGGAGTGGAGTCAAGGCGAACAGGCCCATTACACCTGCAGGTCTATCTCAGTCTCCGTCAGAGTCCTCCACTTAGCGTGAGCGATGACTCCATCTGACCGCTCTTACCTCCCTTAACTCCACCCGCCCCAGCCTACCTTCTGTCTGTCCCCCCCTTGCACACCCACCCTCACTTCACTCAGACCCCGCCACACATAGCCCCCCCCCCCCCCCCCCATGGTACCTGGCCCTCGCCCCTGGTGCTGATTTGTCCAGAACTCCGATCCCCGCGAGGCGATAATCGATTTAATTGGGAGGCGAGGAATGGAGGCGAGCTGGGTTTTATGGCGCATGGATCATAAGTTGTTGACAGCTCTGGAGGATTATGGGTGAAGTTTATAGGTCAGAGGGTGTGATGGAAGGTGGTTTGGAGGCTCGGGATGAGCTGGGGTTTGCTCTGGAGTGTTCTCTGGGACAAAGTACTCAACACCAGTACTCGGGCAGAAACCACTTATCTCCATATTTTAACTTTTTTTTTTTTCCCGTAAATTAACGGCCTACCTGATCATACTACAGCGTCACACAAAAGTATCAAAAGTCGCGGCGCGTTTCTAGCTTGCAGATCTGCTACTTTTGCAATTTTTTTATTTGAATCCTGAAAAGTAACAGTTTTGGACATATGAGGTTTCCACCCGACAGAGACGGGTAGATGCTGTACCCCTTGGTCAAATAATACTCAACTACGAGTGAAAGTTGCTCAGTCAAATATCTTGGTACCCCCATGTTTTTGGGGTTTCTTTTGTTTTTTTACGCGCCACATTGCGACGTGTATTGAGCTTGTAGATCTGCTGTTTTTGGTGAATGTGTGGTTAATATTGCAATGGAAGTCAATGGGTCT
Organism: Gymnoscopelus braueri; assembly: GCF_963280865.1. NCBI lineage: Eukaryota > Metazoa > Chordata > Actinopteri > Myctophiformes > Myctophidae > Gymnoscopelus > Gymnoscopelus braueri. The sequence continues at coordinate 45,291,847 of NC_137607.1, read as the reverse complement.
CTGATCGGGTTGAAACCTTGCCCAAATGTGGAGTCATACAGTACAGTAAGTACGTACTTATCTAGTACGCATCTATGTACATAACTATAAGTACACAGATTTGTCATAGATGACTGATGTCATGAGGACATGACAGGCTTGCCATTATGAAGTCCAAAATCCAAATGGAAGCCATGCCGTTGTCCTAGGTTTAGGCACCGGAATGTGTTTCCAAGTAGGAAGCGAATACAAAGTTCCAAGTAGGGACCTATACCAGTGGAGCCATGCCGTTCAGATGTGAATAAGATCCACATAAGATTTTGTATGGGTGCGTTGCACGTGTTCATGTGTTTGTGTGCATGACAGTGTTTGTGTCACAGTTTTGAGTGTACTTCATAATGTGTCTGTACACTACATGCCCGTTTCGGACGCTACGCCACACACTAATTTATCCTCCTTGTCAATTTTTCATTCATTTAATCATAAACATTCAACATGCAGCAATGTCCATACAGGACGTGTGTGCGCATGTATGTGTGTGCGTATGCGTGTATGTGTATGTGTGTGTGTGTGTGTGTGTGTGTGTGTGTGTGTGTGTGTGTGTGTGTGTGTGTGTGTGTGTGTGTGTGTGTGTGTGTGTGTGTGCGTGGAGGGTTCAAAACAAAGCCGTGTTGCAGGAAGGCTCCAGTGTCATCTGCATTGACTGATAGGTTCCCATTGGTATCCCATAGGTTCCAGAGGCCCTCTCTCTGGCTCTCTATCTCTCTCTCTGTCCCCCCTCTCTCTCTCTCTCTCTCTCTCTCTTCCTCTCCTGCCTCCTTCCTCCCTCCAGCCCATTTCCTCTCTTCCTTTCCTTCCTCTGAATCCGTCACTTGCCCTTTCTTTCCTCTCTCTCTCTCTCCTCTCCTCTCACTCTCTTTCCCTCTCCCTCCCTCATTTATATCTATCTCTCCCCTTTGCTCTGTTGCTTTTATTTAACCCTCCTATCTCACTCCATAGACCCCCCCCCTCCCTACCTCGGTCTCTCTCTATAGTTCTTGTCCCTCCTCTTCCTCTCCATCTTTATATTTCTTCCTCTTAAATGCTGTCCATCCACCGTATCTCTCTCTTCCCTCTCACTCCCTTCCTTTACTTCCTTTGGGAACTTCAATTGTACAATGGTTAAAAGCAACATACACACACAAAAAGACAAAGGACATAACATAATAAAACTCTACTGCAGTGCTTAGAAGCATTTGCAGTTATAGACACTTTCATCAGCAGATACGTTGTTCAGCAGTGGGATGAGGAGGTATAGGTACAAAGCTAGCTTTTTTAGCCCCTTTTGCCCCTTTTGCCCCTTTTGGTTGAATGGTACAGGCTCTGTATGGACGGCCTGAGGGCATTACAGTAAGCTGTAATGGGTGTGAAGTAACCTCGCGTCACCAGGCTTTCCACCACGGAGGAATGCCTGGTATTTATTCTAAAACAGCCTTGTTACAGTAACTGGTTTAGAAAAGAGCAACATTGTTTTTGCGAATCAATTAGTTTAGTCGCACTAAGAGTTAAAAGATGGATATACTAAACA
>NC_137607.1:45282801-45285301 GCF_963280865.1 Gymnoscopelus braueri | reverse complement strand
TTGATTGATTGATTGATTGATTGATTGATTGATTGATTGATTGATTGATTGATTGATTGATTGATTGATTTTACATTAATTTGAAAAGTTATTGTCCTAAATTATACATATACCTACAAACAAGTTTATAATTTTATATTTCTAAAACGTAATGACTGCAATTAGCAGTAAACAAAAAAGATTACATTCTGTATCATTTGTAATTCATATTTTATTCAGAATAGCTCTTGTTTTAATTGTTTAAGAGTAGATGGTTCACTTTCTTGCAGTATTAGTAGTTGTGCTTGTAGTACTGTAGTAGTAGTAGTAGTTAGTAGTAGTAGTAGTAGTAGTAGTAGTAGTAGTAATAGTAGTAGTAGTAGTAGTAATAGTAATAGTAGTAGTAGTAGTAGTAATAGTAGTAGTAGTAGTAGTAGTAATAGTAATAGTAATAGTAGTAGTAGTAGTAGTAGTAGTAATAGTAGTAGTAGTAGTAGTAGTAGTAGTAACAGTAGTACTGCTAATAGTAGTAGTAGTTGTTGTTACTCACCAGGAGCAATGTGAATAAACGACCAAACTTTTATACATTTCATACAGGTTTTTTGAAAGAAAATCTACCTCGTTTCGAAAAAGAATTCATCGCCTCCTTATAATCGCGTTCTGTGTGCATGTACTCATGGCACAAAACAGCAGTTTAAATTAATGCAAATTAAAAGCACAAAATAAACGCTCCCTGGGCGTACGGACCTTGAATAGTAGAAGTAACGTCAGGTTTTGGTAGCAGCAGCACTAATAAACAGTAGCAGTGGTCGTAATATTAGACATAAGAAATGTCATAAAGTGGCTCCAATGATCCATTTCATGTAGAGTATGTGAAGTATAAGCAGTATAAGGAGGTGTGGAGTGTTATTGTATTTTTGTTGGTGGAGACGCTGGGTGCCGCTGCTCCAATATGAGCTGAACACATGGACCCTTCTGTTCTCAGCCATGAACAATCAGCCTGTGAATATTTCATTGCATGAAATGTGCTGACTCAAAATCCCCACTCACTCATCGATAGTAATATAAGGGGTGTGTGTGTGCGTGCGTGTGTGCATGCGTGCGTGCGTGTGTGAGTGAATGAAAGAGAGAGAGCCTTTTTCCCCAGTCAGGAAAGCCCTGTGTGTGTGTGTGTGTGTGTGTGTGTGTGTGTGTGTGTGTGTGTGTGTGTGTGTGTGTGTGTGTGTGTGTGTGTGTGCGTGTGTCCACCTGACAGCAACGATATTTTTCATGTAAATGGGGAGTACTAGAGGTTAGTACTCTAGTAGCCTGGCCCTCACATCTAGGCTACAATATCGGCTATATACTATTATTACACAGACACACGGCAGTAAGTGAATACAGTCCGAAGCGACACACACACACACACACACACACACACACACACACACACACACACACACACACACACACACACACACACACACACACACACACACACACACACACACACACACACACACTGTATCGCAATCAGTACCATCTCTCTGACAAGGCAGATTGCATGCCGTTATGTCCACGCTGAAGTAATGTGTGTGTGTAGTAAGTACATAAGGATAACGGCTTTTAAAGATTGGTATAGTTAGACTGATAAATTGACTGCTTAAAGGGATATTTCACTTTCAAAAAAACTTTTGGTAATTTTATCGTCTACTCAGGCTTTTGTGAGCCCCCAGACCGTTTTTAAGTTGCTTGATTCAGTATTTAGATATTTGATATTAATTTTATCAGACATGCCCCCTTCCTATACAAACCCATTATAACTTCAAACTCCATTTTTAACATGTTAGATTCATCAAAAATACCCGTCCTTGGTTCTGCTGACTCACCCTGCCCTCCTAATATGCGAGAGGGCCGTGTTTTTTCGATAACTTTTTTCATTTATTTTTTATATTTTTTGGAAAATGTAAAAAAAATGTATACAATAAAAAAATAAAATAATAATAAATAAAGTCATCGAAAAAACACGGCCCCCTCATGTATTAGGATGGCAGGGTGAGTCAGCAGAACCAAGGACGGGTGTTTTTGATGAATCTAACAGGTTAAAAATGGAGTTTGAAGTTATAATGGGTTTGTATAGGAAGGGGGCGTGTCTGATAAAATGATTATCAAATATCTAAATACTAAATCAAGCAACTTAAAAAACGTCTGGGGGGCTCACAAAAGCCTGAGTAGACGATAAAATGACCCAAAGTTTTTTTGAAAGTGAAATATCCCTTTAAAACCAGAAATGAACAGGTTCGGCTGGGAGCTCAATGTTTGTATGAAAAACCAATAAATGAAATGATAGACAGAGGCAGATTGCAGGTGAACTTAAAGATCTATATTGAAATAGTTTCTTTTTAACACACATAATCAATAGCATATAAAGAAAATAAAAAAATAGGGGCCCTTTAAAGTCTTTGGGAGTTTAGAGTTCGCTATTATTTACAGCATCCAGTTAGCATCATCTATGGGAAACCCCATGTTAACGGTTAGCGGT
>NC_137607.1:45275301-45280301 GCF_963280865.1 Gymnoscopelus braueri | reverse complement strand
TACCAGCAGCATGCGAGAAGATGCTTCCTATTCTGGGGGTGTGAGGAAGGGGAAAAACACACACATAAAAGAGGAATGACTTAAACCCTTTAGAGAGGGAGCGAGGGAAGAAGGAAGGAAGCGAGGGAGGAAGGAAGGGAGGGAGGGAGTTAGGGACGGGGTGAAGGAAGCCAGGGAGGAAGGAAAGAAGGGAGGGAGGAAGGAAGGAAGGAAGGAAGGAAGGAAGGAAGGAAGGAAGGAAGGAAGGAAGGAAGGACTTTAATGGAAAGAAAGAGTTATATCCTCTTTGTCGGGTGGAAACCTATTATGTTTCCATTAAACTGTTGCTTTTCAGGATTACAATTTTAAAATATCAAAAGTAACAGATCTACAAACTCAAAATGTGTCGCTTTACGCCGCATTGTGAGCTTGTAGATCTGCTACATTTGATACTTTTGATGCTGTAGTATGATCAAGTCGGGCGTTAATTTACGAAAAAACACAAAGGTTAAAATATGGAGATTGCCCGACATGATAATTATGTAATATACAGAAAGAAAGACAGAGAGTAAGAAAGAAAGGAAAGGAAGAAATGAAGGAAGGAAGGAAAGAAAGAAAGAAAAGGAGAATAAAAACCGAATGGAATAAAATAAAAGACAATAACCTCGTACCTCCTTAAAACTTGCTTACCAGGAGATGTTTTGGCCGGTCAGCGGAAAACAACGATGGGCGACCATTTTGTCTGGATGATGAATGGAGCCGGCTGACAGGCCACTTCTCTCTCTCCTCCCCCTGTCTCTCTCTCTCTTTCCCTTTTACCCCCTCCACCTTTCCCCCCATCACGTCCGACTCCTCCACTCTCTCTCTTTCCTCCCCATCCTCCCCCCTTCTCTCTTTTCCCTCCATCCATCCCTCCCTCCCTCCTTTCCCCTCTCTGTCTCTCTCTCTGTTTGTTTCTCTCTCTCTCTCTCTCTCTCTCTCTCTCTCTCTCTCTCTCTCTCTCTCTCTCTCTCTCTCTCTCTCTCTCTCTAACCCGAAGCCACAATTTGTCCTCTCCGGGCCGGAGGGCGAGAGACGGATCTCTCTGGGTGACAGATTTATGGGCGTTGGTGCGAGAGGTAAAACGCCTCGAGTCTCCCTCTGTGAGGGCAGCGAGACCACCACAGCACCGCCGCAGAGAAGGAGAGAGAGGGGGGAGAGGAGAGAGAGCGAGAGGGGGGGAGGGAAGAGAGGAGAGGAGAGGAATGGAGAGGAGATTAGAGGAGAGGAGAAGAGAGAGGGTTGAAGAGAGAAAGGGAGAGAGAGCGCAGATAGATTGAAGCACCATTTAATATTTGCTGGGGCCCCATAGTAAAAGGCGGCTCCAATATATTTCCTCTATAAGGGCCCATCCACCCTTCACCTCTGCCTCCCACCCCTCCCTATACCCCACACCTACCCCACACCCCCATACCCCACTTTACTGAGCTGGACTCACACTCTCCTCTCATCCGGCCAGGCATCCTGTAATAAACCCAGAATTATCATCACAAAAAAAAGCTTTATCTCTATGCATGTTTGAGAGTTTATACCAGCAGTTCCCAATACTTTTTTTGGATCGGGGAAATCTCCAAAGCTGCCCACCCATTAGGGGTGGGACGATATGGGTATCTCACGATACGATATCTGTGGCGATAGTAGGCTCTTGATAACAATAATATCACAATATTGGATATATTGCGATATCACAATATATTGCATGAAATTTCACCAACGATAATGATCAACCAACCCTCACAGTGGACCATGGCTATAGGAATCGGCTGGTTTAGACACAAACACGAAGCATATCTAGATTTCTGCCTCGCTGTTTCTATATGCTCTCATTTCAGATTTTTTTCGCATTTTTTTTTTTCCAGAACCAACTGACGATATGAAACATATGTGTGTGAGAGCTCCCTGGGTTCTGGGAGAGGAAGGGGAAGCTGGGAGGGGAGCTTACTGTACCTACGTACCGCCGCCCTACAGTAAGGAGCTGCCCCGCCCGCCCGCCCGCCCGCCCGCCTGCCCGCCTGCCCGGTGGTTCTGCAGTGACATAGACACTCCAGCACACACACAGGTGTACCCGTGTGCCACAAAACCACCTCACACGGGGCCCTAATTAATCCAGGCCCATGTCTTACTCACTGGGAGAGGAGAGAGTGGGGGGGCAGAGGCCTACGGGTGGTCCCCATGAACACACACACACACACACACGCACACGCACACGCACACGCACACGCACACGCACACGCACACGCACACACACACACACACACAGAGGCAAATGGACTAAGTGTTGCCATGCCATTCTCTTTCGGTGTCTCGCATGCAGTCACTCACACACGTGTGCACTGAAATCCCACCACGCATACACAGCTGGCAGTGCGGCTCTGAAAATATACAAATGCCCTCCCTGCCTATCTTTCTGCCTGCCTGTCTGTCTGTCTGTCAAGGCTCACAGCCCCCTAAAGCCTATATAATTCACCATTGTACGACGGTGCCATGCCATTAGTCCAATCGACCATTGTTCTAATTCTGAAATACCATTGGTCCACAACTCGCATTATAACTAAGCTTAAACCTTAACAATACCTCAACAATAACCTACAAAATGTCAGACTATTGGGACATCGGAATAATGGGCCGTCGGACTAAGCTCACAACCGCTACACGTTAAGAGTTGTCTGCTATTTTTTGCACATCAGCTATTTTCACTTATATCTGAACAATTTTGTTCCTGTCAAAAAGGAACAGCGTTTTGGACATATGAGGTTTCCTACCCCGACAGCGACGATAAATTAGGCATATAACTGACAGAATCACTGACTCGCCGCCTGGCTGACGGACTGAACATGAAAATCATTCCCGACCACTTTAATTCCACATCCCCACCAACTGGCTCCGGTTCAGACGGGTTCTTCAGACTGTCAAGAACCTCCTCTCCTCTCCTCTCCTCTCCTCTCCTCTCCTCTCCTCTCCTATCCTCTCCTCTCCTCTCCTCTCCTCTCCGCTGCCTCCAAAGCGCCGTACCCGTACCGTACGCCAACTCATCAATGACTGCACTGGCCCTGCTTTCAGCACGGAGGCTTGTTTCATTGGAATGGATGATGATTTCGTTAGCGAGCGCTTTAATCGGAGAGGCATGTTTCTCCGTGTTCCTTGTTTTATAACGGGACCGTTTCCAGAACAGCTGCTGCGTGGCTGCCAGAGAGGAGAGCCAAAGCCACGGAGAAAAGACAGAGATGCGGGATCGAGGCTCATTTCCAATCGCTACATATTTAATTTAGAAAATCATTACCATAAGTTTATCATGCGGCGTCTCAGAATTATAGAGCGCCTGTTCGTTCGTCCTGATAGGTGAGCTTTTAGTTTGAGTTTTTAACCAAGGCCTCATGTACAATTCCTAAACAAGTACCCCATTTGTTTTTCTTTTTTCTTTTTATACAGTAGATACTCCACTTCTTTTAAATGGAAAGTAGTGGTTATTGCCTTTGGAATGAAACTCCACATTCGGTGTGTGTGTGTGTGTGTGTGTGTGTGTGTGTGTGTGTGTGTGTGTGTGTGTGTGTGTGTGTGTGTGTGTGTGTGTGTGTGTGTGTGTGTGTGTGTGTGTGTGTGTGTGTGTGTGTGTGTGTGTGTGTGCTCGCAGCGCTGCACTAAGTGACGTGCTGTGAGCTTGTATATCTGCTATATTATATATATATATAATATTATATCATTTGAGGTTTTTTTTAACACAAATGGTCTCTTCCAGTGGTCCCTGGTACAAAACATTTTCAGATGGGGGGGTACGTGGCCAAATATATATCAATTTGGGGGTCCTTGACATGAAAAAAATGATGTAGTGCCATCAATCAGGTGTCATTTCCTTCTAAGGGTGTGTGTATGTGATGTCTCTTTGTGCTGTGCTTTCTGGTTCTCTTCCCAGACTGCAGAGGGGCGAGCGGAGTGGAGCTGCCAGGCAGGAAGGCTGAGACAAGGAGAGAAGGAAGAAATCAACTGGAGTGATTCTTCATTCACACAATGCTCTGCACTGAGGTGCACTACACTCCAAAACAAACAGAGCGCCATTCCACCTTAATCACATGGAGTGTGTGTGTGTGTGTGTGTGTGTGTGTGTGTGTGTGTGTGTGTGTGTGTGTGTGTGTGTGTGTGCATGCGTGCGTGCGTGCGTGCGTGCGTGCGTGCGTGCGTGCGTGCGTGCGTGCGTGCGTGCGTGCGTGCGTGTGTGTGTGTGTAATGTTTAAGAATGACTTGTATAATGTTTACGTTGGTAAAGTGATATCTGCTTGTCTGCGGAGCTCTACAGTTTGATTAACATAATGACTGTGGCTCTACTTGTGCCTGTGTGTGTGTGTGTGTGTGTGTGTGTGTGTGTGTGTGTGTGTGTGTGTGTGCATGTGTGCGTGTGCGCGTGTGAGCGTGCGTGTGTGTGAGCTGTGAGTGTGTTCGTCGATAAATGCAAAATGTGTGTGTATATGTACAGTATGTGTATGTTTTTTCATGCACGCTTCCATGGAGTGTGTCTGTGTGTGCGCGTATGTGCGTGTGTCTGTGTGTAAATGTGCTCACGTTTATGTTGTGTGTATGTATGTATGCATCGGAATGCACTTGCATGTACAGTAGCAGATGTGCATGTGTGTGTGCATGCATGCTTATATGTTTGTGGATATACATAAGTGTGTGTGAGCTTGTAGATCTGCTACTTTTGATGCTTTTGTGTGATGCTGTTAGTATGATCAAGTAGGGCGTTAATTTACGAAAAAACACAAAACGTTAGAATATGGCGATAAGAGGTTTCAGCCCGACAGCAACGCTATAGAAAACACAGCTGCACAATGTCTTTCACATGCAGATGATGAAGATAATATGGTAAATATCACTTGTTTAAATGAATTGTTTTAAAAATAGCACTTCACAACGTATGCCTCACATTCACCCACCGGAGGCAGGAGGAAACCATGCAAGACACGACCTGCTCACCCAGAGCGGTCGGTCGG
>NC_137607.1:45262801-45267801 GCF_963280865.1 Gymnoscopelus braueri | reverse complement strand
TCAGGCACAAAACGTGTGTGTGTGTGTGTGTGTGTGTGTGTGTGTGTGTGTGTGTGTGTGTGTGTGTGTGTGTGTGTGTGTGTGTGTGTGTGTGTGTGTGTGTGTGTGTGTGTGTGTGTGTGTGTGTGTGTGTGTGTGTGTGTGTGTGTGTGTGTGTAGGTGATAACTCACGCATGAGTCATGATCGCTGTGCTGCACATCCCTTAACTTTCCCAGGACCTGCTGTTTACTCTAGGGAAGTGTGTGTGTGTGTGTGTGTGTGTGTGTGTGTGTGTGTGCGTGCGTGTGCGTGTGCGTGTGCGTGTGCGTGTGCATGTGCATGTGTGCGTGCATGCGCATGTGAGCATGTGTATACTACCATTACGATACTTTCTTAATACCCGGGCTTCCCACATTTATCACCCCCTCCCCTTAGTCTGTCTGTTTGTCTGTCTTGATTCTTCAGTTTCCCCCCTCACTCTCTCTCTCTCTGTCTCTCTCTATCTCTCTCTGCTTTCGTTTTCATCCTCTCATTCCTCTCTTTCCTTCTCCTTTCCCTCCTTTTCTCATCTCTCTCCATCCTTCTATGACCCCTCTTCTCGCTCCCTGTCTTGGAGGTCAGCTGGGCAATTCCATCCCTCCCTCCCTCCATCTTTCCCTGCATCCATCCACCCTCTCCCTCCCTCCATCTCTCCCTCCATCCCTCCCTCCATCCCTCCACCCTCTCTCTCTCTCTCCCTCCTTCCCTCCGTTCCCCCTCCCTCTCTCCTTTCACCCCCCTTCTCTCTCCCCCTCCATCTCGCTCTTCCATTTGATTGACATTTCATCAGACATGTAGAAGTACCAAGCCTTGACCTGCGGTAGTACAGTAACCTGCCCTCTTTGTGTGCATGTGTGCCTGCGTGTGCATGTGTGCCTGCGTGTGCATGTGTGCCTGCGTGTGCCTGCGTGTGCATGCATGCTTGTTTGTGTGTTTGTGCAGGTGTTTTGTGTGTGTAAATGAAGATGTATCTGTGTGGTTTTGCATGTGTGGGTCTGCATGTGGGATTTGTAAGCGTGTATAAATGTGTGTGCATAATGTGATTTCGCTTTGTGTGTGCGTGCGGGCAGGCAGGCGTGCGTGTGTATGTGTGTGTGTTTGAGGGGTAACACCATTAAACTGTTTAATTTGGTTGTGGCTTGTGTTGCAGTAGGAGCTGTGATGTGAGTGATTAAAGAGACTGGTATCTGAAATGTCACAGGTTTGACCCCTGTCAGTGGTCACCGGGAACCTGTTTATATATATATTTATCTATTATATTTTATATTTACATTTATTGTATAAATGGGGGGGCAATCTTTTTAATAAAATGTAATGACATTTAAGGCAGAATATTTCTACAATTGCTACAAATATACAAACCTGTGGATAGCCAGTAATTTTTGGGCATAAACAAGAAGTTGAAGGGTAAATTTTGGTCTGATAATGATGTACCATGGATGTTCAAATCATGTATACTTTACATTATTTCCGACCATTTTCTAAAGCATCGCATATTTATTCTTATTATTTATTTATTTTTTACATTTTTTAAAATTAGTCCATTTAACATTGAGGTGTTTCTCACTGCAGGACACTACGGAGGGAGGGTCAGCTAGGTTTGTGTGTGTGTGTGTGTGTGTGTGTGTGTGTGTGTGTGTGTGTGTGTGTGTGTGTGTGTGTGTGTGTGTGTGTGTGTGTGTGTGTGTGTGTGTGTGTGTGTGTGAGAGAGAGAGAGAGACAAAGAGAGAGAGAGAGAAAGGGGGGATTGAGTGTGAACACGTGAAAGAAAGTCTGCGATTGTGTGTGTGTGTGTGTGTGTGAGAGAGAGAGAGAGAGAGTTTGTGTAGTGCGCGCACTCTGTTGAAAGCAAGTTACTGACAACCCTAAGTGGACGGGTGCTGATAGTGTCCAGAGACACACACACACACACACACACACACACACACACACACACACACACACACACACACACACACACACACACACACACACACACACACACACACACACACACACACACACACACACACACACACACACACACACACACACACAGAGCCCAGTGGTTTGTGTGCCTGTGGTTCCTCTCAGAGGTTTATCTCCTGCAGCACTATGTCAACACCTCCTTGTTGTTGCACCTCCTGCTCTCCTGTGATCTCCTGCTGCTGGTCCTTTTCTACAAACCCCTGGAGACCTGGACCCATCAATGGTCAATGCAGGATAATACAGTAGGTGTGCAATAGTTAATCAAACTAATTGATTCAATCAGTTATAGAAAAATATATAGGATATTGATCATTTATAAAATAATGAATTAATATTTGATCCCTATTTTGGGTGTGTGGCATAGGTCAAAAGTTGGAAAAAAATATCAAGACATTTTAAACATAGTGAATAATCCCAAACAAGCTCACAATGTGTTACATTGCTTTGCATTAATTGATAAGATTATCAATTAATTGTAAGAATCTACAGTATATCTTCTCTTGCTTTAATATATTATTACATTTAGAATGTTATAGCTTAATTATTGCAGAACAAGTCCCTGCAACATTTCTATATTGTTGCTGTCGGGCAGAAACATAATTTCTGTCAGATAACTCACGAATAGATTGAACCAATATTATAGACCGAATATATTTAAGCAATATAATAGAATGAGAATACAAGTGTGGAAGTAATATTTTATCTTGGCGTTCAGGCTCTGCTATATTTTTTCTCCCTGCTCAGCACAATCATACGGCCATCATTAACCATTAAGAGCAGGGAGATAGATATACCATAACATAACAACCCCCCATGGGGAACAGACCAATAGCAGAGCCCACTGGTGGTGCTGGGGTGGTGGTGGGAGAAAACGCTGCATGACAACAAGCTAGAAGACACAACCGGATGGAATGCCCGATTCAAGAGAACTTAAATACCCGCCCAATTGGACAGCTGATTGCCACGTCTGTGTATGACGTAAGGATCTTGCATGACGCTGTAAACAGCCATATAGAATGAGCAATGCATGTAACCTCTCGAGTGTATGCTGCCAGAACTAACTCGCAGGCTACGTATAATATCTCCATATTAACTTCGTAAATGAATACTTGATCATACTACAGCGTCACACAAAAGTATCAAAAGTAGCAGATCTGCTACTTTTGCTATTTTTGAATTTGAATCCTGAAAAGAAACAGTTTTGGATGTATGAGGTTTCCACCCGACAGAGACGATAAGTTGGTGACAAATAAAAAACCTTCTTGATCTTGATTCTTGAATCACTACGAAAACGATCGATAGCTGCAGCCATGCAAGGGGAAACATTAGCATGAAAGGCCTCTATTAGTGTTCAAATCAATATGAAACGTGCAAAACTGTTAATGATCCTTAATGTTCATTTAACTCTGGGACCCTTACAGGTCAATGTTTACACTCTCTGTCAGTAAACCACTTTAGCCCCTAGTATTGGTCTGATCCATAAGCTCACACAACGCTCTCTGAGCTTGTAGATCTATTTTTTTTAATAATTGAAATTCCTTGCCTATAATGACATGCCCACAACAAGGTCATCAGGGTGGCCAAGTGGTTAGTTAAACCAGTGGTTCTCAAGGTGGGGTCCAGGGACCCACAATGGTCTCTGAAGGGGTTCCAGAGGGTCACCATGTTAAATGACTGATAGTTAAAGCTGTAACTTTCCTCTGCTACCCCGGATTTGTGTGCTGAAAGTTTCACCATTGAGCTGATAGACCCCGACTGCTTGCTCAGGGGATCAATTTCAACTTGACCATCAGGTCAAAATTCATGTCAGATCCTGTGTCTAGGTGAGACATGACCTTTGACCTAAATGTCTCAATAGTGCCATTTAGCATACTCTACCATACAGATTGGACGATTAAAAATGTTATTCATAAAATTGAAGTTATGTAGTGCCACTATGTAACCAAATGCAGCCTTGCAGGTATATGTAACTCTGAGAGTTCACAAATGGTTTGGTTGTGCACTCTCAGAGTCAAATGAACACTGGATTGGGGTCCCAGTGATTGAAATCCCTGGGTTTAAACAGCCACTGAGGGTTTTCCAGTGCGGTTAACGTCCCCCAGTATTTCCGGTGTGACTGATCATGGTATACATGACATCATCCATAGGGGACCAGAGGGTGTCGGAATAGAGGGGTAAACGTGGTGATTTCCTGGCTGTGAACCGCTAGGGTCATGTTGGCTGTGTTGTTGATTAGCATTTAATGATGTTAGTGTGTGTGGAACTGGACCAGTTCTCAGCCTATTGTCACCGGAGTGATGTTAGGACTATTATCTAACAGATGATACGCTTGCACGCACATTGCCGCGAGCATGGACGCGGATGAAAAGTAGCACACATGCACATGCAATTTACAACAAGTAACAATAGGCACCGGGCCAGGCCGGGCGCTCTTATTCCAGAGCGACTTTGTACAAGCGCGAGTTCAGATTAAAGGCAATGCACTCGCGCATGCATGCAAGTTCGTACATTGGCAGGTATATGCACGCACACACGCACGCATAAACACACACACACACACACACACACACACACACACACACACACACACACACACACACACACACACATACTCAAATCTGCACATAGATATAAATACAGATAAGCATATTATTCATTTTGTGTACACAAGCATGCATTTGAATGCAAACACGTGCACTGGCTCACTTATGTATTTTACCATTCACTCATTTCTAGACTTACTTACACTACTAAACTGGACCTGAGTTGGTATGTAATTGGACCCAATCGCTTACAACAAATCTCTTCGCCAAAAATTGCCAAAGCTTGTGAGCTTGTAGATTGGCTATTTTTGGCCAATTCACTGGCAAGTGTGAAGTGAACATAACATCACATCAAATATGTGTGAGCTATCCATGTGTTAATGATTGAAATTATGTTTTGTTTTGAGCGTCAAGCGACACGTTGAGATTATGTAGCCTACTCTGTTGCTGTTGGGCGACAGCCAATCCTG
>NC_137607.1:45255301-45260301 GCF_963280865.1 Gymnoscopelus braueri | reverse complement strand
AACAGCCCTGACCTGCAGAATTATTGATGACATTCTTTTAACCTATACAATCGTTAATAAGAGAGATATTAACGAAATGAATAAAGCTCTGGATTAAGAGAGAGGCCAGAGTTCACCTTATAACAAGCAAGAACTCCAGAACTCTTGTGAATATGTTTATATGTTGATTGGGAATTGTATTTACTCATGAATTTAGTTATTTCTTGTATTAGCAATTTGCCTCCTCTGGGTCAGAGAGAGAGAGAGAGAAAGAAAGAAAGAAAGAAAGAAAGAAAGAAAGAAAGAAAGAAAGAAAGAAAGAAAGAAAGAAAGAAAGAAAGAAAGAAATAACTTTCATTTTAAACCCTACGATAAGTCCATCCTTAAGGTCGGGGACAGTTTTCTTTAATTTGTGTAAAGCTCACACCAGAACCTATACCTGTATCATAATCATGTATCATTGTTGTCACCTGTGCGCACATTCACAGCGGGGGGTCTGGTCTGTCTGGTTAGGTTTGGTTGAATGAATGAATGATTCTCCGCTTTGCTTTGAAACTGCCTTCATTAGCGGCGTTTAAGAAACAGCTGAGATACAGAGAGGAGAGGAGAGGAGAGGAGAGGAAAGGAGAGGAGAGGAGAGGAGAGGAGGGGGGCGGGATAGTTTGGAGAGACGCGTCTTCTCCGCACGCCCATTGGTCCCGGAGAGTGATGTCAGACGAGCACGGCTCGTCTGACATCACGCTCCGGGTCCAATGGGCGTGCGGAGAGAGAGAGGCAGAGGGACTGGAGCTCTCATCCACCATCCGCTCTCAGAGACACCGAGTCCGGCTTGTACGCGCGAAGGAAGGAGGGGCCGCTCGGTGACAGCCAGCCAGCCGCGTCTTTGTCACTAAAGTTCCAGTTACGCACTGACAGTTCAGTTCGCTGTAACTCCTGCTCTGTTGTGTCCAAAAGACTTATTTTTTTTTGTTTTGGGAGGGGGTTGAAAAGGCCAAACCAAACGGGAGTTTTTTTCCAAGTCAGCTTTCTTTGCTCCTCCAAAAAAAAAACTCCAAACGAGCTTTTCTTTCGCCGTTGCTTTGCTTTCTCATTGCCTGTTCATTTCTACCAGTGTCCGTGCAACAAGATCTGACCTTTTTTCTCGTCATTATTCCAAATCAGTTGCAAGTTTTCGCTGCGATATTGCAATTGCGCACACCGCTAACGACCCGCTTACAGCTGGGGGTTTTTTTCTTTGGCTTTTTGCGCAATAGGAAAGCACTGAAATAAATAAAAGATGAATTCATAATTCATGCGCTGGGGGTTTGGAGATATATAGCTGCTGCTATACTGAGCGCTGCTGCTGCTGCTGCCCCAACGGCTATGTAGCCTGACGACCCGAAGACAAACTCTGAGACCCCCTGACAGACCGCTTGAGTTCAGCCTCGTCCTCCAGTGTGTGAGAAGAGAAGAATCGTTTTGTTTTGAGACACACACACACACGCACAGAGTTTAAAAAAAAGAGACGCTTTGGTCCGGAATCCCGTCCCGTCCAGGTGTCCCCCCACAGACACCAGGCGGGTCGGACAGTCCTCCCCGCCAGGCCGGGCTGAGCTGTCATGCTGCCCAAATTCGACACGGAATCTCTGGGAGTCGTCCGATCGCATGGGGAACAACACGGGCACATGCCAAGGAACATGCAAGGTAAGAGCAATCATTTTAGGGCAGTCAATGGTTCTCTAATCGTTTAATTTCAAACTCTGAGAGTTGTACAAATGCCACCAAATAGAGCCGTTTGGTCGCATTCGTACGAACTCTCCGAGTTTGCACTTTGCAGACCTTCATGAGGGTCCGTTTGGAAGTCCTTAAACAAAACCCCACTTTGGAAAGAAAGAAAATACAGGCTCCTAATGTAGGGCAGTGAATGGTTCTCTAATCTTTTAATTACAAACTCAGAGAGTTGTATGTACAAATGCCACCAAATGGACCCGTAAGGGTCCATTGGTGGCATTTGTACAACTCTCTGAGTTTGCGGACCTTTATAAGTTTGGTAATCCCTCAACAAAACCCCACTTTGGAAAGAAATGAAAATAGAGGCTATATATAGGTTGGCGTTATAAGGGGATAAGGTTTCCATTTGGGTGATTTTTAGGTTCCGTTGGTCCTTGGTCCCGTGTGCGTAAAAACCGACTGACTGACGGGGCACAAGAACCTACTCGTGTAGCCTATAGTTCGACTTCGTGCAGTAAAGTTTTAACTTTATAGTTTACTTATTATAGGCCTATTAGTCAACTGTTTTGTTGCAACTTAGTAGTAGCATATTTTCTTTTTCTTCCAGAACGTCCTGTTATAATTGTTTAGCTTCTGTGATTCTGTCACCTGTCAAATGAACTGGACTGTGCTTGTGTTTTTTTTTTTTTACCAAAACAGCACAAGTTAATTAATTCCTCTCGTCTTCTATAATATAGCAAATCAAACGAAAACCCCACAGGGAACGAGTTAAAATGTCAATTAACCACTCAACGTTGTGTATTAATTCTATAGCAAGTAATTAGCCTAGAGTCGAATTTATTGCGCTTGTGCCATTTCCCCCCCTCAAAATCGTTAAATCGTTTCCAAGTGAAATCCGGTCTATTCGTCTTTGATGTGTGTGTTTTTGTTGTTGTTTTGCACGGTAAAATCTGGATTTATTAAAAAAAGATGTATTTTATTTTAACGTTGCGATCACAGCCATCTGAGCAGCATTATGTATATTTTGTTGCAATTCTATCTCACTAAAGTTATGTCCATAAATGAAAACTGAAATAAAACCACAGTGTATGAAATATTAGCCTCCACGGTATAGTGGCACATTTGATGAAGATATGATTAGATGTTTTATTTATTTATATATTATCTCGGTTGACCAGAACATTCACTCTAGATCACGGAGGAGTAGGCCATAAATTGAATTAAAAAAAATTGACCTTGTGTTTTATATATTTTTTATTATTTTGTAAACCTCAAACGAGTCCTTGTGGAAGTTTTCCTCCAGTTGGTTTTGAAGTGAGGATATTAACTAATCCGGCAGCAGCAGGTCATTCATGCATTCATTCATTCCACAGCCATATATAACCCAGCGATCAATTAGACCGACCCTATAGTTTATGGACAAGTTGATAACGACAAGGAGTGGCTTCCACCCTTATCTCTGTGTTTTACGCACAGGGGTGAAACAAATTCAAAATAAGTAGCAGGGATTTAGAACGGATGAACATGTGTTAAATATGTTGTAGGATAGGGTATAGTCTACTTTTTTTGCCTCTCGGAGTGGAAGTACAGCGGCTGCAGGTGTAGAGATATCCCGTTATTGGACTATTTGGACACAGTCTGCCTCTACGCG
This sequence comes from Gymnoscopelus braueri, assembly GCF_963280865.1. Lineage (NCBI taxonomy): Eukaryota > Metazoa > Chordata > Actinopteri > Myctophiformes > Myctophidae > Gymnoscopelus > Gymnoscopelus braueri. The sequence continues at coordinate 45,256,961 of NC_137607.1, read as the reverse complement.
CGAGGCCTTGGTAATAATACTATTTTATATTCGTTATTTTTTTTAAACACTCACAAACCTAAATGGAATGCATCAGAATAAATAACACATCTGGATCCCAGGTTCACAGATTGAAATAAATAAATAATAATCATGCAAAACGAAAAGCCTTCACCACAGCTCATATAGAACTTGTTGCGCTTGATTAAAAGTGATAGCCACTCAACAGCAACATAAATGGGCAAATATTTATGAATGAATGAATTAAAAAAGAGCAAAAGCTCATAGCGCGACACCGAGTGCTGCACTATGAGCTTGTAGATCTTCTATTTTTGAGAACTATGACAATGTATGAGCAAAATGTTGCAGCCAGCTGGGGAATTGTTGTAGCTTATAATTTAAAACAAGTAGCTTAATATTTTGTCAAGGCCCTTTGGAAGCTTCGGGTCAAGTAAACAAACCTTCTTTTTTTTTTACAATGTTGTTCCTCATTGTGATTTTTCCTGCTTGATCGTGTGGTGTTTTTTATTGTAACAATAAATGCGTTTGTGATCCTTGTAAATGCCAGGCCAGGTGTTTGCTTAACGCTGCCATTATAGTCCTTCTTATCATCAATGCAAATGCAACTATTTCTGTCGAGTTGTAAAACAAATGCACTACAATGGCCTGTGTTTGCATTATATTTAACAAAACCGCACAGGGAAAACTGAAACTAAAATAAATAAATAAAAAACAATCACTTTCATGATTGACTCAGTCAAGTGAAGAAAATTGGCCTATTGTTACAGATCAATTCCTCAAGTCCATTTGGAATGTATTTTCGAATACATATCTATTTAAAGCCATTCAATCCGGGAACGCATCTGTGTCATTTTAGATTTTAAACCACTTTAACCATTATTTTATACTTTGGGCTAATCAAAAATAGCAGATACAAGCTCATTGAGCAGCACCGAGTGCCATTCTATGAATTTATAGATTGTTTAAAGCAAACATTTTTAACTCAAATCTTTGCTTCTGGGGAGGTCCCTGCATGGAACAAAATATTTTTAGATGGGGGGGTCGGTGGCCAAATAGGCTACATATCATTTTGGGTGGTCCTTGTCATGAAAAAAAGTTTGAGTTTTTTTCAGAAAAATGAAAAAGACACTTTTAGAATTGACCTCAGGTCTTAATGGGTTAAATATATATTTCTCTGTCGCCTAAAGAGCAGAATTAAGGTTTCTGCATGCATATCTTCATTTTGTCCGTGGGCGGTAGGATAAAGGGAAAAAAAATCTTCTCTCTCCTCGAATCCTTAACTCTAATATCTCACCATTTCCCACGCGATTCCACGACTTAGATTCATGAATATTTATGAGCTTCACTTTCATGCTGGTTTCGCCCTGTCTGTCTGTCTGCAACCAGAGCGCCAACATAGAGAAATAAATGATAATAGTGTGCTTTCAAGCCCTTCCAAAACATAGGGTTATAGGCTAAAATATCGTGATCGTCCAGTACTAAAATTACCCTACACTTCAAATAACTCAAATCATTCAGTCTTCATCCTCCCCTTGTTATTTTTTTCCTCTGGAGGAACAGTTTGATAAATTAATATGTGGTAATTTGGAAAATAAATTGCTTGCATTGAAAGAGGCTCTAACTCTGTGTGTGTGTGTGTGTGTGTGTGTGTGTGTGTGTG
>NC_137607.1:45245301-45250301 GCF_963280865.1 Gymnoscopelus braueri | reverse complement strand
GATCAGATCAGAGTTGCATGAATATAATTTCCCTGCCAAATAGTTTGAGTGCAGCATCTTTTTAGTGAGCGAGGGGGAAGCACTTTAAGAAACCAGGGCTTCTCAAAGATTCATCAGATTTACAGCAAAAAAGAACAAATGATGTTTTAAATAATTTGTCAGATCGGTTTGAATGGTTCATGATCCACCCGTGATTTCTCATGGTTGAACTATAGCCTCCAATTCTTGGACTTGTACCCATACAGAGAATCAATTTGCCGATACAGAGAGGCAGTAACCCTATTTTACAGGGGAAAAAAATTGCACACAATGAGCATAATACTGTACGAGAAACTGAGATGTTTCTCACTTACAGTAAACATAAGACTTCATGTCCTGTGTTTTTTTTTACACATGTTGCAAAAAGGTCAGCATCCGTGCTACAGGTTTGGTTTAGACTGACAGTAATGTTCCCTCCGTGTACTCTAAATGGAAAATTGGAGAGAAACTTCTGTCTCTTCGAAGCACAGTTGTCTCACCTCTTGGAAGTCGATACGGCACACTTCACGTTTTTTTAAACGTGGTGCGGACAGACAGACAGACAGACAAATAGACAGACAGATAGACAGACAGACAGACAGACAGACAGACAGACAGACAGACAGACAGGACAGTCAATGCAGATTCTCCATTAAATCTGTGTTTTGCCAGATATTGACGGTAGCAATTCTAAAAAGAACCTAAAAAAAAAAAAAAAAAAAAAAGAATTCACACACACACACACACACACACACACACACACACACACACACACACACACACACACACACACACACACACACACACACACACACACACACACACACACACAGAGAGAAGAGCAGGTTTAAGGATTCTCCCCTTAGGTTATGGATCTAGAATACGTTAATACACCCTCCCCCACACGTTTGATTTCCCCCTCCCCACTGCTACTAATAATTAATTCCACATTGCAGGTATGAATCTCGGTAATCCCGGAACTGTGAATTATGGATATAATTTATTGGATTTTTCGGACTCCTATGCTCATATTTTTCAATAATTGAGCTCTGGGTGATAGAGCGATGTGTTTGTAAAATCTGTCAGTCTTTATATGGGAGAGTGAATCACAAATGTCATTTTAATAACTGTTAGAATTACATTTTCATCCCATTTAAATATTATAAAGGATTATAAAGGAGTTTGTAATGCAATAATAGTAACATTTATGAGTATGTTGACTATTTAAGTGAATGTTACCTTTGTATTTTTGTTTTTGTCTGAGTTAGCTGAAAGCAAACAATCCACATGCAGTAAAACATTTTACAAAGGAAAATGTTAGATTCTGTTTTTATCACAATAGTTATGAATTAATTCATAACCTTTTTGAAGAAGTGATTTTGGTCTCCTTGCAGTGTGTATGAATGTAATACTGTGTGTGTGTCCATGTGCGCTCTAAACTGTAATTACATTTTCTACGTGTGCCTATCTTATAATTCTATAAGTTCCTGCATGTGTGTGTGTGAGTGTGTGTGTGCGCTGTTTGCTCTGTGTGCGTGTGTGTGCACAGCAACAGGTCCATTTTACACTATAGCTGGGGTCAGGGGCCCTCTTGAACATTTCAAAAGCTTTCACGGCCCACCCATCTTACCATGGTAGACCCGCCGCATGCATTTTCAGAGCATGTTTATTTTAATGATCAATCAGTCGATTGTGTTCCGACTCGGATCAATGGAACTAATGTAGTTTATACTTTAAGTTCTTATTCATTGGTAGCACAATGAAAACTCCCCCTTTTTTACAATAATCTTCCTAAATATTAATGTTATATTATCATTCAAATCTTAGGGCCCTATCTTGGACCTTACCCCGTATGCCTAAACCTTTTTGCCATTTTTTACGAACAGTAATTAAAATAGTTCAAAGTAGCCAATCTACAAGCTCACAACGTGTCGATGTAGATCGGCTATTTTCACTTTTTTAAAATGTTTTTCAAAATAGTAAAAAATGCCAAAAAAGTTTAGGCATAAGGGCGGTAAGGTAGGGCAAGACAGGGCCAAGATAGGGCCCTTAGTGTTTTGCCAATTATTTAGGGGCCCACTTGCACAATATCCTCGTGGTCCAGGTTGATAACCACGGCACGGTAGCATGTAAGCGACCAGCATGTGTGTGCCGGTCGCTTATCCCATGTCCTTCTGCATCTGTCGTCTCCAGGCCGGGTGTGAGCTGTGAATGAGGCCAATTACAGATGCTGGGGTGGGGGTGGTGGGGTGGGGTTACTGCTGCTGGTGGAGATGGGGGGGGGGGGTATAGCGGGGAGGGTCACGCTGTGTTGACATCTTAATTGCTTTCCCTCCACAGGGCTTCTTCAAGCGCACCGTCCAGAACAACAAACGCTACACGTGCATCGAGAACCAGAGCTGTCAGATCGACAAGACCCAGAGGAAGAGATGTCCCTACTGTCGCTTCCAGAAATGCCTCACTGTTGGCATGAAGCTGGAAGGTACACATCACATGCACCACGCATGTACTGCACACGCACACACACGCACGCACGCACACACTCACGCACGCACGCACGCAAGCACGCACGCACGCACGCACGCACGCACGCACGCACGCACGCACGCACGCACGCACGCACGCACGCACGCACACATAATTATAATATTCAAAGGCAGTTTATGTGAAAATGCATCTATGAATGTCCATTGAAATGCCATAATCTTTCAAAAGCATTAATAATACAAAATCATGACGACTAGTGGGGTAATCAATATTTATTTTGGTTCACAGAATGTCTTTTGCAGACTGATTCCTTTATATTAAGATTTAATTACAAATTATAGCAGGTTAGTGAGTAATTTAAATCTTAGGTAGACAAAAAGATAACACTTTCACTGGGTCCTTTGGGTGAAACTGAATTATTGTGAAACTTATTTTTTTCCCCCCCTGATTGAAAATTGAATACAATTCTATAATTCAGCTTCAGCTTTTCATTTAGGGTTTCTGTATCAGCTCAGCTAATAATAAAGTTTTTCCAAAGCTCTGACCTTTATTGTTAAAATGGTTCCAAAATAGCAAAAACAACTCTTTTTGCCATTTGTTGTACGACAGAGTATAATAGGGTTCAAGTAGTTAAAAGGAGTCTATGACCTGGAGCTGCTCATAAGGAGTTGATAGCGTGAAATAATAAACGTTAGATTTGAAGTATTTATCGCAAGTCCATTGTCCAGAGTGACACAGCGATTGAGCGAGGGACGGGCTGGGTATCTTGTTCAAGGGTATTCCGACAGGATAACTGGCTGTCGACAGACACACTGGCTAGCTGTAGCGCGGGGATCAAACGGGCGACCGTTTGGCAACAGGACATTTCTCTGTAAACTCTAAGCCACTCTGGACAATGCCATGTGTTATTCCTGAGAGAAAAATTCAAGCCTTGCAAGGCCAATACCGAAAACATCACACAGCATTCACCGCAGCGGGGCCAAAAACAACACATTGACAACATTCACAGTTGAGTTAAATTAAATCAAACCGGTCTGGTTAGTCTAGTAATGCCAACTTCAGAGCATACTGATGTGTGGGCGGCATTAAAAACCCCAACATGAATACTCTAGACGGCCTTTATCTTAAAAAAAGGATATTGTTATTTTGCAGTCCATCTACTTGGAGTTAATTAATGGCCAACAAATTATTTTGGCCATTTAATAAGTGAATGCGAACCACTGAGATCTGCGTCCAGGAACCATGCCTCAAACAGCTGTAAACATGGGGGGGAAAGAGATCCATGGTGATATTATTTGATTTTGTGTACCATATTTTTCAAGAAGCAAGCCTGTCTGTTAGCAATTATGGAAACTGAGAGCTGGGGAAATATGTTTAAAAAAGAACCCAAAAAAAAAATCCCTCTCTCCTCCCGAATGCCAGTGGTGACAGCGGACCCCCAGGACAGCTATTGTTGGAGAATGACTGCTGCTTAGCTTCTATAGACATGCATGAGCTGAAAACGTTCTGGCCAAAGTGATCCATCGCTGCAGAACACAACACAACAGACACCATCCTTTGTCTGTTCATTCACAATAGAAGTCAGTTGTGCTCCCCAATGTTTTAGCTGAATAATCTAAGTGCTTTTATATTTATATATGTATATAATATATATATATATACAGTATACAGTATCCACTCGACAGAGACTATACTATCACTTTACAATGAGAACTATCTTTGAATCACAATGGAAATCATCTGATGTTACAAGAACATTAGAAAATTATTCTTGGAAACCTATAGCAGCGGGAGGAGTACAATAGTCTTTTTTCTGAACCGATTTGCATTTGACCAGTTCCTCTCGAAGTGAAACGAGATTCCACTGTTTGAAATGATCTGACAAAATGATCGCAGGGCATGAAGACAGAACTCATGATTGAGTCGTATAGAAGCTGTACCCACAAAATGCTAACATTTCAGAGCATAACCATCTGTGTTTTATTTTGAAATGGTGAGCTGTGAACAGCCGAGTGTACCATTTCATTTCCAAAGTGGTGTGTATGTGTGTGTATATGTATACCCTCTTTTGAACGAAACCTCTCATTTGTACAATTGTTCCTGAAAACCCAACAATAGCTCGGTGCTGTTTAGACAGTGAGTGTGAATCAGGCTGGGGTTTGGCTAAGCGCATGGACGGGCCCCGGCCGCATGTGCACTTAAAATGGTCAGACGGTGTGATAGATTAAGTGTTGGGCTTTGGCAAGCGGGGAGCAAGGAGTGGTAACGATGATACTTTTGGCCCGTCCGTTTTTTGATGGCGTTGTGTTTGATTTGAACGTGGGTCAGAACCCTTGTTCAAACAGAATTATCCAGAAGTGACAGCGGCGGGCGGGCGGGGGCCAACCCCACATTCTTCTTCTGCTCAAAGAAAATATTTGAAATCAACTCGTTTTTTTTTCCAGACATAGAATGAGGGGGCTCCATTTCTGAAGGCTGTATGTCCGTTTGGGGTG
>NC_137607.1:45230301-45237801 GCF_963280865.1 Gymnoscopelus braueri | reverse complement strand
ATCTGTCACACCAGGTTGACCACTCAAAAGGTAAACACTACACCCGCACAGTAAAATCCTCAGTGTTCATTTAACTCTGAAAAGTGTACAAATGGAACCAAAGGGACCCGTAAGAGTCCGTTTGGTTCCATTTGTACACTCGTTGGAGTTGAGGATTTTACAGTATGACCTATGTCACTTACAGTACAAACGGGTACGTAGTATGGAGTTCCTATACAGCATGCTGTATGCAAACTCTTCTGCACTGTATGTACTAATATATATTTTCAAAATAGAAATGAACAGTAAAATTGCAGAGGATCCAGTGTGTAAATCAAGCATTTTATAAATGATTGTGTCAACGAAGGACTTTCTTCTTTAATGCAGCCTTTTTTATGCAAGTCTTCCTGGAATGAACTCTTCAAATAATTGGTTCCTTTCTATCCCAATTTTGAACGTTGGTTATTGTTATTGTATAAGTGTATGAGTGCACTTCAGCCATGAATGCCATGAATGTACATTCAACACATTTCAAAAACACTAATAATGTCCTTTTGATGTGCCACTCAAATTCTGCCCTCTTATCTGGTTTTCACTTCTCTGTCTCTCTCTCTCTCTCTGTCCTCCCGTCTTCCTGCCTGTCAGCCGTGCGGGCGGACCGCATGCGTGGCGGACGCAACAAGTTCGGCCCCATGTACAAGCGGGACCGGGCCCTGAAGCAGCAGAAGAAGGCGCTGATCCGCGCCAACGGCCTGAAGATCGAGGCCATGACGCAGGTGATGCAGGCCGTGCCCACTGACCTCACCATCTCCTCGGCCATCCAGAACATCCACTCGGCCGCCTCCAAGGGCATGCCCCTCAGCCACCACGGCGGGCACCACGCCGGGCACCACCACCACCACCACCATCACCACCACCACGCCACCGCCCTGCCCCCGACAGACTACGACCGCAGTCCCTTCGTGACCTCGCCGGTCAGCATGGCCATGCCGCCGCACGCCGGCAGCCTGCAGGGCTACCAGGCCGCCTACGGACACTTCCAGGGCTCGCGCACCATCAAGTCCGAGTACCCGGACCCCTACACCAGCTCCCCGGAGTCCATCATGGGCTACCCGTACGTCGACGCTTACCAGTCGGGCTCGCCGCCCGGCTTCCCGCACCTGATCGTGGAGCTGCTTAAGTGCGAGCCGGACGAGCCCCAGGTGCAGGCCAAGATCCTGGCCTACCTGCAGCAGGAGCAGGCCAGCCGGGGCAAACACGAGAAGCTCAACACCTTCGGCCTCATGTGCAAGATGGCCGACCAGACGCTCTTCTCCATCGTGGAGTGGGCGCGGAGCAGCATCTTCTTCCGGGAGCTCAAGGTACGTTCCGTTGTGCGTTGACCGGCCTAACGTTATCACAGCAGCTGTATGTGTAATGGTGTAATTTCATTCTGAAGCCCAATTCATACTGCACGACGGTGACAATAGCTGACCTACAAACTCATAGGTCATAAGCTTTTAGGTCTACTATTTCATGCAACAGACCTCTAATTCGTTCGATTTTTTAAGTGTAGAATAGATACACTTCCTTATGAAACTGGGAGCTGATGAAATAACAATTTGATATTGATACCAAAAATATAAACACAATATTCAAATATATTCCATTTACAGTTACTAGACTTAATCAGTCCACAATCTAAGGGTCAGAAATGGTAATGCAAAGACAATCTTTGTCTGGGATGTCGTCATCAAGCATTCACACTATGTTTTGTCCCAAATGGTAAATATGTCAGTGCAATGTTGTCATCCTTAATTGAGAGTGAAATGTTCATCAGCTGTTAAACCTTCAATGTTGAAAATACTTTTTTTTATGTTCTTCTTTTACGCACTGCCTCCTTGCTAATGCAATAGTTACTCCAGGCTGGAAGGAGGCCCTCTCTTTTACTCTAGTTTGCCTGTCCGTCTATCTAACGGCCTGATCAATATTCAGCAGTGGTGTGTATTTACCCCTTTTTTGTGTGAGTATGTGTGTGTGACACATATTTGGGCTAGGGGTTGTGAAAACTTTGACTCGGCACCTCGGGCACTTTTCATACATACTAACAGGGGTCCTAGTTTCGTGTTTTATGTGGACTGAATAATGTGAAATGCTTCTTCTCATATCTGTGCTCTGTGTAAAGATATGGAAACATGAGGGAGGGTGGTTTCACCTATTAGCGTGCAACGGGCAGAGGAGGCCATTTTAAATACGGAATGGATTCCCAATAATTACACAAGCTAACCATTAAACATATCAATATTTGTTACTCAATTCTCAGCAGTTCATTTGATTAGGCAATTAAGTCATTAATTTAAATTTTCCGACAATTTATTTGTAGATTCTACAGACAACGCGCTCTGAAAGCTTTATTTCATTAGGCTTATTAACATAGCACACATAGGGGAATATGAGGAACTGACCTTTTCCAAGTAGAACCTGGATTCATAAATGTGCAATGTAACCATTACACACATCTGCTATTCAGTTATTCAGCTCAATTGATTGACTCAGAATATGCATTTAATTTATTGACTGTTGGTCAAATTTTTGTGGATTTTACTTTACATACCGCAATTCCCCCTTAAAAGAAAACGAATGCCAGAGCCAAAATAAAGTAAAGTAAGTAAATAAGTAAGCCTTACCGAGCCCTGTGGCCCATAGGGCAGGAGCATATCTGCTGTTTTTGTACAACACAAACTCCACCCAACAAACCTCAGCCGACAACTGTTGTTGTCCACCAACAATGCCTTTGCGTTTGAACGCTCGCAGGTTGGTTTTTAGCGTGCGTTTGTGTGGTCAAACTGCTTACAGGTTGATTTCAGCGTGAGTTCAGCGTGCATTTGTTCGGTCATAAGTTGATTTCAGCGTGCGTTTGTGAGCTCCCAGGTTGATTCTCTTGTGAGTGGATATTGATATTCAGGTGCTTACATGAAAGGCTGTGAAATGAGCCTGAGTCTCACTTGTTTTTTTAATCCTTCTCGTTCCTCCTCTGGTCCTGTCGGACTCCCTTTGTCTTGTTGTTTCATTGCCATGGGCTTCCCTGCATATTATTCATGTGCTGGGGCCCCACGACGGGCGAAACGAAAACTGTTTCATCATCATCATTATTATTATTACAGGTATTATTATAATTATTTTATTGTCTGAGAGGACTGGGGGAAGAAAAGTAGAACAATTAAATATACAACACGAAGCCAATTAGGCTACAGCACAGACGTGAGCCCTTGAAAAGCACATGTTGACATTTAGCGCGCCGCGCATCATCCCTGCAATTGACATTTTTCTCCATCTGCATTTGCATTCAGTCGGGCAGAAAGCACTTCACTGTGTGTGTGTGTGTGTGTGTGTGTGTGTGTGTGTGTGTGTGTGTGTGTGTGTGTGTGTGTGTGTGTGTGTGTGTGTGTGTGTGTGTGTGTGTGTGTGTGTGTGTGTGTGTGTGTGTGTGTGTGTGTGTGAACACATTCATCTGACAGGGTGTGGCCGCTGCCATAGCAGAGGCTAATAATGTGTTTGGTCATTAGCAGTGAGTGATCATTGTCGCTGTAGTTGTTGTAGAGCCTCTCATCCTAATTCAATTACCCCGGTGCACTTGTGATTGTCAGTCCCCTGATCACCACTGAATGAGATGTCATTATGCTGTCCTCAACATGACTACCCATTTCAGTCAGACAACTCTTAGATTGGATTAGAATATATATTTATTAGCAATATATATTTGCAAGCTTGAGCATGGTATAGAAAACAAGAGGAAGCATAGTTTGGCGTCAGGCCTCTGAATCCATTCATTCCCTGTAAGGATAACATTTTAATGAATGTTACATGCCAATTAGCATTTACAGGGAATGAATTAAACCCCCAAAGGGATCTAGAAACAGAGCCTACAGGTGGATGCCGGGGAGGCGGGTGGGATGACTTCATGGGCGGCAGCAGGTAAGCAGCGAACGCGGTAGCAGGATCTCAGCAAACAGCAGCAGCAGCAGCAGCGACACACGTCAGCTCAGCAAGACAGGGCAGCCAGAGTGAGCAGGTAACAACGCATTACCTATAACCACCCGATCAGGAGGAAAGTGCATGTGACTAGTCACCTGATCGGTTGCCCCAATCCCTTAAATTGCCTGGCCTGAACTAGCTCCGTAAACTGCGCCTCATATCATCCACGCTTAACAGTAATGGAGCCGCGCTCCCGATAACAAAGGTAAAACCTGACCCGCGTTATGAAACTAAATGTGTCGACTGTATAGCTGAATCACCCCGACGCTGTGGTGTGTGTGTGTGTGTGTGTGTGTGTGTGTGTGTGTGTGTGTGTGTGTGGGTGTGTGTGTGTGTGTGTGTGTGTGTGTGTGTGTGTGTGTGTGTGTGTGTGTGTGTGCGTGCGCGCGTGGATTGTTGTATTGTTAGTGTGTGTGTGTGTGTGTGTGTGTGTGTGTGTGTGTGTGTGTGTGTGTGTGTGTGTGTGTGTGTGTGTGTGTGTGCGTGCGTGCGTGCGTGTGTGTGTGTGTATGTGTGTTGTCAGCTTGCTAAACGTAATCTCTAAGTCACTTAAAAACGTTCACCCTTGACCTCCGAAACCCCCTTTTCATGTCTCAGCCTAATATGGCTGATTGTGTAAGTGTGTCTACGACGTGTGTGCGTGTGCGTGTGCGTGTGGGCGTGTGTGTGTGTTAACATGTAGATGAGTCATAGAGCACCAATGAGGTGGGGTTCATGATGGGAACACAGGAAGACCAAAATAAATAAAGTTAGTCAGAAGCCTCGTCTAGCATTATAGGAAGCTATAAATACACCTCATTCTCACACACACACACACACACACACACACACACACACACACACACACACGCACACACGCACACACACACACGCGCACACACGCACACACACTCGCACACACACCTAGACACACACATAGGAGGACATAATGACACATGCATGTGGAGCTCTCGATATTCTTAGCTCTGTAAGAACAAAAGGATATTTCTCTGGTAATAGAGCCAGGCTGGTGGGGTGGGTGGGGTGGGGTGGAGAAAGCAGGAAGGTGTGTGGTGGTGGTGGTGGTGGTGGTGGTGGTGGAGGTGAGTGTGTGCCAAGTGAGAGAGAATGTAGTTTCCATAAGGTGGATGAGGTGACCACAAAGACTCATAACGTGTCCGCTAATGAGAACACACACACTCTCTCTCTCTCTCGTGTGTGAGGTTTATTCTCACACTTTGGACCATGGAGACACATTAAAGAGAGCTGAGTGGTGCCAGGTGTACTGCTTTTTAGATCAGGTGTACGTACTGGTTTTGAGATGGGGGGTGTACTGGTTGGTGTACTGGTTTTGAGATCAGGTGTATGAGCGTTCCTCGTGCACTTAACCCTGTTGTTGGTTGACAGAGGTTCATGTCACTTATACTCTGATCTTCACTCTGCTGGCTACTGTGTAATTTAGAGCAGGGGTCTTCAACAGGGGGTCCGGGACTCCTAGGGGGTCCTCAGAGTTACTACAGGGGGGCTGCCAAATATTTGTGTAATAGGATTTTTCTTTTATAGCACTTGAACCCTAGCAGCATCCCTATTCTGAGGAGAACTTTAGCCAAAAATAGCAGATCTACAAGCTCACAACGCCTCGCACTGCGAGGAGTTGTGAGCTTGTAGATCTTGTAGATCTTGTAAGATCTTGTAGAGCTTGTAGATCTGCTATTTTAAAAAAGAGCAGACAAAGTAAAAAAAAATCACACCCTGTGTGAAGTGGGCGGTGTCTTCCTAGCTAACCACAATACTGAATGGAGTCAACCAATGATGTACAAAAAATAAACAGCACAGCATGTGTCTTGCTAGCTAATCACAATACTGAATGGAGTCGATCAATCATGTACAAAAGATAAATACATTTATTGAAACACTCTTTATGATGGACAAAACCATAACTTAAAAAAAACCAATTTATGGTTTTTTTTAAGTTATGGTTGCTTATATAGGGCTATGCACATGTGTCATGTGACACTGGCCAATCACAGTCCTGAATAGATTGTGATTGGCCAATCACAGCGCAGGATAATTGTACAAATTTCCAAACCTCACTTTTAGGGGCGGTTTCACTGCCCAAGATATTTGTACATTTTCCCAAATCTCACTTATAGGGGCGGTTTCACCGCCCAAAAATCACACCCAGTGAAGTGAGCGGTGTGGTCACAGTGGTCATCACAGTGATGGAAGAAGTGATGGAAGAAGTGATGGAAGAAGTGATGGAAGAAACCATAACTTAAAAAAAAACACATTTATGTTTTTTTTTAAGTTATGGTTTCTTGCACATGTGTCATGTTTCCCTAGCCAATCCCTAGCCAATCACAGTCCTGAATAGACTGTGATTGGCCAATCACGGTGCAGGGTTAGGGGGGTACATTTTTGGCCAATCACAGCGCAGGATTTGGTGTGCAAATATCCAAACCTCACATATAGGGGCGGTTTCACCGCCCAAAAATAATAATAATAGCAGATCTACAAGCTCACAATGCCTCGCACTGCGAGGCGTTGTGAGCTTGTAAAAAAGTTGAACCGCAAACACAATTTTATACAATATAGAGGGGGTCCCTGCTTCATCTCTCTCTCAGCTAGGGGGTCCTTGGCCTGAAAAACGTTGAACATTGAAGACCCCTGATTTAGAGTGAGCGAGTTGTTGTGTGTTGCACATTATGAAATGTACTGGTGTCCCATGGGCTGGGTGGAGAAGGAGATTCACCCACAGTTGGCGCTGGGTACCAGATATACCAGGCACTGCACTGTACTGTATGTCCCCTCCTATACCATGCCCTGTGGACCTGCCTGTCACAGTGCTGAGTGCCAGCAGTATTAATTCAATAACGTGTGTTTGAAATGATAATGGATGGCTACTGGCAGTATTAACATTTTATTGACAACATGCAGTGTCTCCTCTCCTCTCCTCTCCTCTCCTCTCCTCTCCTCTCCTCTCCTCTCCTCTCCTCTCCTCTACCTCTATTGTTCCATGGGAGGGGATGGCTGCCCCTCTCTCTCTTCCTCCAGCTCCCAGCTCAAACACAATGGGAGAGAAGTTCAGGCAGTTTGGCGATGATGGGGGAGCTATCAATGATTCATAGTGTTTATATTCCACCTTCCTACTGTATGTAGTCGTACTCCCCTTTTCACCTCGGCGTGACCCCCAGCCCCCCCCCCCTCCGTCTCGTTCTTAACCTTCACGTATCCAGGGGAAAGTCGACTGACTTCAAGCGCTACTGGAGCGAGACGTGGAGGAGCTGTGGACCTACAGTACAGTAGAGTCTGGCTGACCAAGCTGCAGAGTTATTGGAGTTTATTGTGGCTCGGCTCGTTCAGAAACAGGGGGTCCGGTTATCTCTTTGCTCCTCCTTCTGTTACTGCCTCACTCACCCCTTCCCCTCACTGTCTCTTCCTCATCCCCCTTTTCCTTCACATTTTCTCCTTTCCCTTCTCTCCCTCTTCCTCTCCCTCTCTTTCTCACTCACTCACTTGCTCTCTCTC
>NC_137607.1:45222801-45225301 GCF_963280865.1 Gymnoscopelus braueri | reverse complement strand
TATTGAGTAAGGTTTACTGTAAGCGGTTGAGGTGTTTAGTTGTTGACACTTGCTATTGTTAAAAGTAACCTATACCTAAAAGTAACCTATACTTAGTTGACTGCAGTCCCCCCAGGGTTCTATACTACGCCACCTTCCTGTTTTCACTCTACTCTAAATATCTTCGCAGAAAGAAAATTTAGATCTAGGCTATTTTTGGCAAATGTTCGGGCCTCAAAATAGGGACATTAGGGTTCAAGTTGTTTTAAGGCAGTGGTTCTCGGACCGTCAATTATTTGGGGGGCCCATTTAAAATATCCTCACACCCCACCAATGGTCCCCGGCCCACAGGTTGAGAATCACTGTTTTAAAGGAATTGGCACAATTCATTGTCTTTCTGCAGCCAGTGCTGAGGAAGAGGCCAATGGCAAAATATCTAGCTTTAAACCCTCCCCCCTTTCTCTTCCACCGCCTGCGACAATCTTCAGAAGTTATCGCAACATTTGCGAGCACTTTGGGTCGCTGGGCGCAGATATGGGGGGCGGGGGGCGTGGGGGGCAAAGAGCAAGCAGTGTTTAAGTCTTGTTTGAAGACGACGAGGGTAAAAGCCTTTTTTATTGGCCGGTCAGACAGCTTGTTAAGACTCGTGACGTTAGGGGCGGCTAGGCCCCGCTGTTAGCGCCGGAGCAGCCAAACACTAACACACAGCTGTCTGCTCCACTACTCCTAAACACACTGACAAATCAACCCAGAGAGAGAGAGAGAGAGAGAGAGAAGAGAGAGAGAGAGAGAGAGAGAGAGAGAGAGAGAGAGAGAGAGAGAGATACAGAAGGAGATGGGTAGAGAGAGAAAGCGAAAGGGATGGGATGGAGGCGCACAGAAGGGAAATGGGTAAACAGATTGGATATTGCGAGTTGATTTAGTCAGCTAGGCCGCTAACAAATCAACTCAACAACGTGCTAACACTTTAGACACACTTGGCACGGCACAAAGCAAAGACGGAGCCTCCACATTTCTCTCCCTCCCTCCCTCCCTCTCTCCGCCGCTACGAGCCATCGTTATAAAAACGACCGCTTTATCCAGGAACCTTTTATCAAAAGCGCAACCCCGCGATTGGAAGCCCGCAAGCCGAGAAAAAGGCTCACTCAGAGTTCACCGCGGCGAGCGGGTATACAGAGAAGTGTACGAGTGCTTCTTGTAAAGGTATTGTTGTCTGTGCTGTGAGAGGAGGGTCAGGTGGCCGGAGGGGTGTTAATGCCTTGTCAGGAGAGCAGTAAATAGACGCACACAGAGGCGTCGGTGTCCGTGCTTCGAGTTCTAGGGTTTCTGTTCGGTGTCAGAGCCTTTCACGCACACACCACCAACACACACACACACCCTAAACCAAACTCACCACACAGAGTTATGTCCACAGTGATTTATCAGTACCCCACACGGCTCGTCTTCATCTGTAAGGAAGAAGCAGCTCGGGAGCGTGTCAAACAGAAATGCAGGCCTTCGATTGGCCCCTCGGATGCTTTGGTTTGCTTTGAAGGAAGCACGCATACTTAGAAAACATTCCAAGGCCCATGCATGCTCACTGCACAACACATGCACGGATCCACGCAGAACACACATACTCACCCCATCAAGCTTTCACTCACAAACTCAGCCAATACACACACTGACATATCGTTTCTATCGGGCAGAAACCTCTTATCTCCATATTTTAACTTTTTGTATTTTTTGGGTAAATTAATCCCCTACGTGATCATACTAAAGCGCCACACAAAAGTATCAAAAGTAGCTACTTTGGCTATTTTTTTTTTGAATCCTGAAAAGTCATAGACATTTGCACACATTCACATTCACCCTGATACTCGTACTGCACAAACACGGACACATGTGGACACGCACGCACACACACACACAAACACACGCGTAGACCCTTGCCGCTGTGCTTGCTATGTGCGTGTGTGTGTGTGTGTGTGTGTGTGTGTGTGTGTGTGTGTGTGTGTGTGTGTGTGTGTGTGTGTGTGTGTGTGTGTGTGTGTGTGTGGCGTGGTCTCTATTCTGTGCTGTGTAATCCAGGCTGAGTAGAGGTTGTGTGCCTGCGTCTGCCTCACATCACCAGCCTGTCAACAGCTGTCCAGCGATGTCTATTTCTGATGCTTATTTATGGCCTGCCTATTTTGGACTGTGCATCCGCATGCGCGCAAGCGTGTGTGTGTGTGTGTGTGTGTGTGTTGTATACTTGGGGACAGGGGGACAGGAGGTTCCGGGAGACAATAGATAAGTAAAGGGGGATGGGGTGCGAGGTAGGTTAGTTTACACTCACTTTGAGAGCACTGGGGGTATGTGTGTATTTTAAGCGGAGGGCTGTGGCGATCGGATTTGAGCAGTGATGACTGATACACACCCTGCCCACCCCCCCAATGCACGAACGACACACACACACACACACACACACACACACACACACACACACACACACACACACACACACACACACACACACACACACACATGCACACACCACCCT
>NC_137607.1:45207801-45212801 GCF_963280865.1 Gymnoscopelus braueri | reverse complement strand
GAGTGTCTCATGCCCTCGCCTAGCCTCGCTGTTTCAGCCCCCCTCTCCCCCCACACACCCCTTTCACCAAGCCCCCCCCCCCCCCATTGATGACCCGCTCACACTCCTCTTGTCAGGGAAGTGGCTTCCAGGCAGGCAGCGGCGTGGACAGCCCCCTTTGATGAGGACCCCGACACTCGCTGACACTGCATGACACACAGAGGGGCAGGGGGTCGCCTTTGAAGAGCGTGCAGGGGGGGTTAGCCGCTCGACACTCATCATGGTTTTTAATGACGCCATTTGAATTTTTGGTTCTCGTCCTCCTCTGCCCGAGATGCAGCAAGTGCCCCTGGGTGCAGAACCACGAGAGAGAGAGAGAGAGAGAGAGAGAGAGAGAGAGAGAGAGAGAGAGAGAGAGAGAGAGAGAGAGAGAGTGTGTGTGGGGGTGGGGGTGGGGGGGGGGGGGAGGAGGACAAATGAGGAGAGAGTTCAACAAGCTATCAGAAGTTTTTTCTTAAAGGTCACGGCAGCTTTGTTGTGTTTCTGTCGTTTGTCAGTCTTGATAAAAGAGGATCGGGGTAGATGTCAAGCCTTGCAGGATTTGCAGGATTTGATTATTTTTGATTTTGAGTACTGAGAAGTAGACTGTCTGAAATTGTAGTTTTATTTTTCTGTTGCTTTGCTCCCGCAGTTTAATTGTCTTTCCTACGTAAAGAATAACATGAAGGCCAATTTACGACTCCGTCGTCGTGCGACAAATTAATTATAAATCGGGCTTAAAGGCTAACATGGCGACAGAGCTCAGCACCTACACCACTAAGCTGCTTGGCTGTGGTAACTGCCCCTAAGTCCCTAATGCTGTACTAATACAGAACCATAAAAATAATAATCCATAGCCAGGCGAGTCCAGGCTGTGTCTGTATCAGTGTTGTTGAAACACAGCAGAACACAAGCTATAGTCAGGCAGCCTCGAAATTGCGGAGGCTCCAGGAGGCTAAGTGATTTGGCTCTGGCATGCCAATCTTTTGATACGACGATTGTTATGTCTCCCCGCGGAGCGAACAGCCACCTAGTCAGTCACAACAACCCCAATCAACATGCGATAGGCCTCAGACTTGGCCGTGGCCAAGCGCTGCATCGCTCAAGGTAATAAAACGCCTGGCATTTGCTGGCGCAACAAACGGGCGATACCGTTGTTGACACGGAGTTAATACATGAAGTCTTTGCGGATCCCAACAAACGGAGCCCTTCATAATTTCCAGACGGTACGTGGATAAATAGCATTCCTCTCGGTGGGAGATTGCGCTGCACCTGTCTGAGGCCACAGAAGCGACCATCGATCCACATTCTTCAACTCCAAATTCTTATTGACGTTTTGCGGCGTTCATCAGCGTCACACTGTCAAGTCCAGATGGTTCTCACACAGTGTTATTTCACAACACAGACCTATCCCACACTATCCTGGATCAGACACATCGTCAGTCCAAATGACACCACAAAGAACACAATGTTTGTTGATGACAAAAAAGCGGTAGAGAAAGAACCTCTTTCACTTTTTTCCTCATTCCTTCTCCTCTCTCAATGCGGTCTTTCTGTGTGCATCTGGCTACATGGTGTAATGATTAACAGCAGGCAGCTATGGGAAGCGACCGGCGGTTACAATGGGGGTGGTTGTTGGCGGTGGGTGGCGGAGAGATGTGGGAGCAAGGGCCTTCTTGCGTCACGTTCCCAAGCTCACCTGGCCATCCCTGGATGGATCCCTGGGAGCCAGCGGCTGGCTGGCACTCGGCCGGCAAAGAAGAAAAAGAAAGAAAGAAAGAAAGAAAGAAAGAAAGAAAGAAAGAAAGAAAAAAAAGCCCCAGCAACTTAATCATTGGAAGGAGTCCGAATCGCTCAAACGCTGCTGGCAGCAGACAAACTGATAAAGCTTGTTACGCTGTCAGGGCAGGCACGTAGCCATGTGTGACAGAGTGTGTGGATCAGGAGGTTCACATGAGAAAGGTTTGGTGTTTGGGATGTGTGTTTGTGTGTGTGTGTGTGTGTGTGTGTGTGTGTGTGTGTGTGTGTGTGTGTGTGTGTGTGTGTGTCTGTGTGTGTGTGTGTGTGTGTGTGTGTGTGTGTGTGTGTGTGTGTGTGTGTGTGTGTGTGTGTGTGTGTGTGTGTGTGTGTGTGTTGGGGGTGGGGGGGGGGCTTGAGGAGTTTTTTGTGAGGTTGACAAACTGCACTCTCAGTACGGCGATCAATCAACGCCGATTGACCCATGTGTGTTTGCTTTACACCGCAAACAGCTTTCTCTGCTAAATACTTTGTTAGCCAGTGCCCCCCAGACATCTATACTAGTAGGCCCCCCTACTGTTTTCCCTCTACACCAAATGTCATCGCCAAAAGAGAAGAGATTTTCAGCACATTGTGACACATTTTTAGCTTGATTTTGACGAATGTTTCGCCCCACCTATAGTGATGATAGGGTTCATGTGGTTCAAAGATGAACCACATCTTTGTTTTCCTCAGATGACTTGCATCGAAATTACTTTGTGTCACTGTAAGACAAAATGTATCCTCAAAAGGATTATGATCCCTAAGGTTTTGTTTCAAAACCCATTGTCAGGATCTGTCCTTGTGTTAGGATTTTACTTTACTGTTGTGTTTATTTTATTTTTGCAGTATTGTTTCCTGTTGTCCATGTAGCTGTCGCCTGTGTTGTCTCCCCTACTTTGTGATTAGTGTTAATTGTGTGACTTGTGCCCTGTTTGCCCCCAGCCAATCCCTGTGTTCGTTGTGTATACACACTCTGTTTGTTAACTTTGAGAGATTGTCAGTTTGTCATTTCAGTGTAGGTGTGAGTTTTGTGCATGGTGTCTCTCATACCCCCTAACACTTATACTGCTGAATAAAACAAACTCATAAAAATAAAATAAAAATGAAGCTCGATGTTGCCTATAACCGTGGTTCTCAAAGTGGGGTGCCTGGGACCCTCAGGATTTCTTGAGGGGGTTCCAAATGGACGCTTACAGATTTGTAACTCTGAGAGTGTACAAATGGAACCAAATGGACGAGTACGTTACGGGTTCATTTGGTTTGTACACTGACTACACTCTCAGAGTTGTGGGCGGGGGGGTGACATTAAAACATTTGAGAACCGCTGGCCTATAAAATGAACAAAAAATAAATAAATGAAGCTATAATATGATGTATGTTTGTGTGTGTCCTCACAGGTGGATGACCAGATGAAGCTCCTGCAGAACTGTTGGAGTGAGCTGCTCATCCTGGACCACATCTTCAGACAGGTGATGCACTGCAAGGAGGGCTCCATCCTATTGGTCACCGGTCAGCAGGTGAGTGACCCCGCCCCACCCCAGCCAACAAATCACCTCTCCCCACCAGACAGACAGACAGACAGACAGACAGACAGACAGACAGACAGACAGACAGACAGACAGACAGACAGACAGACAGACAGACAGACAGACAGACAGAGTCAGTCATTGGGTCCGTCATTCACTACTTGGTGTGTCCACAGTTCAACAACTCGTGCCTTTGAAAGCTCACATCGATCAGTGTGTGTGTGTGTGTGTGTGTGTGTGTGTGTGTGTGTGTGTGTGTGTGTGTGTGTGTGTGTGTGTGTGTGTGTGTGTGTGTGTGTGTGTGTGTGTGTGTGTGTGTGTGTGTGTGCGCGTGTGTGTGTGTGTGTGTTATCACAGAGTCATCGGCCCATTAAAAATAGATTAGGTTTATAGGTATAAGGTAATGTGACCAGAATAATCAATTATGCATTCATTTTTTCAATAATTTTTTCCTTCTCCTTCTCTTGGTGGTGCACATGACTTCAATGGTAGATAGATAAAGCATTCAGTTTAAGTCTTAGGAGGAGGAGGAGGGCGAAGGAAAAAGAAAGGACTGTGTGTGTGTGTGTGTGTGTGTGTGTGTGTGTGTGTGTGTGTGTGTGTGTGTGTGTGTGTGTGTGTTATTTACCTTTGCCGGAGGGCCCCTATGGAGGGTGGTGAGGGGCCGATGCCTCGGGGCCTGCTGAGGAGCTCAACGTGTCAGGATGCTATGATACTCCAGTCTGTTTCTGTCTCACACACACACACACACACACACACACACACACACACACACACACACACACACACACACACACACACACACACACTCACAGAGAGAGTAAATACTTATTCATGCTTATAATGTCTTTTACACTCACCGGCAAGAGGACGTCATGCACTTTTAAACACATGCACACACAGGCACACACACACACACACACACACACACACACACACACACACACACACACACACACACACACACACACACACACACAGGCGCACGCATGCACAAGCAGCAGCTCCTTATGAATATGTCTGTAAACAGCAGCGAGGCTGTCAGCTAGACGAGCTAGTCGTTAATTATTGATCGGCTGGGTTATCAAATCGCTGCGCTTCCAACAAAATGTTCTGAAACAATAGATGCAGCCGTGCATTCTGAAGTGAGACAAGGGTCTGGAGTCCCCACGCGTGTCTGTGTGTGAGCTTTTGTTGTTTTGCAGGGAGGTCTAATTTACTAACATGATTCAGAATATAGGCCTAATTTACTTACATGATTCAGAATATAGGCCTAATTTACTTACATGATTCAGAATATAGGCCTAATTTACTTACATGATTCAGAATATAGGCCTAATTTACTTACATGATTCAGAATATAGGCCTAATTTACTTACATGATTCAGAATATAGGCCTAATTTACTTACATGATTCAGAATATAGGCCTAATTTACTAACATGATTCAGAATATAGGCCTAATTTACTAACATGATTCAGAATATAGACCTAATTTACTTTCAGGATATAGACAGGACGAGGAAGTGATTGACACAGGAGTAATGTTTTTACTCAGAAACAAAGCAGTAGTAGTCTCAATGCCACACTATGTAACTCATTTTAGTGAATAAAATGTTTTTTGACCAATCTGTATGGTATGGAATATGTTAATACAATATAATTAATTGATTGATAG
>NC_137607.1:45202801-45205301 GCF_963280865.1 Gymnoscopelus braueri | reverse complement strand
TAGCACAGTAATGTGGCGACACATGACACCCGAGGAGGCTACATGTTGTGAGTCCAAAGTATATATGCACGCACACACGCACACACGCACACACGCAAGCACGCACTCTTCATTTCTTCACTTCTATCCTTATGATAGCCTTATAAATTCTCTAAAATAACCAACGATTAGAACACTGAACCTCCTTCCCTTTTCAAACCACACACAATGTCCATCTTAACTAGAAAGAACTATAGAAGTCTTCATTTTTTCAGTCTGAAATCACTTATTATTTTCATAAAATTAACTTCCACTGGAAGGGTTATTTTATTTCCAGTGCAGCTTCTTGACAGCGGAAAACCTTTTCTTTCTTTCTTTATGTCTTCCTTTACTTTCTTTTTTTTAAAGTAAACAAAATAAAGATTTAAAAAGGGGAATGTTTGGGTTGTTAGCTACAGTATAGCTGTGGCCTGCTAAACTTTCCAGTTGTCCTGCCATGCTGTCATCATTTATGCGGTCCGCTGTCCTTCTCAAAGTGGCCTTGACAAGATCTATGAAATACCAGCGGGTTTAATTTAAAACCTGTCATTCTGCTTCTGTCTGTCTCTTTCTATCCTGCTCTTGTGGCCTCTAACATCAGCTAACAGCGCTTGTGTTTTATAGATTTGTTCTTTGTCTCTTTTTATTTTGTCTCTCTTTTGTTCTGCTCCCTGTCATGGGATCAAACGCAGAATGTGCCTTCTTTTAGAAATGTAGGCATACCCAAAATGACAACGTTTGGACAGATTGAATGAATGAATGAATGATTAAGCGAGGTCTCCATGATGGCTGAAGGATTGTGAGGATTTATTCATGTATACATTTACCTCGCCTTTCTCTCCAGAAGGGATTATAAAGTGCTATTGATTGATTGATTGATTGGTACCTGGGTCACCAGGGGTGAGTGCTACGTCTACTGTAGTGACATTAGTGTGTTTTTTTTACTTTAGACTAGGAGGCCATAACCCTAGGCACTGTCATCAGGAAGTCCAATCCTTCAGTGAAGTTATTTCATGCACAGTTGGTTTTATGTAAATTGATTGACACCTCGTGGTGGGGGGTGGGGCAGGCTAGTGAACAACGCAGCTTCCTCATCTCCAAAGATGAGACAGAGACAGAGATAGGTAGATAGATAGTTGGCAGGCAGGGAGCCAGAGAGAGACAGACTGTACATATATGTTTTATTTGTAAATACTGTTTGCTTTTATTTAAAAAAGGCATAATTATGTGGTGCTGTGCAGCTAAAACACTCTTCATGTGCGCATCCAGCAGCTCTCACTATTATCTTTTAGTCAATGGATATTTATTGTGATGTCTGTCTATCATAATAGGTAGATAGATGATAAAAGATGGATAGATAATTAAAAAAAAGGGTGGGGTTGAAGAAATTTTGACAATAGAGAATACATTCCAGGTGAGAGGTATTCTTTTAATTGCAAATTGGAAGGCGTGTGTGTGTGTGTGTGTGTGTGTGTGTGTGTGTGTGTGTGTGTGTGTGCGTGTGCGTGTGTGTGTCTGTGTGTGTGTGTGTGTGTGTGTGCGTGTGTGTCTGTGTGTGTTTGTGGGTGCGTGCGTGCGTGCGTGCGTGCGTGCGTGCGTGAGTGCGTGCGTGCGTGCGTGCTTGTGCCGATGTGTGTATGTGTGCATGGGGAGGGGTCCTGACCCGTTTTCCCTTCCCTCCCAGAGCTTTGCTTCAGACCTCTGCTCAGAAAGCACTGGTGCAGTCAATTATGCTAATGAATTGTCAATAAATATAAAACTTTAATACGGTCCTGCTTACAGTGAGTGGCAGCTAAGGACTCCACCGCCTGACAAATGTGCTGCGGCTGCAGATATTAAATCGTTGCTGTCGGGCAGAAACCTCTTATCTCCGTATTCTAACTTTTTGTGTTTTTTTCGTAAATTAACGCCTTACTGGATCATACTACAGCATCACACAAAAGCATCAAAAGTAGCAGATCCGCAAGCTCGAGACACGGCGCGAAGTGATGCATTGTGAGCTTGTCGATCTGCTACTTTAGCCGTTTTTTTTATTGAATCCTGAAAAGTAACAGTTTTGGACATATGAGATTTCCACCCGACAGAGACGAAATGCACCTGAAAACAGTGAGCCATGGAGGAGAAGATGAGAGAGAGAGAGAGAGTGAGTGAGTGAAGGGAGTGGGGGATGGAGAGGAAGAGAAAGATAGAAAGAGGAGAGCAAGGAGGGAGGGAGCGCTTCGAGCTAAAGATTGAAACATTGAGGCGTTCTTCCTGCGGGGCTAAGGAAGAGAGGGAAGTAAACGAGAGAGAGGTTTAGGGTTGAAGGAAGGGTCTGATGCCTGGAATGCATGAGGAGAGGAGAGGAGAGGAGAGGAGAGTGGATGCCCCCCCCCTCCACACTCCCTTTTTATTGGTCAGTAATTAGGATTCAGGAGTAAAGCCGTTCTTATTCTCTCTCTCTCTCTCCCTCTCTCTCCCTCTCCCATCTAGAGAGTTAGAT
>NC_137607.1:45187801-45192801 GCF_963280865.1 Gymnoscopelus braueri | reverse complement strand
ACTGTATAGAACATTATGAAGCAAAGACAATAAAGTAGTTATGCAGTTAAAGAATTATGGGTATTTTGTATGGGACACAAAGCAGTTAGGGTGGGCTAAAGTACAGTCTTCTGTCATTTGCAACTACCGTCCGATTAAGCGGAAACATCCTATAAATGCCAAATAGCTGGTAGAAAACACTTACATTAATAAGGTCTCGTTCAGAGCATGTGCTTTTTATGTGAGCATAAAAAAGTCCTTCACACACAAATGAACATTTTCACCAATGTGTCCTGTCAGTGTTTGCCCTCTATTACCAATTGTCAGAACAAATGTTATATAAAACACAGTACAAAACATATTTTTGACATAGATCTACACAGAAACATTGCCACATGTGAAATTGTCTGCGCAGGATGTTTTTAACCTACCTTTACAAAACAGACATGAATATTTACAGTAGCCATGAATAAAATGAAAGAGAGGAAAGCTAAAAGTGAAAAAAAGAATGACATTCTATTTGGCTTTTTTTTTAAAGACACAGCACCCTGAAATGATGGCCGATTACCTGCCAGGGTGGCCGAGTAATTTCCCACCTTATATGTTTGTGTTTGTTCGCCCCTTGTATGTATGACTGAACCCCCCCCCCCCCCATCCCCTCTCCCAGTACCACCAATAACTCAATCTGGAATCCCATTTTGTTAAAAAAAAAAGCAAAGCAAAGGTGGGGTCACCACCTCCTTCTTTGTGTAGAAACAGGAACTCGGTTTGGCCCCTCCCCTTTCTTTGTCCACTTCCTCCCGGGGCTTCTGTGTTTATTCCTACTAACAACAACAACAACACTGCATGTTTAGGCCAGTGGTGCTGACAGATCCTGCTGTTAGCAGAATCTGTCTTGAGAGATTACCAATAACTAGGCTCTGAGTCTGAACTCTGACTGCTCAGAGGCAGTAGAATTTAACACACCTCTTAACTCACTGGCCACAGCCACAGTAACAACAGCCTAGACGCTTCTGCAATCTTCTCGCTCTTCCATCACCAGCTGCCGCCGAACGAACGATTGCAGCGCACGCCAGCACAACCCCCGACAGGAACCCCTGTAAAAGTTTTCTCGTGAAAAAAAAAAAAAACCTTCTATTTCCCTCTTCTATTTCTCATCCTCCTCTTCCTCTCTCACTCCCATGTGGGGTGATTTAAGGCAGGGTGCAAGAAGCCATAGATGCAGGGTGAAACCCTTGCTCTGCTCTCTCTCTCTCTCTCTCTCTCTCTCTCTCTCTCTCTCTCTCTCTCTCTCTCTCTCTCTCTCTCTCTCTCTCTGTGTTCCCTGGCCTTATTACAGGCTGTCAGTTTATTATAAAGCATTAGGAAAGCAGAGGGACACTCGCAGTTACTGTCCTATCGATCGGCAGGGATGGATTCTCTGATTTAGTGTCCGACACCCCCCCCCCCCCACCGCCCCCTACCCTACCCCACCCCACCTCACCCATTCCCCCCATCCCCCCACCCCACTCCACCCCCCCCCCCCCCCCCCGCCCCCCCACAACCGCTCGTTCTCGGCCCTATACCTATTAAGGACCCGGTGCGTTCCTTTGGCTATTGATGTCTCAACATTAACAGTTACAAGCTGCTACAGAAAATCAATGCTCTACTTTTATTACCGGGGCTGCATAACACACGCCGGTGTGTGTGTGTGTGTGTGTGTGTGTGTGTGTGTGTGTGTGTGTGTGTGTGTGTGTGTGAGGCTTCAGCCAACCATCCAGCCAGCTACAGGCCGGTACTTAGCAGTCGAGATGCTGTGCAGGCAGGCAAACACGTGGAGCAGAAATGTCGGGTGTTTTCTAAGTGATTTCTGCAGTGGTAATATCAATCTTGTGGGTAGCGTGCTCAATGGGGGCCATCCAGGGGCCAGCCTGCCGAGGGGGGCCTGCCCGAAGTGTAGATCAGTGTGAGAGAGAGTAGTAACACCTTAAGCTAACAAAATGGAACACGAACGGACATAGAAAGGTGCACTGGATGCAGCCCACGTTAACGTTGGACACAGATTTGGACCAAATTCTGCTGATAAAGACCAGCCGTTTTTATATGAAGCCAAGCAATCTAGAAGTTTAAATTATAAAACTAAACAACAGTTTATACAATTGAACAACTATCCAGTAGACTGGGTAACAGTAGATAATCCAGATCATCTCAAAAACCAAATACCAATTATCCAAGTAACTTAATCTTATTCCAAATTAAATAACTTCATATAAACTTAAGTAAATTGAGTGGACTCCAAATTGCATCAGTTAATGTGATGCAACAGCTTGCAGACTGTTTTTAGCGTCTTGTGTGTTAATGGTAGCTTACACGCTAGTTCGTATGTTCTCTTGTTATCCACTGTAATCCCACCTCACTCGCCTCAATTGTCATCAAACCACAAATATCGATCGTTGCACACACCCACACACACACACACACACACACATTGCTCGTCATCAGCATCAACCTGGACGTGTGCTCGTTCGTATGTGTTGTTGAACAGGAGAATCCAAGACCCGAGCGGCCGGCCGGTGAGTCCGCTCAAACATTTATAAGGGATGCTGCTGTGGTACGGGAGCCCTTTGGGGACAAACAGCCCTCCGGTTCTCCACTCCCCCCCAATCCCGATCAATGGAACTCAAGTTCATTACACACACTTTTCAGCCAAACAGGCTTTTTTTTTTCTCTTCTTCCTTCCTCTCACATGCGTTTTCACTCCTGCCCCTCCTCCACCTCCACACCCATCCCGATTGTCAAGTTGCCGAGCTGCAGTACACTTGCTTGTTTACAGGACTGCTTTTCATACCAGGTGGGTTTGAGGTTGTGTTTTTCTGGTTTGTGTGTGTAGGCTACAATGCTCCCAGCAGCCACAGCTAGAAGTTTACATTATGTAGTGCTTTATAATCATTCTGTGATTGGAATGATTTGTCAGCTGGTGTCAGTTGGGTAATACATAATAATGACTGAATGTACTTAACATGCAGGCAAATAAGCTTTTGAGCGGAGTATATTTTACTCTCATTCCAAATGAAAGGAGCTCGTACGGACATCTGAATTGGCGTAACGCAGATCATCTTCAGTGTTATTGAACAGCTTAGCCAACAGTTTGAATGCTGTTCATAGGGGTTGATAATTCAACCAGGTTCAAACCCAGTCTCAACCCCCCAAAGATAAAAAATAGTTCAATCTTATTCTAAATAATCTGTCGATCAGAGTATTTTACTCTCATTCCAAATGAAAGGAACTCATACAAGACACCTGAATTGGAGTAACGCAGATCACTTCAGTGTATCCCACCTCACTCGCCTCGATTGTCATCAAACCACAATTATTGATCGCTGCCCCCCCCCCCCCCAATCGCTCGTCATCAGCATCAACCTGGACGTGCGCTCGTTCGTATGTGTTGTTGAACGGGAGAATCCAAGACCCCCGAGCGGCCGGCCGGTGAGTCCGCTCAAACATTTATAAGGGATGCTGCTGTGGTACGGGAGCCCTTTGGGGACAAACAGCCCTCCGGTTCTCCACTCCCTCCCAGTCCCGATCAATGGAACTCAAGTTCATTGCACACACTTTTCAGCCAAACGGGCTGCCGCTGAATGTTTTCTCCCCCCCCCCCCCCCCCTTTTCCTCTCACATGCTTTTTCCACTCCTGCCCCTCCTCCTCCCTTCCTCCACCTCCATCCTACAAGCCCTCACCCTCCACGATCCCGATCGTCAAGCTTTACCGAGCTACAGTGCACTTGCTTGTTTTTAAGAGACTGTTGTTCATACCAGGTGCAGGTGGGGTTGGTAAGGTTGAGTGTTTCTGGTTTTTGTGTGTTTGTGAGTGCAGGGCGTGCACGTTTCTTGAGTGCACTTGTGTCAGGTGTATGTGTGTGTGCGTGCGTGCGTGCGTGCGTGCGTGTGTCTGTGAAAGTAGCTGCTGCTCCCCACGGCCACAGCTAGAGGTTATCATTATGTAGTGGTTGCTTCGCTGCTGATGCTAATGCTAATGTGCTCTCAGTGGCCGCAGCCCTGCAGTCCCAGCGCTGCGCTAGCTGGTCGAGCTACTCTCCTCCAATTAGAGGCGGTGGGGTGTGTGGCATGGCTAGGGACGACAGGCCTGGGCTACCCAGGGCCCTGCGGTGGAACAGGTTGATGTTATTGGAGGGAAAAACATGAGAAAGGAGAACAAAATGTGTATAGATACTGGGGGCCACAAATCCCCCATTTCTAGATTGGAATGATTTGTCAGCTGGTGTCAGTTGGGTAATAAATAATAATGACTGAATGTACTTAACATGCAGGCAAATAAGCATGTTGCATGACTCTTGTTCCACATGAAAGGAACTCGTGCGGACATCTGAATTGGAGATTGACGGAGATAGCTTCTGTCTTATTGAACAGCTTATTCAACTGTTTGAATGCTGTTCAGTATGGTTGATAATTCAGCCAGTCTCATACTCACCAGTTCAATCTAAACTAAATCAAATCAAATAATTTGCTGTGGGTTGCTCAGTTGGTTCTGAATCCAATAGTTTATACAGTGCAGCAGTTGGACTGCTCTCAGTGGAGGTACAGTAGATATAATACAACAATCCTGTTGGAAGGATCCATTGCAGTAAAATCCTACCTAAAAGATGCCTAAAGACGTTTCATTTAAAAATACATGTAGCTGCCCTTGTAATGTCATTAAAAGTGTATAACGTGTCAGATCGATGCAATTGATGCCACACTTCAGACATATCGTAGAATGTTTTTTATTATGTTTTAAAAAATAAAGAGGATCGCCGCTGCCATTTAATAGCAGATCTTCCAGAAGCGATCTGTGCGTGCGTGTGCGTGTGCGTGTGTGCAGTGTTGTATGAGAGAGCGTAGAAAGAGCAACAGCCGCAGTCATGCTATGTATTGATCAAGCCGCCCGGCTCACCTTATTTAAACATTACACACAAACAGTGATAAGGAGTTACGCAAGCCTCTTCACCGAGCTGTCATTTTAGCTATCGATCGCTCTTTTTCTC
>NC_137607.1:45140301-45180301 GCF_963280865.1 Gymnoscopelus braueri | reverse complement strand
AGATTGCAGGGTGGGTTTTGCTAGCAAGCGAGGGAGGTGAGTAGATAGACTAGATAGGATTATCGAGCTGTAACGGGGGGGAAAAACAACCCTGTCCACATCCACACCGAAATTCTTTCTCAGAGAGGTATTATTGATGATGATGATGATGGTGGTGTGTGTGTGTGTGTGTGTGTGTGTGTGTGTGTGTGTGTGTGTGTGTGTGTGTGTGTGTGTGTGTGTGTGTGTGTGTTTGTGTGTGGGTGTGTGTGGGTGTGGGTGTGGGTGTGTGTGTGTGTGTGTGTGTGTGTGTGTGAGAACGAGAGAGTGCGAGAGAGAGATGCTAGAGTGAATACTCATTGGTACAGAATGTACTGTAGGTGTGTGACTTGGGGTTGGATTGAGTTCTCAGAAGAAGAATTGTTTTTCTTTCATCTTAAATAACAATACGAAGCCCAGTGAGTCTCACCTGATATGAGTTATCAGAGCAGTGAACTATTGCTCTGATAATTCCTTCAGTGACAGGGTTGACCGTACGGCTATTACCCCTTACCCCAATGCCCCCTTCCTATCCTGTTTTTGCAACACACACACACACACACGTGTGTGTGTGTTGCGCGCGCGTGTGTGACACAAACGTGTGTGTGACACAAACATAGACTGTACTCAAAAGACTGTAGCTTATAGGTTCATATGGTTCATATGGTTCATAGGTTCGGGATTTGCCCCCCATCCAGTTATTACACTGGCCCGGGGCGCAGTCCGAAGAAAGAGAAAAGAAAGAGACAAAACATTGAACAAGACAAAGAAGACTAGACTAGGACAACAAGAACTCAGTCACACTGTCAGTCGGTCACAACAGGAGGGAGTAGAAACTATCCGTCTTCCAGGATAGACAGTCCACGCCTCCACGGGCAACAAGTCCTCCTTTGGCCTCTCCCAAGGGCCACCAGGTTCTCTGCCATGTCACGCCCCCCTGCCTGATTGGATGTCTGCTGGAGGGAGCCAGGTTAATGATGAAGAGACCTGCTCCGCTGCAGGTTGATAACAATCCAACAGCGTGTCATAAAGACAAAACCCTTCCTCCCTCTCTCTCTCTCTCATACCACCGCCACCACTCCCAGCCTCTTTGAGGCACCGCCGTCATCGTAAAAGGAGGGCCTGCGCTTTGATAGGCTTGTATAAATGCCAGTGAAACCCCCAATTGGACAAGGAAAAGCCACAGGTCCCTCCCTAATACAGGAAGTGGACTTTTTCTCCTTATTTTTTTTCGGTCTTCCACTCACGTTTAATTGGCCGAGTTTATTGACAGCGGTGGACTCAATAACTGTTTATGAGCCGGCGGGTTTTATGTGTTGTTTTTGGACTCGGCAGGAAGCACATGCTCTAAAGTTTGGAGGGGGGGCTGAGTGAACCAGCAGCATGTGACTGCCAGGTTTTTATTGATCGGTGGCACTGAAGCAGTATTGGTATTGGAACACAGTGTTATTTCCTCAGCTATGCCTGTAAACTCAGTGTCTACAATGAACAACTTGATGACCATTAAGATTCACTGGAGGGTAAAAGAAACAACAGTCATTGGTGTACACTGTACATTTACATATTTTTGTGGCATTCGGCCAGAACATTTTAGCCAGAATGATTTATGCTGAAAGCAACAGGAGCACGCAGTATAACTCAATGCCTAGACCACCAACAGCAGACATTTTGACGTGAAATAAATGTGGTTAAACACAGGTGTTACCAACCATACTAATTAAGGTTCCGTTCCATTCAGGTAAAACAGCGTCACGGTGCTGGAATTGTGCCTGCTGGCTCTCTGGAAAGGCTCTGATTACACTAAATAGAATTGAACCCTATTTAGCATCATTGGTAACACCTCCCTACTATTTAATGTCAATATAGCTGCTGTGAAAAATGTCTATATTGCCAGCAACTTATCATAAGGATTATAAAGGTCAAACAAAAGAAGAAAGAACTGCCAGGACATGAAATATGGGAATGTGAGCTAAGGAGAGAGGTAACTGTAGAAGGCTTTTGTTGCATTCTTGGTCCTTTGTCAAGGACAAATCAAGACATATGGCTGTTAATGGAAACATCAGCCATTGTGGGGTAGCTCTTACTTGCAGACCGCTCCTGGATGTCCAGTATATATATACGCTGTCGGTATAGTCCTGTGTTAATCATTATACCGGGGAGATTCCTGTTCCATTTTGCCAAAGTAAATTCCTCGCGTGAACCTCACACTTGACATTAAGTGTTTTTGAGTTTCGGAATTAGGGAGCTGATCTGTTTAACAACCACAGTAGACCAGACCACCCTGCTAGCGCAGTACAGTACCTACATAATGTTTATGTATGTCAGTGTGATTGTGGTCGCCAGTGTTCAAACTCAAAGGCATCAGCAGTATTACAATAAGCGGAGTATAGCGGAGCGGCATTTGCATGTGTCTGAGTGCTGCTGCTGCTGCGTGGGTCCCTGGGGCAAGTAGGTGGTGAGGGGCGGTGAAAGGGTGGTACATGTGTGTACAAACACACACACACAAACACACAGACACAGACACGCGCGCACACGCTCACACACACAACCAATGAATGATTCTCAGCACAGATTAGCTCTAGACTAATTAAAAAGACAAAAAGCAAGTGAGTGGCGCAGAAGGACGGGATGATATGTGTGTGTGTGTGTGTGCGTGTGTGTGTGTGTGTGTGGGTGCTGTGCGTGTGCGTGTGCGTGTGCGTGTGCGTGCGCGTGCGTGCGCGTCTGTATGTGTGTTGTGCTCAGCGAGTGGCGGGCGCTAGCGTTGTGATCGCTCGTCAAAACGAAACAATGTATTCTGTGGGACCTGAGGGTCTCTCTCCATCTGAGCGGGTTGGTTCTGGACGCGGCGCTGCAGCAGCAGAGCGCTGTGGCTGTTTTATGTGGAAAAAAAAGTTGATAATTAGTCCCACAGTGACTGACTGAGCCGTGAGATGGAGAGAGAGAGAGAGAGAGAGAGAGAGAGAGAGAGCGAGAGAGAGAGAGAGAGAGAGAGAGAGAGAGCGAGACAGAGCGAGACAGAGAGAGGTGGAGAGAGGTGGAGAGAGGGGCCGACGAGAAGACAAGCGCTTAGCATAGTTAACGCTTTGACCTGACACAACACGACTTCCCCCCATGCTCTCAACCCCCACCTTCCTACACACACAAACACACACGCGCGCGCGCACACATGCACACGCACACGCACACACACACACACACACACACACACACACACACACACACACACACACACACACACGCACGTACACACACGCACACACACACACACACAGTGGTGTTGGACTGTCATACACACAATTGTGTTAGGCCAGGTATATGCCTCTGCTTTGGATATCCCCCCCCCCTCCTCTCAGCCTCCTACAAGAACAGTCATTCTGAACCTGTGGGCCATAAGCATACTGCGAGGATAAGTGGGCCCCCAAATAATTGGCAAAACAAGATCTTAAATGATGATATAGCATTAATGTTAAATGAAATATGTAAAAATAAATGTCATGGTATTTTTATTTATTTTTTTAACTTGGAGTGAGAAGAATGAGTTGTCATTATATTGATAAATAGGAAGTGAAAGTATACTATGTTAGTTCCATTGACCCAATCATTCAAACAAACAGAAGCAAAGTGGACCACTTATTAAGTGGTCAGATGGGTGGGCCGCGAACACTTCTGAGATTTTATCCAGAGAAGGTTGAGAGCCACTTGTACTAGAAAATCACCGGGTTCAGCTTCCCTCTTGCAGTTGATGCATGGCCACTGAGATTGAGAATAATTATGACTCATTGCCACTGTTTATTCATACAAATACACGCTCTGCCCGCCAGCTTGGCGAGAACGACAGGCAGGGGAGCAGATATCACGCTATTGTCACCGATCATCAGCCACAAAGTTGCTCCTTCTTTTTCTCGTCTTTCTTTATTTCTTTTTGGGTTTTTTTTTTTCTTGTCGGGGAGCCCCCTTTCATTATTTTTTCAAAAGGGTGCCCGCGTAATAATTAGCAATTAAAATGCTGTCTTTTTGCCTCGTTTTCACCCTAATTAGCTTGACAGAGACATTGGGTTGTAATTCTCTGTAGTGTTGCACCCCCCCTCACCATCCCCCACCCCCCACCATCACTTCATCATTACTACCCCCACCAATACCACACACACACACACACACGCACGCACGCACGCACGCACGCACGCACGCACGCACGCACGCACGCACACACACACACACAAAGACACAGACAACACACACCCTGAGACAATTTTTTTTCTCTCCAAGAAACCATGGCAACACCTCGTGTTTTTGCCGTGCTCCGGTCTCGCCCTGTCATGCTTGGACAGAATTAAGCAAATCAAACTGAGAAGTGGCCCCAGGAACCTGAAATCAAATATTAAACAGCCAGATAAAATAATTCACAGATGGCATCTGTGCAGAACTGTAACGATCCACAGATGGAATAGAGGAAGATGTGAACGCATCTCTTCACTTCAAATGTCCAGAGACGGCAGTAACCAAGCACATTTTACTCGAGTATTTGTACTTGAGTGTTTGTATTTTTGGCAAAGACACATATTGTGCTTTTGACTCCACTACATTTCTAGAAATTGAAAAATTACATTATGAATTAACCACTTAGTTATAAGTAATATTGCAGATAAATAAAATTGCATCTACACAACCGTAGCTTGCGAGGCATATGATATAAAATAAAAGATAAATGTTATATTATAATAATAATATAACAATATTTTGCCAAAAGAAAATGAAAAATGAAAAATTACCAGAGAGGAGGGGGGAGGGGGGGTATCCAAAGCAGAGGCATATACCTAGCCTAACACAATTGTGTGTATGACA
The DNA here is from genome assembly GCF_963280865.1 of Gymnoscopelus braueri. Classification (NCBI taxonomy): domain Eukaryota; kingdom Metazoa; phylum Chordata; class Actinopteri; order Myctophiformes; family Myctophidae; genus Gymnoscopelus; species Gymnoscopelus braueri. The sequence goes on along the minus strand of NC_137607.1, from coordinate 45,175,438 downwards.
GTCCAACACCACTGTGTGTGTACGTGCGCGCGCGCGTGTGTGTGTGTGTGTGTGTGTGTGTGTGTGTGTGTGTGTGTGTGTGTGTGTGTGTGTGTGTGTGTGTGTGTGTGTGTGTGTGTGTGTGTGTGTGTGTGTGTGTGTGTGTGTGTGTGTGTGTGTGTGTGTGGTAATCCCTCTCAGTCTTGTTTTGCAGCACAGCGGTCGTAGGTTCAGGTCTGTGATAGCGCGGGGGTCAGACAGCTGAGTGGCAGCAGGAAAAAGCACATGTCATGTTTGTTTGGAAGCCCCCTTTGTCACAGCCAAAGCCCCAAAGCCCCCCCCAACCTCTAAACCCCCACCCACCACCTCCAACTCTCCTCTCTCCTTTTCCTGCCCTCTGCTTGGCCTTATTTAGCCTCTGTCGTGTCACACAGGGGTCAGAGGGAGAGCACACACACACACACACACACACACACACACACACACACACACACACACACACACACACACACACACACACACACACACACACACACACACACACACACACACACACACACACACACAGTGTAATAGCATGGTAGAGTGCATCATAGATGGAGGTGCCTTGAAGGACTGACTTCTCATTCTCTAGACCTCATTAGTCACTGATTGATCTCCTCCCCCTCCCTCTGTCTCCTCCCTCCCTCCCTCCACCTCCTCCCCCTCCTTCTCCATCCCTCCATCCTCCCTCATCTCCTCGTCCATCTCCATCCATCCCTCCCTCCCTCCCTCCCTCCATCCATCCATCCATCCATCCGTCTCCTCCTTCCCTCCCTCTATCTCTAATGCTCGGAGAGTAAAAAACTATGAGATGATTGTGTATATGGAGTGTGTGTGTGTGTGTGTGTGTGTGTGTGTGTGTGTGTGTGTCAGCTGGTTCATTAGGGCAGGTGCGTGCGCATAATAGTCCAGGTGTGGGCCAGATACAGGGACCCCGTCATTCTCTATTAGCCCTCCGTGAGCCCTCTCAACCTGGAGTCAAAAAGATTAATAAAAGATCACACACACACACACACACACACACACACACACACACACACACACACACACACACACACACACACACACACACACACACACACACACACACACACACACACACACCACACCCACACACACACACACACACACACACACACACACACACACACACACACACACACACACACACACCTTTCTTTCAACCTGATTGCATATTCTGTACTCGTCATGATCATTAGAAGGACATACAGTGTCTTGTTGCACCATTATCCTTTTAGCACATTTTTGTCTGGTCTTGCACCAATCTACCTCAACCCCCCAGTGACCTTATTATTGTCAAGGAAAGAAAGTGCTTCTAGCTGTGCAAAGAGGCAGGATTTTGTACAGGCGGAACACAACCACAGCCACAAAGAATGATATTAAAAGATTTTTATCAATGTCCTGTCAACCAAGATGACTTCAACCTGTGTTTTATTGGTAATCAGTCAATCTGATGTGTTCTCTTATAATAATTGTGTTTTTTTAAAAGGCATGCCCGATTATTTTTGCGCGTGTGAAACAAAGCTTTCATCTACCAATGTGCAATGTCCTAATGTTGAGCGTGTGTGTGTGCGTGTGTGCGTGTGTGCGTGTGTGTGTGTTGTTTTGGTTCAAACGGCTGCAGCGTTGAAACACGGTGACTGGAGGTTGCTAATAACGGCTGTAATTCTGCCCTACATAATTCATCGACTCCTGGGGACTGAGTCTCTGAGGAGGACAGGATTTCTTTCTGCCCTCTCCTCTCCGATTCCCTCTGCCTCTCTCTCTCTCTCCAGAGACGATTCAGAATAAAGGGGACTGAGGGTGGATGGGGGTTGAGGGGGGGGGATTAAGGAGGGGTTTCATCATTCGTCCCATTTTTAAGTGCTCTTTAGTATGACAAAAACACCTGCAACCCCCCAAAATTCAACCTGTAACTTTGTTTTCCGTGACGGGTAATAACACAACTTACTGACACAGTGCATCTATATAAAACCATTCCAGGACTTTTAATGAAAATGTCCGCGGCAAAACTTCCGTTTTGTCATGTGAATGAATGGGTGAATGTAACGCACATTGTAAAACCCTTCGGATAAAGGCACTATAGAAATGCAAACTACATCATGCAGCATCCCTCTATCCCAGTGGTTCTCAAAGGGTGGTCCAGGGACCCTCAGGGTTCCTTGAGTTGGGATCCAAATGGACCCTTACAGGTCTGTAACTCTGAGTGCGTACAACTAGAATAAGGGTCCATTTGTTTCCAGTTGTACGCTCTCAGAGTTATGGGGGGGGTCCTCCAAATAAATAGAAAAGTTCGAGAACCATTTACCACTGCTACCTTCACCTTTGCTACTATTAACCACATTACCATTTACCACTGCTCTAACCACTTCTTCCCTGTCTTGTTTTCCCCCTTCCTCCAGACGTGAAGAACCTGGAGAACTTCCACCTGGTGGAGAGTGTCCAGGAGCAGGTGAACGCGGCGCTCTTGGACTACGTCATGTGCAACTACCCGCAGCAGACGGACAAGTTTGGACAGCTGCTGCTGCGGCTGCCGGAGATCCGCGCCATCAGCTTGCAGGCCGAAGAGTACCTGTACTACAAGCACCTGAACGGAGACGTGCCCTGCAACAACCTGCTCATCGAGATGCTGCACGCCAAGAGAGCTTAAAGGAAGAGAGGAGGAGGGGGGCGGCCGTGGAGAGTGGCCCTGGGGTTAAGACTACGTTACCCACAACACAATTGTGTCGCCCCCCCAAAAACTCTGCCCTCGCTAACACGAACCGGTCTTTCCCTCCTTTGAGGCGACTATTGTGGGTTAGTTCTCTGCGGAGTAAAGACGGAATTTTGTTTGATTTATTGCGCTTTTGATGGTGAAGTGACACAGTAAATTCAAAAACTGAAAAGACTGAGGACTCCATTCAGAGACAGACATACACTTACAGACTGATATGGAAACCTACAGACTCAGCTTATCGATCCCTTTACTCCTAGAACAGACGGTCAGAGCCGTCGGTTCTCCCTGGCTGTATAGACTCTGAGAAACAAGAGAAGAAAAAAGGAACGAATGCTTGAAGCTGTACTTTGTGACTCTTATCGGTATCTAATTTGTCTGTACAAACAAACTATCAAGGTGATGCAAAGACTGGCAGACTGCAACTTAAATTAAAAAGAAAACTAAAACAAAAAAAAGACCCCGTGTATTTTACCGCCAAGTGACACTGTAAGAGGCTTTTGTACAGAGAAAAGAGTAGTCCTCGACACGGCCCGTTGGTGAGGACAGTCATTTGGTAGCAACATCTTGTCTGTGACCTGGCCTTTTAGATGTCAGTGTTGGTACGGTGAAGACAAGCAGACAGACAGGCAGTCGAGTTGGGCTGGAGACGACTACTACCTTACATAACGTCGCTGTCGGGCAGAAACCTTGTATCTCCATATTTAAACTAAGCAAAAATAGCTGATGTACAAGCTCTCAACGCGCCCCGGTGCGACGCGTCAAAATATTGTTGATCTTCTATTTAAGTTTTTAAGTGTTAGTAGTTAAGTGTGTCTGTCGGGTTTATACACATTTAACGAGAGCTTGTGACTATATAATAATAATAATAATTAGATCAATTGGAACACAGGTTCTCTTTTTTTCCATTTCCTGAAAAGGAACAGTTTTGGACATACAAGGTTTCCACCCGACAGTGACGACAAATATCTACCTACCTACCATCACGTCTGTCTCAAAGAAGAAGGGAAGAAAATGTCCCGGTCCTTTTGCAAGAGCGAATCATCATGATCAAAGAAACGTTAATGAACAAAATGAAAAGATGATAGGGGAAAATAAAATAAAGCAATTTTCGTGATTCTTCTTTCAAACTTCTTTCAATCCTTCTTCCCAATCATATTTCACTTGAGCAGTATTTCCTCGTGTGTATACCTCCAGAAATTTACACAACACAACTGTGGTTTAATATCATAATGTATTTAAAAACAAACTTTCCCTTTCATTAACTCATTGACTGCCAGAGTTAAAACCTCGTTCATAGCAGCCCTTGCCAGCGATTTTCGTGTTTTTTTGTTTCGTTATTTTGTTATTTAATTCACATCTAGAAAGTCTACCTTGACACTTGAATCGTTTTGATCGTTCCACCACCAGAGAGCAGCACATACCAAGCTTGATCGCCTCTCGATCACACTCGCCCCCTCCCAGACCCACTCACACAGTGAAACACATGAACCGGAAGTGAAATGTCTCAGATTCTGTTATCGGCGAAAATTACTTTGTGATGCACAACGGGGATGACTGTTCGTCACCCAGACCATAGATTATAGGAGGGGAGGTCTCCGATCGCTTTTCATAGCGTGTGAAAAACCGTTTGTTTCCCTATTATGGTCGAAAATGACTGGGGGGAAAAATGTAAAACCGAAAACGGAACCCAAGTCATGGAACCGGATGCAGTGGTGGTTGAAGTAAGTGGAACCCGAAACTTAGCCTGATTCATAACAGAATAGCGTGATCAGAGCATAAAGATCAATAAAGACGTTAGATCGCATTAATGCGATCCTGGCGGCCAAGCGCGCTATTTATTAGATCGCGTTAATGCGATAATGGCGGCCAATGAGTTAAAAACTGGAACAGCATCAAAATAAAAAAGGAGGAGAAAAGGTGACACAGCCTTTTTTTTCTCGCCCCTTTTTTCTTTTTTTTTGTCAATAACAGACCAAAGCCTGCTGCAGAACAGATAAATAAAAATAACAACAACCTTTAAGCTATCAGTATTATTAAAAAAAAGAAAAGAGAACAATTGTGATGTCACATTTACGTGAGTCTTGCCTTATTTCATTACCATGCTAGCTAACCGTGCAGATGTGAATGAAAAACTTATGTACAAATATATAAATATATATATATAAAGTATTACATGTTGTAAAGATAAGACGAAAAAAGACAAAAAATTCTGAGATGTGTTTACATTCATGTGGTCAAATGGGAGAGAACTGTGATGAACCATAAATTGCAAAGCAATGATTTCCTAAAACAAAAAAAAAGAAATTAATGAAATGAAATGACAAAAAAAGAGAAGTCCTTCGTTTTATTTTAATTTTGTATTATTATTTAGTGTGTACAGTGTTTTATCTTATGTTTATTTTTTATTTTTTTGAGTACTTAAATTATGTCGTGAGACACTAAAATCAAAAGGAATCAACACTTAAAATTTTAATTTCTACCTGTTGGCGTTAAATCAAGTTATTTCTTTTGCGTTTTTTTTGCATTTTACATTGCTGTATAATGCCTGATTTAAGCTTGGTTGTGCTTCAAGTCATGCGTTGAAAGAAATAAGTGAATCTACAAGCTCACAAGGTGTCGCATCCGTGTCACCTTGTGAGCTTGTAGATTAGCTTTTTTTTTTCCCGATGACCAACAGCAAAGTATAATTCAGGCCTTAAGGGGTTCCATTTTGTTTCTGACACTTTTTCATTTTTTTTTGTGTAGAATAATTTTTCAGCTTTTTCATTTTTTACAGTGTTTTTTCCCTTCTTTTCTTTGTTGTACAGTGTGCCACTGGTTCGGCTTTTAAATAATGAAGATAATTTATTACCTTGTGTTACACGATGTGAGGTGTCCACACCAAAACTAATTTGTTTACCGTAGCATGCTTTCCTTTCCTTTTTTTCCCTGTTATTATTTGTTTCCGTTCAAGTAGTTATTATCTCTGAGATGCCATTCAAAAATAATGATCGCGAAAAATTATCATGGTAAATTTCTTTCTCGAGTTTTCCTTAAATGTCTATGGAAGTCTGTACATTGAAGAGAATATTGTATTTAAGTGAGTCGGTGTGGATGATATTGGTGTTGAATTCTGGGTTTTGTTCATTATTATTATTATTATTATTATTATTATTATTATTATTATTATTCAGTTTCACAACTAGTTCAAATCTGCATCTTTCTCTCTCTGTCCGGTTTGTTCGTATACCAAAGACTGCATCTGTTCTCTAAACTTGTGGTTAAACTTGTGTTTGTGTCCAAAAATGAGCAAGACAGATTTCGGCTTTCCTTAACCTCCTCAGCCATATTGAAGTTTGGCATCCCACAATATCCCTTTGTGGAATTTTACACCTGTAGTTATTGTTACTGTTTAACCCCAAAATTGTCATAACAGCCGCTCCCCACAAACGACTTGTAATATTATTTCACTCTTTCACGCCATTGTGTAACTCGCCACATCACAGAAGGATGGAAAAGGTCTTTCAACGGCATGTTTCTTGTACAGTATACATTGACTTTGATGTCATTAACGCCAGTTCTAGTTTGCCAGTGATCAAACCCACAGTCTTTGTTTTCCCCCCCTTTCGACAAAGATGCGACGTCATCTCTTGCTTTTCTAAGTGTTAAATGGTGGTAAATTCATTCAGTGTTCATTCAAAGCAAGCAGTGTTTGCAAAAGAAAAAAAATGAAGGAAAGCGACATTTGGGCTTAACCACTTAAATCTCAGTGAAACAGACTTGAGTTGCTGTACTGTACTTGGACCGCTTTTCTACACCAAATCTCTTATGCCAACAATAGCCGATCTACAAGCTCACAAAGAGCTTGTAAATCTGCTATTTTTGACGAATGTCCCCCCCCCAGAATAGGGATGCTGGGGTTCAAGTGGTTAACTCCATCATATGCCTCTGAAGCTTTGCTCCCCTCCTGAACTCTGACCCTATAGGTGCACTGCAAACAAATTGCGTCTAACTGATCCGACAATCTTTGCTGTGCCCAAAACCTTCCAAGCCATCCGCCATCCCGTCTTCTGGTCCAGTTCTGCAGCTGCCTTGGATGCCCCCTCACACACATATGCACACAAACGCACACACACGCATGCGCGCGCGCACACGCACACACAAAACCCGGCATGCAAGTACTACACATACTGTACACATTCATGTACTAACTCTTGACAATTGCGTGCGTGTGTGCACGGGCACACACACACACACACACACACACACACACACACACACACACACACACACACACACACACACACACACACACACACACACACACACACCAACAAGGCTTCCCTTCGTTCGTTTGACCTCTGACCTCTTGCTGTCATCCTGTCCACCCCTGTCACGCCACTTCCTGTGAGCGGGGAGTGTTTCTTTGGAGCTGATGGAATTTTTCCTCATATTTCAATAAATAATTATTATGCTTAAAACGCTGTCCTCCTCTCTTCCTCTGCTCACCACAGAGACTTGTTACAGTATGTGTGTCATCCAGAGATAATCATTTATAATATGATGTGAGATCTATATATAATGTGTCTTGTTTCCCAAGCGTTCCAAGTTTTGGAAAAAAATATATACTGATATTGACCATGATACTGACCATGGTACTGACCATGATACTGACATGATACTGACCATGCTACTGACCATGATAGATACTGACCATGATACTGACCATGGTACTGACATGATACTGACCACGATACTGACCATGATAGATACTGACCATGATACTGACCATGACACTGTCATGACACTGACATGATACTGACCATGATACTGACCATGGTACTGACATGATACTGACCACGATACTGACCATGATAGATACTGACCATGATACTGACCATGACACTGTCATGACACTGACATGATACTGACCATGATACTGACCATGACACTGTCATGACACTGACATGATACTGACCATGATACTGACCATGACACTGTCATGACACTGACATGATACTGACCATGATACTGACCATGACACTGACATGAAACTGACATGAAACTGACCATGATACTGACCATGATACTGACAATGATACTGACCTTTTGATGTTATGGTATTTTATCTGCTATTTTATGTAATTTCACACTCTACACTGGTTTCCTTAGTGTTTTAAGTGTTGTTCTTGATATTAGCCTTCAAAATTATGATTTGGAGTCAAGAGTAGGACAACCTTGGTGGGGTTTGAACCAACGATCTTGGGAACACCTAGAGACCATTGTTATGTTATGTATGGACATGTACTGTAACCTTCTTTACCCCTGTGTGTGTGTGTGTGTGTGTGTGTGTGTGTGTGTGTGTGTGTGTGTGTGTGTGTGTGTGTGTGTGTGTGTGTGTGTGTGTGTGTGTGTGTGTGTGTGTGTGTGTGTGTGTGTGTGTGTGTGTGTGTGTGTGTGTGTGTGTGTGTGTGTGTGTGTGCTCTCTACTGTTGTCTGTGGGTGCAGTGCTGCAGGTGTGTTTTGCTGATTGAGTGAGTGGATGATTGACATTGTAGGTGGCGTCCGGGAGATGATTGGTCGCAGCCTAGCGGGAAGGATATAAGAGGCCAGGGGCTACTGCCATCTCCTGCCATTGCCTCTCTCCTCTCCCAGCCAGACTGCCAGCAACCACACCATTTGTTTGCTCATTGTGCAAAGGTATTGAACAATCTTCAGCCTGGTTTTGGTAGGGGTGGGTAGCATTTATTTTGGGCCGCCACACGAGCCGCCACAGTCTCGTGTAAATTATGTTTTAGGGTGAGCGTTCGGCACAACTGCCAATCAAAGTGACTGTACTGGCCAATCACAGCGCGTCTTTTCCGGGACTTGGCAAAACACATAACAGCATAACATCTGTTTAGCAGACTACGGCGGCTCGTGTGGGACAACCAAGGCATGAATGCGTGTGTAATGACAACTAACAACAGATTCATGAAACACATTTTAAGCTTTTGACCGCAACAAATAGCGTAAGTAGCGATATGCTTATGAGCTCTGCTCTATGCTATGAGGGCTGTTGGGGATTGATGGGGGCACTGCTGGGGGCAATTCTGCAAATAGACCCCATGGCCAGTCATTTGGGATCAATATAAGTAGGAAAAACCGCCTATATGTTATTTTAGTCCAGATTTGTCCTTTAAGGTTCGGTTTAGGCATAGTTTTACTGAGGTTAAATTATTAAGGTAAGAATTAAGGTTAGGGTTGCATAGTCATAGTTGCAAAAATGGAAGAACTGTCAATCACAGCGACTATACTGGCCAATCACAGCGGGTCTTCCTAGACCTGCGGTGGGATCCATAAGCACGCACCACTGACGCAGCTCTCATGCCACAGAAGCATGGAAGATGCAAGTGAGAATGAGCTAATAAACAGCCTATTGTTGTACATGAACAGCGGTTTTAAAAGCCATAAAATAAGGCGCTCGACACCTTTACCTCAGGAAACAAGTCGGTACCTTGATGTGCGTGGGACTCGAACCTGCAAACTGTCTGTAGCAGAAGCAACCGATCGAGCACACGTCACCATGAGGCTAAATACATATGACTGAACAATTTATTGATGTTAAAAATGAAGCGTGCTTTATTAGGATCTGAACAAGGTACAAAAAGTACAGAAAACAAGACAGGGAGTAATGACGTCGTGGCTTCCCTGTGGATCTCTGATGATGATGATGTCAGCCTTGCCCAAATATGGAGGGAGACGGATCTGACATTCACAAAATGTGAAAAAAATACTCACACAAAAATAAAATTCACAATAGTGAAAAAGATTGGGGAATTGACTTCCTTGGCTTATTGGCCTACTGGAAATTTGGCACTGATCGGTCAAGTGGTTTGCAAGATTAGCTCCGGAAAGCCAGACAGACAGACAGACACACGCACGCACCCCCACAGACCCTTTTCTAGAGGGCTCAGTCCCTAGGTGCCATGCCATACGGTAAAAACATTAAAAGAATGACAATAAAATGTCAACATTTACATTTATGGAACAAAATTCAACAAAAGCAAGCGATAACAAGAGATTAACAATGCAAACACAACAACACAACACAATGCATGTTAAATAAAGTAGATTTAAAGGTGGTGTGGTTATTATTATTTTGATATCTATTTTTTTTTTTTTTAAGTTAAAGCGCTATAATATTCTCATAGTAATCATTGAGCAGACAAAACTGGAACACGATACAACTGAAGCTGATAAATGATCTTTGTGGAGTTCTCTCTCCTGAATGGATGAAATTGGTATCCTGACCTGAAAATTAGTTTTCTGTTTAATGAAGAGCTGGAGAGATGGGTAGACTACTGAAACTGAACAAACACTATATTGTATTGATATAATTATATGATTTATATATGATTACTATCAGCTATTTAACGCTTACAAAAACAAATATAGATATATCACTTACACCCCCTTTAATTGTTCCACGGGTTAGTTCACTCACACATCAAAAATATCAACAGCCAAAGAAACAGGAGAAATAATAAGAAATACAAAGTTATAATAACAAGAACTCCGGAGGTTGAGTGATAAGTGCGTCCCATAACTGCAATGTCCCGGGTTCAATCAATGCTGAGGAAAACCATGTTGTCCTGCCTCTTTAGTCTACAATGTCCTGTCTAAAGAAAAGCAAGCAGAAATACCAAATAATAATAATAATAATTTTATATCGTTGCGCAATCCTCCTATCTCCGTATTTTTGTTTTCCATAAATCAGTGCTATTGAACACCCTTAACGTCTGTGTGTGGGTTTTTATAAATATTGAACCAATGAAAAGTGTTAAAAAGCGCTTCTGACTAAACCTCCTAACTCCATTGGATCCTCAAACTGTCAGTCAAACGACCTAACTCCAACTCAGGTTTTTTTCCCGTCTGACTTCGTCATTCTAATCAATGATGGACAAAACAACCATCTCCACATTCACTGGTCAAAATCCTCTTAACTCCACTTGAGCTGATGACACATGCAAGTATCTTACAATGTATAAAGTCACAATACCCACTTTGATGAGGCAGTATTGTGTTGTTTTAAAAACGTGTTTTTTTAGTTTTTTCATTTCCTGAAAAGTTGGTTGGTTGGTTTCTGCCCGACAACAGCGATGTAATAATTTCTATATCAGATCACAATGAACTGAGGTTTGCGGTTTAGTCTATGCAGACGAGACCGTAGCTCTTCCGAGGGGCGTGGCTGCGAGGGAAGCAGGAAGTGGTGAACTCCAGCTCCATGGGCACGTGAAGACTACAGCCCGTCGTCATGGAATCCACGTCTGTGGGAGGAGCCTCCTGGAAGGAAACATCAACAGCAGGGGTTGGATGTCAATGCACTGCCTAGTTATACTTATAATAACACACATACACAAGAAAAGGTTCTGAATCAAGAATCCAGAGGGTTTAAGCCTAATGTATGCAATTTATGCATTCCCAATTTGCATCGTTCCCGACTTCACAAGTAGACCGGCGCCATTCTAGTATTTGAATTAGGTATTAGGTATAAAAAATAATAATAGGTTCATTCATAATGTGCTTTTTTTGGAGTCAAAAGTAAAGTACAGTATTTATCTTTGAAATCTTGTGGAGTGAAAGTCTTAAATATCGTCTCTGTCGGGTGGAAACGCGTCGTTAAAATAGTTAAAGTTAAAATATTGAGATATGAGGTTTCTGCCCGTACAGCAACGATATGAAAAAATACAAATACGAGTACAGATACTCAAAAAATGTACTTAAAGGGATACTTCACTTTCACATAAAATAAACATTAAAAATAAATATTAAAAAAAAATGAAAGAAGTTATGGCAAAATAAAGGCCCCCTCACACATTAGTAGGACACTCTAATGCGTGAGGGGGCCGTGATTTTTCCATAACTTTTTTCATTTATTTTTAATATATTTTTTAAATGTTTATTTTATGTGAAAGTGAAGTATCCCTTTAAGTATAGTAGTCAAGTAAATGTACTTGGTTACTTTCCACCAGTGGCATTGGCAGTATTTTAGAGAGCTTCTTCATTAGACATGCTGGTCACAGGTGAGTGGTCTGTCAACTCTGGTGCTACACAATCCTGACTGGGAGCTTGGCTTCCAGTGCCTGCATGGCCTGTCTGTCTGTCTGTAGACACATTAGAGCTGCTCTCACTCCCCATGAATTTGTATAAATAATGTATATACATTTACAACGCTGGCGCTCTAACAAGTGCAGCCTCAGGTGAAAACGCTCAGAAATGCATGCTGCGCGCGTCCCCGAAGGTAGAGACGGCCGACCCCACTCACAACACAACCAAACAGAAAGAGAAGAATAAAATGAAATAAAGAAATACACACAAATGAATAACTCGCCGAAAGCAACACACGCGCACACACACGCACGCACGCACACATGCACACACACTCAAAAGCAGCTTTGCTTTCTCGTTATGCACGTGTGTGTGTGTGTGTGTGTGGGGGGGGGGGTGCACATGCGCGCGCACACACACACACACAAACATTTGTGTGTGCACAGACACGGGCACCACCTCAAACACATCTACACACACATTTCTCTCTCTCTCTCTCTCTCTCTCTCTCTCTCTCTCTCTCTCTCTCTCTCTCTCTCTCTCTCTCTCTCTCTCTCTCTCGCACACACACAGAGACACACGCACACACATACTCCGCACTGTCAGTTCCTAAACGAGTTTACCCTACATCGAACAAACAGCCTCAAGTTGTGTCTGTCAGTCTTCTTATCCCAAGCTCTTACCATCTGGAACCACATCTTTCACTTTCACCCAGACGTCTACGTCGTGAAAGAGAGAGAGAGAGAGAGAGAGAGAGAGAGAGAGAGAGAGAGAGAGAGAGAGAGAGAGAGAGAGAGAGAGAGAGAGAGAGAGAGAGAGAGAGAGAGAGAGAGAGAGAGAGAGAGAGAGAGAGAGAGAGAGAGGGAGAGAGAGAGAGAGAGAGAGAGAGAGAGAGGCTGAGGCCCTATTTCAAATAGTGAAAATAGAAGATCTACTACAAGCTCACAACAATATCCAATTACCTTTTTACTTTTCACCACACAATAACATGAAGTATAAAGAACAGCGCTGTGGAGTGAATCGATCGTAGAGCATTGTACTGTATGGACCCCATTGATTAGTCAACCACATAGAATGGAACATAATATAATAGTGATGGATGCCTGTCATTGTACATATGATTGGTTCTTGAGAGGCTCTCCTGTTCTCCTTTTGGCTGTACACATAGCTTTCATAGCTCACATAGCTGCAAGCTAACCGGAAAGCTCGCCCCCATATGCACTCCCCCCATTTATTTCGCAGACCACTCGCCCACAGCTTTTTTTGTATCCGTTTTACTGAAGTTAAGGTTAGGAATAATTTTAGGGCAAGGCATAGTTTTACTGAGGTTAAGTTTAGGAATAAGGTTAGGTTTAGGCATAGTTTTACTGAGGTTAGGTTTAGGAATAAAATTAGGTTTAGGCATAGGTTAGGTTTAGGCATAGTTTTACTACGGTTACGTTTAGGAATAAAATTAGGTTTAGGCATAGTTTTACTGAGGTTCAATTAGGAATAAGGCTAGGTTTAGGCATAGTTTTACTGAGGTTACGTTTAGGAATAGCTGGTGGAGACGGAGTTGACGAGAGGCGAGCGTGTTTTGGGGCGAGCGGTCTTGTATTCAGCTGCAACATCCTACTGCAGGTTCAAATCTGTCGAGAGACCTCGGTCGAATGTCAATCTTCTCCTGCTACCATCACATTCCTGACCACTCTCTCTAGGGCTGGGCAATTTTTTTTGATACAGCAATATTATCGTTATATTTGCCGATACGCATATTATCGATACAGTGGCTACTGTATCAATATGACAGGAAATGTTGTGTGTGTGTGTGTGTGTGTGTGAGCAGCAGTTTTGAAAAATAAACATCACCTATGGTGTCACATAATACAAGCAGCTCTAGTCTGAGACTCAGACATGAGCTGTTTGCAAGATTATTGTTACAATAAACATACAGAAAAGGCCATTTTAGGCAACATAAAAAAGAGAATATTTTAATTGCATTTATTAATAGGAAATGTGGTATTAGAAATATATTTTATTTTACTTTAAAGACCTCTGTGAGCCTGAAATGTAAGTGTTTTAATGTGTGCAATATTTGAGGCTTTGCCTTTACTGTTATACAGAATAATAAAGAAAAGCTCTTTGTCGTAAATTATGTAGGATAGGTCATTATTCAAAATCAACCTGTAGTGATTCTGTAGTAGGCCAGTGGTCCACATGATTTTGGGGGGGTCCTTAGATGCCAGTAAAGTGAAAATGTAATGACTTTAAGACCTTTTTAATACCTAACAATAAGGGAAAAAGATAGAAAAGAAAAAATACCATTACTGCATCAAAAGTAATCAACAAACTATAATATAAAAACTGGTCAAACATTGGCCAAATTGTCAAATATTATAAGAAAGAGGGGGAAAAAAATTAAATAAAAAACGCCTCCCAACGCTGCTTTGTTATTTATTATTATTTTGGGGGGGTCACAGCCTGAACCACTGTAGTAGGCAATACCCAGCCCAACTTCACTGCACCGCACAGAAAACAGGTGCTGCGTGGCGGCACTGCCCATGTGGAAGTTTCACTCACCTGTCCGTAAGCTTAAAGGCAGTGAAAGCTGTCTGAAAACGACAGAGGAGGAGGCCAAATGAACCCTTCAGAGAGGCAATTAGTCAAGTATTTAATTGCTCATGCCAAACAGCGGGTTGAGGCACTCATTGTTCACCAGCCCTTTAGACAAACGTAAAAAAAATGATAAAATAAAATGTGCAGACCAAATTCAATTAATAGACGGCACGTTTGCATAGGAATCGAGAAACGGGCGCGTGAATGTTATGCAAAAGCCTCACTTGGGCATGCAAAACAAATACAGCAGGTTAGGAGATGGGGAGCAGTCCGAAGGCCACTACCGTTTCATTCGGACGCATGCATAATACATAATTACACATAAAGATGAAGCCTACAGCATTGCGATGTTTTTTATTTTTTTATCCTTTTATCCTTTATTAGTCATTAAGATGCGGGTACGAGAGAGAGAGAGGGAGAGAGAGAGATACAGGGAGGGGGGAAAAATACAACTTTTAAGCACCTGAACCTCTCTGCCGCCAGCGTTCTGTTAATTGCCCCACACAATGGGGAGGAGGAGGGGTCTGTAGAGATTTTTCAATTTCAGGAAAGAGAGAGAGAGAAAAAAAAGAGGAGCATGCATTCAGTGGCGCTCATGTTATACCGGCACTTAAATTCTACAGAGCTCACATAAAAAAGACCCAAGGTTACATCCGATTGAAAGGCCCCCCGACTGCAGCCACTTCAGAAATCCATTTAGCGTGTGCAGGGATAGAACATCTAATTCAAACACGGTTTGCCCTATCCTATACAAATACCTCGCAACACTGTCATCCACAACAAGCTGACCTTCGAGCCTAGTGTCTGTGGAAGCTCTATGCAGAAAAGTCCAGCGGCGTCCATGTACTTTTTAAATCGCACGCTACGAAAGTTCTAAATGTTTGAAAATTGTTGCGTCGAATCGAATTTCTTTGTCAGCTGGTGCGGGTCACTTCCTTGCCCTCAAAGAACCAACTTGCAGGGCAGTTTTCTAACTGTGCACCAAAATGGCCTGCACAACCTTCCAGCGGCTTTTATCACAACGTACAACAAGGTCAGGGCATTGAAGAAGGCCCAGTTAACCCTTGGTGGCAGATGAGTTCAACTAATGAGTTGAAGTAACTCCTGGCTGGCTGCAGGTACAGTCTACTGCAGGTACAGTCTACTACAGGTACAGTCTACTACAGGTACAATCTACTACAGGTACAGTCTACTACAGGTACAGTCTACTACAGGTACAGTCTACTGCAGGTACAGTCTACTACAGGTACAGTCTACTACAGGTACAGTCTACTACAGGTACAGTCTACTGCAGGTACAGTCTACTACAGGTACAGTCTACTACAGGTACAGTCTACTACAGGTACAGTCTGCTACAGGTACAGTCTACTACAGGTACAGTCTGCTACAGGTACAGTCTACTACAGGTACAGTCTACCACAGGTACAGTCTACCACAGGTACAGTCTACTGCAGGTACAGTCTGCTACAGGTACAGTCTACTACAGGTACAGTCTACCACAGGTACAGTCTACTACAGGTACAGTCTACCACAGGTACAGTCTACCACAGGTACAGTCTACCACAGGTACAGTCTACTGCAGGTACAGTCTGCTACAGGTACAGTCTACTACAGGTACAGTCTACTACAGGTACAGTCTACTACAGGTACAGTCTACCACAGGTACAGTCTACTACAGGTACAGTCTACTACAGGTACAGTCTACTACAGGTATAGTCTGTTTTGTGCAGAGGCAGCTACACGACTAAAAGACTAAAAGACTAAAAGACTAAAAGACTAAAAGACTAAGGTTTTGATATTTAGTCGACTAAGACTAGACTAAGACTAAACAATTTAAGAAGACTAAAATAGGACTAAAACTAAATGGTGTGTTATTCAAAAGACTAAGGCTAAGACTAAATCAAAATTTGCTGTCAAAATTAACACTGGCACGCACGCACGCACGCACGCACGCACGCACGCACGCACGCACGCACGCACGCACGCACGCACGCACGCACCAACAAATATCGTGACACCTCGAACTCACTTGTACCTGCTGCCATTGGCGTTTGAAATAATTCAATGTGGGTTTCAGTCGTGATCTTGTATTTATTGTGTGTCTGATGGCCGTGTGGTTACTGCTGGGCTGGACCACCAATTGTCCCTCGGGGACAATAAAGACGTCCTTGAACCTTGAACCTTGTTAAAGCGGTTTGTGCCGACATCTTTTTCTTTTTTCTTTATTAAAAACACACATACAGACACACACACACACTCAAGAGGCGCGCGTCTTCTATGTCTGCTGTGCTTGGCTTCCTTTTGTGAGTGAGATGAGAGAGAGGCCAACACACAATGGCTTCATCTCACCCGGCCCAAATGGCCAAGGTGAATTGGGGGGGGAGCGAGAAGTTTGACCAATTGAAAATACATAAGAGCTCAGCTCTCAGCGAGTTGTGTCATCTCTAATAGAATGACAACCTGAATGTCACCACAAAACTTTTCATCCCCCAACATCACCACCACTCGCACACGTGCACGCGCATACGCACACACACACACACACGCACACACGCACACACGCACACACGCACACACACACACACAGATTTAATGAATACCTCACCAAAATAAAAAAAAACATATCCAAGGTCACACGATTGCATTTGGGAACGATACAGACTACAACAAAGAGAGAAAACATGGTTTTCTCCGTTTTTGTCACTCACAATACTGTGTTGATGCTAGAGGAACTGTAGGAGGGGGGGAATGTGAAATAAACATGCTTGTAGCAAAAAAAAATGAATGTGGGTATTTTTCCTGTCCACTCTAAATTGGAATTCTTTCTGGACCTGATGGGGCAGAAAGAATTTAAGGGCACTGGTTCTTAAACTTTTTCATGTCAAATTAATATTTATTTGGCCGCGGACCCCCATCTGAAAAGATGTTGTGCCAGGGACCCACATGCAGTAAGAGATTAGCAAATTTGTGAATTCTTTCACTTTAAAAAAACAAAACATGGCCGATTGTCAATTTTAGAACAATTAAATAAAGCATAAAATAGGGTTTAAAGTGGTTGAACTGATTTTGATGCTTCATTCATAAATTCAAGGACCACTAACCCCCTCACCCCACCCCACTCTTTGAGAACCACTATTCTAGGGTAATAATGCAAACAGCTTTTGGCCCCTGGAGGTCACGCACAAGGCCAGCATGCCCCCGGTTGACGCCGAGCCCCAGGCAGGCAGGCAGGCAGCCCAGTTGGGCCGGTGAAATGTGCCTTTGTCAGACGACAATAAAAAAAGGCGAGATGGGAGAGAGAGAGGAGCGCGGGGGATAAATCACCCCGCGGGGGCGATGTGGCGGAAGGTCAGTGCTTACAGCGGATGTGCAGAGTAAGGGCTAGATGAAATCTGCTCCGTAAAACCCCAACGGAGACCATACAGATCTGCTATCAGAGAGCAAAATGATGAATGACAACGGAATAAGAGACCTTTATAAGCTGCCTTTTAACCGCTTAGGGCCCTATATACTTTGTCCTACGGTGAAAAGTCAAAATAGCCGTTGTACAGAGCTTGTACCGGTATGTCAGCTATTCTCGCCATTTAACATTTTTGAAAACCTTTTGAAATGTAAAAATTATATATACTATCTATCTATCACTCCATCTCTCTCTATCGTTTTGTGTATCACTCATCACTCTCTCATTCTGTCTATCACTATCCATCTCTCTCTCACGAGCACGCACGCACGCACGCACACACACACACACACAATACTGTATTACTGTATACACAAGCACACACTAGAGTATATGCACGTGCATATCTTACATTATGTATACATACATACATACATACACACACACACACACACAATCCATAATCTCTCACTCTCTTTCTCTCACACACATAGACACACACGCACACGCGCCGTATCCATACTACTGCTTCAGTCCAGCAGCCCTGGCCTGGGTCTCCAACGGCCCTTTGCAGCCTTGAGTTGTGTGACCCGTTGATGCTGGTGGGAGGATAACGCGCGTACGTACACACATACACACACACATACACACACACACACACACACACACACACACACACACACACACACACACACACACACACACACACACACACTATACTGTACACACATATACACATTTGCACAGCGCACAGATCCATACACACACACACACACACACACACACACACACACACACACACACACACACACACACACACACACACACACACACACACACACACAAATGTCTGTTATTTTATATATATACTGTACTTGTGAGGACATCATCATTTTTATGACAGTGAACCCTAACACCTAAAGCCGAAAATAGCAGATCTGCAATGGTTAGTATGTGACACTGCCGTGCAACTAATTCAGTGTAAACGTTAGTTCATGTGGACACGGAAGGCAGAATGTTTATATACTTCATTCATTCTCCCCGTACCCCCCCATTCGCTAACAAGCTTATTCAGTTGTACTCCTTTAAGGCATACGTTCAACCCCTTGTCATTCTCATTTGCTACAAGCTAACTCACTCACGCCCTCATACCCACAGTGCATCTCAGGCGGTTCATTTAAGCAGCCTCTGTTCTCTGTACATTCTATGTGTGTGGCTGTCAGTGCCGGTTGTACAGCGTAGGTTTTCAAATTTTCAATTTCTTGGTTGCTGAACTAATGCATTTTGCTAGCTGCTGCGAGCTGTCATCTGCTACTTATCTACGGTTTGTGTGCTGCTCTACGATATTTTGGTGCTATATGAGATGATTTGCTAATGATGCTGACTTTTAACACTGCTACAGCAGCAATGCTTCTTCTATTATTGCTGCTAACACTACTGTGCTCATAGCTCAAAGCTAATTCAGCATGCTTGCTGCCCATGTACAGTAGAAGCTTGGTTGTAGGCTACTCCCTTTTACCATGTGGAAAGCTGGAATTGTTTGTAGCTTAAAGCTAACGTAGCATGCTGCTGCATGTAGAATCTTTGTTTGTTATACAGCACTGCACAGTTAGCATGCTTGCTTCCCATGTGGAAAAATCGAATTGTTTGTAGCTTAAAGCTAACAGCATGTTGTTGCCATGTAAAAGCTTTGATTGTTTGTTCAACACTGCACAGTTAACACAGCAGGCTTGCTTCCCATGTAGGCTACTCCCCTTTACCTCATCAGGTAATGAATCTTGGCTATTTTAGATTATTATTATTATTGTTTACTTAAGGTATAGAAGTAATGGAGTTATTTGGGCCAATTTTTTTTCCAAAATAAGTACTGCTTCTAAGTTCTAATGCTGTTCTGCTGAGGCACTCTTGACTCTGGGAATACCCACAATGGTGCAGTGCCATCTAGTTGGCTCTGAAGCTTCAAGCAGAGTTTCCAACAGTTGTATTGCTACTGCTCGCTCAAATGCTTTTATAATATGTTTATACTTAAGGCTGTCGTAGACAATCTGTGTGCAACGGGGCATAATATAAGACAAGTCAAATTCAGACATGTACTCAAGCCAGGATAGGAAAACACAGCATGTGTATCAAATCAGTGTTGCCATGTATGCTTATTATAAGCGACTTTGGGATTGTGTTCCGTAAGTCACAGCAAATATATTACTGAACAGCGTTCATGGGAAGGAACCCCAGATTCATATGTAATCACGGTGCAAAAAATGTTTAATATTCTAAACATTTGTTTTGCGACTTGTTTTTATAGACTTGGCCGCTTGTTTCTCTTACAATCTGGCAACACGGCGTGGTGGTGTCATGTGACTTTCCTTGGGAGTAATCAGGAAGTCTCATACAATACAGCAATGCATCTTGGGTACTGTAGTCTATGCAACTGACAGTCATATCATGGGGATCAGTTCAATGCTACTGTGTGAGAATAAGGTGAAAGGGCAAGGGTGTTTTCTTTTTAACTGGTCATGTGCAGGCATTATGGCAGTGTAACTGTCATGTTAAATAGGTACACAACTATCATGGGATATTCAAGTTAATTTAATCCACTCAGTGAAGCTGTTATTTCTGCATTCCTGTTCTATTCACTTAATCAACGCTCAAGTTCAGGTAACTATAATATGGGTGGATTAGTTTGCAGAGGCTTAAATAGATAATTACTTCATGGTGGATTTGAAGTCTTGTGAAATGGGGTGATTGCTTCAATTGTAGTGGGTTGTCCTCCAGGGGGTGCCATTTAGAGGGCAAACAAAGGTTAATCTGATTCTCAGATGCAGGTAGATTCATTAGTGCACTGAAGCTAATTTGCACGTTACTTCTCTTTTAGCTAACCATGTCATTGTAAAGAGATATTCATTGCTTGAATTCACACTGCTTCTGTTTTCGTTTCATGATTGACTGCTATTATGGTGATCCAAGGCTTTGATGGCATGACCATCTTTCCATCACGGATGCTGGGAAGGTTCAGGTTGGGTTTCCGTTAGTTCTAAAGTGCGAGCTACTGATTCTACTACTAAAAGGGGCTGTTGTATAGCATTATGTAGCATTGACACCGTACTGCTATTCAAGTCAAAAGCTAACAGGTAATGTGAGGTAAGGATTGTAGTATATGTAAGAAGGGTTAATGGAAGTAGTTTGGAAGAAGAGCAGATAAGGGTAGCTATTGTATTCATTGTGGATTGAAGCTCATGAATGGGGTGATTGTTTTAACTGTAATTATCTCTAGGGGGTGCCATTTAGAGGGCATACAAAGGCTAATCTGATTCTCTGCTGCTTCAATTTCTATCATCATTATGGATTGGATTCATCGTTTGATGAGCTAACTTGCATGTTACCTTCACTTTTAGCTTAAACATGTCTTTGTAAAGGGATATTCATTCATTGCTTAAACTTATTCTGCTTCTGTTTTATGTTTCTTGAGCAACTGCCCATTATGGTGATCCAATTCTGACGATGGCATGAACTTCTGTCCATCATGGATGCTGGGAAGGTTCAGGTTGTGGGTTGCTGCCGGTCTTCATAACTACTGCAGCGATATGGTCATTGCCGAGCAGTTCTCAAGATCACCTTGGTGGTATAACTGGATCTACTTCTGCCGAAGTCATGAGAGGCAGGTCATCATTAATCAAATCTAAATTTATTCTGGTTCAAGCTTACTGAAAGCCATGTCGGTTGCTCACTGCTTGATCTGTGTAACCCACTCACACTGATGTTCTAAAGGAACGGCGTCCATAAAATCCAGGCGTATGTCAAATGGTATGGATCGTTTAATGATCTCGGACATTTAAGTATTCTGGGATGGTCGCTTTATATTGAACTTATTACATGGGTGTTTAAATCGCTCCATTCTATGTTGGGATTGTGATAGTGAAATGTTGTGAAAAGTTAATGCATGATTTGACTCAAAAGTAGCTTGGATCACTCGGCTCATGTGTCGATGAACGCAGCTAGCTGCGAGAAGTTATGTAATTACTAAGCGGAGGAAAGAATCTTAACTAATGTAGATATTACTTGGAAGCAGTTTCTATCAGTATCTTATGGGTTTCTTAGATGTGGGGAATACTTTCTTGCACTGAAAGCTTTAACCCCTTGCATGACATTTCCATTCCTGTCTTCTCTTTCAGTCACATGTTTCAATTCCTCTTAAGCACTCTAAATCAGATTAATTATTCTTATGGAATATCAATTATTGTAAGAACTGATACCGCTTTATTCTAATGGAATATCAATTATTGTAAGAACTGATACCGCTTTTGTCCGTTCTCTTCTATGTCTCGCTACCTTCAACGGCGGTTAAATTCTGGGGGAGATGAACCTTGTTCGGATGTTGGGAGGGCCACGTCAAGGCTTGGTTCGCTGCCAGGAAGCAGGATGCCTTCAGATGTGGACCCAAGTTGTTCACTCCTTTCGGATCGGTGCTGCAACTCAGCATCATCTTTGGTTCCATCATTCACACTGAAAGCCATGGGTCGTTGGTCATCTGCTACTTATGAACGTTATATCCGTTAAATACGGGTGAAATTCTCGCAGCTCAAAAAGCCATGAGTGTAAATGTATGATCAATTATGAATAAATCAGGAGTTGCATAATTGATGTCATGTTAAGTTGCTCCTGCCAGAGCGCAGGTTGGGGGTCAGGTAAAACACTATAGCTTTGTCGTGTTATGGTCTCACGTACGCTATAGTGTGGTATTATGATGTTATGGTAACTTCATAGTATAGTTGGTCTTCATATTCTCAGTGGTTTAGGTTGGTAGACACATTTAACCCAAGGTATCGGTCGTGTCTGGTTCACGAATACCTCACGTGGTGGTAGGTACACATTTAACCCAAGGTATCGGTCGTGTCTGGTTCACGAATACCTTACGTGGTGGTAGGTACACATTTAACCCAAGGTATCGGTCGTGTCTGGTTCACGAATACCTCACGTGGTGGTAGGTACGGTTAACCCAAGGTATTGGTCGTGTTTGGTCTCACGTATACCTCACGTGGTAGGCTTGACCAAGGTACCTCACGTGGTAGGCATTGACCAAAGGTATTGGTCGTCACTAGAAATATAGCGTATTCCTTCTATATCAGGTCATCGTTCAGGCGAGCGGGACTTGCCTAAAGGGTTAGCATGGCTGCCATCATATAGAAGGAATTAGACAGTACAGTCTGTCTATACACTTGGTGTATTCCTTCTATATCAGGTCACCGTTCAGGCGAGCGGGACTTGCCTAAAGGGTTTCGCATGCTGCCATCATATAGAAGGAATTAGACAGTACCGTCTGTCTATACACATAGTTATTCATAATTTCATAGTTTATTTCCTTTAACATCAGAACACAGTTGTGTTTTGCCAAATGTGCATCTAATAGTTGCTGCAGCGCAGAATGTCGGCTTTAGATGTGAAGGGCATCATCGTATGCATTTAAAGGAAATGTGTCAGCACTGACAACTCACATAGTTAATTCATGTAATATATTCATTTATATCAAATGGATTAAATGAAGTGCGTCACTTTGATGCTTTAACTGATAAACATTCTCATATAGGTTAAGGTGTGGCGCTGTATTGCTCACTGCAAGTGAGCGCGTGTTGGGGGTTGTGATGGAATGATCTGTGACATGTTTGCACAGGAATCTGTAATATCACATGAGCAGAGTCACACCGCCAAACTTGAATGCAATATCATTGCATATATGGGTTATGGTTAATATGGTAATAGTTAATAAATGGTTCATTAACTGTCTGGTTATTTCTGAGCTGAAGTGTCTAAATGAAATTCAGTGTAAACGTTAGTTCATGTGGACACGGAAGGCAGAATGTTTATATACTTCATTCATTCTCCCCGTACCCCCCCATTCGCTAACAAGCTTATTCAGTTGTACTCCTTTAAGGCATACGTTCAACCCCTTGTCATTCTCATTTGCTACAAGCTAACTCACTCACGCCCTCATACCCACAGTGCATCTCAGGCGGTTCATTTAAGCAGCCTCTGTTCTCTGTACATTCTATGTGTGTGGCTGTCAGTGCCGGTTGTACAGCTGTAGGTTTTCAAATTCCCTCCACCTCCCCGGCCTCCTCCCTGTGGCTTTTAGTTCATATTGTTATTGGTTGATTCTGTGTATTGTACTGTGGTTCTATAGGTTGATTCTGTGTTGTACTGTGGTTCTATGATTCTGTGTATTGTACTCCGTGGTTCCATGATTCTGTGTATTGTACTGCGTTTTGGATTGTACTATGTTGTGGTTGTTTAATTATGCATTGATGGTTCAATGTTATGTTAAACTGTATTATGTTTCATGCTTTCTGTCTCTCCTCTGTCTCTCCCTCTCTCTTTTCCCCCGACACGGTCGAGGCAGAAGGCCGCCACCCTAGAGCCTAGGGTCTGCCTGACGTTTTCTCCCAGTTAAGAGGGAGTTTTTTCGTTGCCACTGTCGCTAATTGCTTGCTCAGGGTGGGATCGTCGGGTCTCTTCTCTACATGTAAAGTGTTGAGACAACTTTGTGATTTGACACTTTAATTGAATTGCATTGAATGCTCTGCTCTGGGGGTTGTGATGGAATGATCTGTGACATGTTTGCACAGGAATCTGTAATATCACATGAGCAGAGTCACACCGCCAAACTTGAATGCAATATCATTGCATATATGGGTTATGGTTAATATGGTAATAGTTAATAAATGGTTCATTAACTGTCTGGTTATTTCTGAGCTGAAGTGTCTAAATGAACTGTAAGTAATAATCATGCATATATCCAACTCTAACGCCTCAAATCTAACCTCTGAATGTCTAATCCTAACCTAACCTCTAAATGTCTAATCCTAACCTAACCTCTAAATGTCTAATCCTAACCTAACCTCTAAATGTCTAATCCTAACCTAACCTCTAAATGTCTAATCCTAACCTAACCTCTAAATGTCTAATCCTAACCTAACCTCTAAATGTCTAATCCTAACCTAACCTCTAAATGTCTAATCCTAACCTAACCTCTAAATGTCTAATCCTAACCTAACCTCTAAATGTCTAATCCTAACCTAACCTCTAAATGTATAATCCTAACCTCTAAATGTCTAATCCTAACCTCTAAATGTCTAATCCTAACCTCTAAATGTCTAATCCTAACCTAACCTCTAAATGTCTAATCCTAACCTAACCTCTAAATGTCTAATCCTAACCTAACCTCTAAATGTCTAATCCTAACCTAACCTCTAAATGTCTAATCCTAACCTAACCTCTAAATGTCTAATCCTAACCTAACCTCTAAATGTCTAATCCTAACCTAACCTCTAAATGTCTAATCCTAACCCCAATTTGAACCATAGAAAAAAAGAAAAAAAAACTCTTGTGAGGACCAGAAAAACGGGCCACGCAATGTCCATTTCTAAAATTTTACTATACTCCTCACAAGTATGCTAATATAAGTACACATGCCACACACACACACACGCGCACGCGCGTGCGCGTGCACACCGTGTCTGACTCAGATGATGGAGGGGAATGAAGAAGGCCAGCAGTATGAAAAAGCGGGTCAAATATATTTTCTCTCTTTTCCTGACTTCTGTACAGCCTCTCGCTTTACAAGACAAGAGGATCGCCCACGTTCAACAAAATACTGTCTGCTTTTATTTGACAGCCTGCGTTTTCCTGCGATCAGGTCAGCCTCCTTCCTCCTCAGTGTCAGAACATCGGCTGCATCCATTTGAAACATGGCAGTACATACTGTATCTATCTTCACTGTCCAGGTGGAAACTTCGTAAGTACAGAAAATGGGGGGAATAAAGAACCTGCGTTCCAATGGATCAAATGTAGTTATCATTTAGTCACAAGCTCTTGTTAATACTTTTCAATATTTATATAACCCACACCCTTAACCACTTTCACAACAAACAAAAAATGTCTTGCTACTTTTGTGTGACACTATAGTATGTATGAAGTAGGGCATTAATTTACAAAAACATAGAAAGTTGATGAGGTTTCTGCCTGACGGCAACGATAGCACAGTCAAATGTTTTCCCTAGGATTTCTTGGAGAGGGGATTTGTAGTGGGGTAGGGAATCAATGGTGAGATGGCGCCAATGCAACCTGTGTAATATATTGTCAGATGAAAATTAGGTATGGGTCAGAATAATCCATTGTTCGAATAGTCATTTTTGCGGATAAAAATTTATTGAAAAAACAAGAGATTTTAAACTCACTTTTAAATGTTCCAAACTTGTAATCACAGCAGCAATATGACGTTTCGATCTTGCTGTCTTTTTCAAGTGGTTCTTTTTGTTTGTGTTACAAGTGCCACTCGTAACACAAACAGCAGTTCTAAGAAATATCTTTCCAGGCTAATTAATCACAAATTAATTGTTCCACCTAATATGCAGTAGTGTGGATGAAGTTGGATCTGTTTGCTACATTTCTCAGGCACCAGTGCACCCAGACAAACACACACAAAGACCCCCACATGCACACGCGAATAGGCGTAGGCCTACAAGGACACCATGTTTAAAGTATGAACATAATACACTATAAGCAGACATAAACATGCATTCAGATAATTACACACATTCTAATGCTCTGAAAAACACTCACAGAAACACTTACCACCAGCACACATACTCTCACATGGGCAAATAGGCTGTTATGACATTGGATGTCTTTTAAGTCAACATCAGCATCAGCAAGGAGGAAATGTGTGTCTTGCTGTGAGTCAAACAAAGAACTGATGTTGCAGCCACAGCTATAATGCTAGCTAGGCAACGACTTCCATAAAGGCCTTTACAACTACAGTGCCTGCCTCAGCCATAGCTTTTACAGAACGTATGTAATGCAATGACGTTTTTCAGCTGTTTTTTTCCCCCTATTGTTCTTTAACTTCTGCAGTGCTTTAGAATTGACGTCTCATGTATACCATGCTTCCTCACGGTTTGGCCAAATCCTATATCAAAATTGGCTTAAAGGTTTAATGACATTCACTTTTACACCACATTCAAAGTCTTTGTCCTGGTCCTTCAAAAGTGTACAAAAAGTTTTAAGTGAAAATTCCATTCCAGTGATCAATGGCAGGTGTTTTTCTCTCACATTTCTAAAGCTTTTTCAACTGCAATGAAAAAAGAAATCTTTGCCTGCGGGTGTCGCTGGTGAGGGATTTTGCCTGTCAATCATCGCCTCTGCTCCGCCCCCCCCCAAAGGAAAGGATAGGGGAGGGGAGGGGCGAGGAGGAGAGTGGGCGGGATTATTCGACAGTGACCTCACTGTCGAAGGGCCAAGCTCAGATTACTTTTCAGCCTAATTATTCAGAAAACCCCAGACCACAGAAAATCCACTGAATGTTTTAAGTTCAGGTTTTTTGGGTGTAATTGAGGTCATAAAACCCCAAATAAAACATTGAAAATAAAAAAAGTGAAAATGAATGTCATGATACCTTTAAGGGAGGCCGGGCCGGCGGACAGACGGGCGGGCGTGTGGGTGGGTGGACCATGTCGTCACACTCATGTCACCATGACTCAGCCATAACCATATAAGGAGTTCCCAATGGAGCTACGCCCAAATATGGATTGTGTTGTCTAACCGCAATGTGTCGTCATGGCATCAGGCGCAAACAAATCAGTCCATTATATGGGCACAAAAGGGGGCATGCCCATATATGGGCACATACTGATGACATCAGGGATCTCTATATATGGGCATAAACGGGACAAGGACTGACAGATACAGAGATCTCTATTCATGGGCATAAGAGATCGGATCGGCGGTGTGACGTAGGTGTGACGTAGCGGCACTGAACTCTAGATGAACCTCTAGTAAAGTTGTATGTTCAAAGCACAGGTCCAGTGCTGCCATATGGCCTTGAGTGTGTATAATGATGGTTTTGTGCAACAAGCACACAAACGATTCAACTTCAATTTAGTGCTTATTATCTGTGTGTCTGCACACACATACACATACACATCTGGTTGTCTATGCTTAGATCAATACTACAGGCCTTAAGAGGACCAAATCAACAGTAGCAAGATAATCAAACCACATCTCTTTTCATCCCTCCCTCCATGTCGCTCCATTCTCTGATTCAGAGTGGTACAGACGAGAGTTGGCGGGCCTTCAGACACAAACAGCTGCTCCCAGATAGACGCTGTGATGATGGGAAACACGTTTCTTATTTTGTCTGCTGTCCTTCTCCAGGGAAAAGAATCGACGGTTCCTCTGTGCTACCAAGGACATAAAAGCCTGGGGCCTGCCCTGCCGGCGACAGCAGAAGCAATGGCATATCAGAGGAGAGGGCTCTGTATGCAACACACTCTCTTCCATATGGGAAGAGAACATCACAGAACTGTTAGTGAACCATGAAACACTAAGGGGTCCAGGGGTAGATCTCTGGGGAACACCACCCCCCACTCCTCAACATCTGTCTGGGCGGCCGTGGCTCTGTTGTGGAGTGGTGGAGTCAATCTGCTACTGAGCTGGAAGTCACTAGACATGAAATGTATTGAATGTACAATATAGAAATCATTTTGTATCAAAAAGTTCAAAAATTCAAAAAGGTCAGACAACAGAAGTCCTTTGTTCACGAGTCATGAAGTTATGAAGTCATGAAGCTAAATGTAGAATCTGTGGCCAAGGCTAAGCCATGCCATTCATTTGTTTTTCTGTGTTGTGTCAAATGTGTGTATTATGTTGCATACAAAGGCTACTGTGTCGCAAGACACATTTCAGTGAAAGCTGACAATAAAGTACTATCGTATCGTATTTGTTCTGTTTCATTGTTTCATTCAATACAATTAACATTGAATTGAATTAACTTCAATTGAATTTAATTGAATTCCACTGAACTGATCAGTCAAACCTTTGTGCTTTTTTCCTCCAGCAAAGACTGACAGCAACACGTGTGTGACCTTCTAATGATGGGTGTTTGACAGGTCCTGGTGGTGTCTTACAGAGACCACCTGGCGCTCCGTGCTGAATGCCAAAGCAGGATGCGTTGAGAGCCTAATGTGAAGTGAGTGAGAGGTGAGATGAGGTGAGCTGCCACGGAGCCCGAAGCAACTGCACCGCACAAACAGATCAATAAAGTGGCCCCGGCCCCGGGAGCAGCACTCGGGGTGGAGCTGAGAAGAGGGCTTTTCTCCGGGAACATACAGTATGTATGCTGGGGCCCTCACCTTGTCATGTCCGTGTTGAGATGATGGGCCCTATTTTGGGGGCAGGCGTGTAGGCGTGAGGCGCAGACAAATGTTGCAATCTTGTGTTTTGGTTGGAGGAGAGGGTGTTTAGGTTTCGTGTTAAAAAAAAATCTGCAGCGCACTGCATGACAATGACTTGCACCGACCGCTGTCCACCCAAAAGAGTGATAAACGCTACGGCACAAGACCAGAGGGAGCTCCACTGATCTCATTCCTCCCAGATTCGGCACAAACATGGGGATGAATTGTCTGCAATTTGCAACTGAACCTACTAATTACCCCCATTCTGTAAATAAACTGCTGATTTTACTGCTCCTAGTATTGATGATTTCTTGTTGTATTGCATGTGTGTCTTTATATGGCTTTTTGTGTTTTTGCAAAACTGTTAATAAAGTATTCAATCAATCAATCAATCAATCCATGTGGATCCATCACTTCTCATCACAGCACTAAGCAGACACAACCGTGTCGTGCAGCGTCCATCCGAATAGGCTATTTAAACACTTTCAACCTGGTGTCCCTATTTTGGGTATGCCATTATGTGAAAATGATCAACAAATTTCAAAACATTACAACATGTTTGACCATTTCTGAATAGCAGATATACAGCTCACAACGCATCGCACTGCAATAAAAAAAAAACTGCACAAAATTGATGAAAGATGTAAACATGCTCTTTAAAAAAGATGCTCTTTGGTGCCACTATATATGACGATGAATTGAATACCAAGGACCTCAATCGAAACAAGACCGCAAGGACCGCAAGGACATTTTTGAACAGACCTTTTAGACAAAGTATTTTAAATGTAACTGTGCTGTTTTACATTTTTGCCTAATAAAATATTCAATCAATCAATCAACAGGAGTGGATGTGGGTTTGTTTACATAGATGCTGTGTAAAGTATCTAAATATGAATAACCACCACAGCCACCACCAACCATCCATCCACAGTCTCTGACATTAAACGTCAGTTGGAACTTGCAAAAGCAAAAAAACATAAATAATAGATGCCAATGGCCGCAGGAAGCAAAGGATCATCTTCAATGAGGCCGCAGTGGCGAGCAGAAACCTCACCCCCCCCCCCCCCCCCCCCAATTCCTTCTGTACAGACCCGGGGAGCCGGGCCTTAATGACTGCACCCAGAGACCTAGGGGGTCCGACCACCACCCAACCCCGCCATCGTCGGCCCCTCATAAGCCTCTTCCTCACCAAGCCCAAAACGGACTTGTATCATGGTACGGAGAGTGCGGAACGTGAGCCGTTAAATTAAACATTCTCAGCAGCAGCTGCTCACGCCAATTTTAGTCAAATAAGCAGAACATTTTTAACAAACAAATCGACCAAAGGAGTCATACAACTAAGATGGAATGTTTTCCTATTTGAGGGTTCGAGGCCTATAGGCTCGAAGCCTCTTTGCATCATTTGGCTTTCACTATTCTTCCGCCGTTTTTTCTGTCCTGGTCTAACCGTGTGGTCACTTTTTAGGAAACTCTGCAATATGGTAGAGGGCTATGCCAAACGGCCAAGGCATGAAACTCACAACTATTGGCCAAAGGGTGGAGCTGTAGCACTCAATTGAAAATGCCAACTTTGAACAGGTACAACTCATGCCCTGTTTGACCTACAGCCATGAAACTTTGATACA
This sequence comes from Gymnoscopelus braueri, assembly GCF_963280865.1. NCBI lineage: Eukaryota > Metazoa > Chordata > Actinopteri > Myctophiformes > Myctophidae > Gymnoscopelus > Gymnoscopelus braueri. The sequence goes on along the minus strand of NC_137607.1, from coordinate 45,144,769 downwards.
CACATGCATCTCCTCATGCCTAACAACTTTCACACTCTGACTTTTGACCTCTGACCTTTAGATCTCCCACCATTTTGAATTATATGAAAAGCAGTTAAAATCAAACTCCTCCTGGGATTTTTGAGCAATCTGCACGAAACTGTCTACACATGTACTTTGGACCTATAACGACAAAAACTAGGCGGGATTTTTTCTAAGTGAAAACATTAAGCTTTTATGAGCCAATTAATATTGCAGTTTTATGAAAATGATTCGTCTGCCCCTAACACATACATGCAGACTCACATTTGTTTGAAACTTTGCAGTAATGTAGAGGGTCATTCCAAATATCACTGAAACCAATTTTACTCCAATTGGTCAAAGGGAGGCGCTATAGCAATTTTTAGAAAATGCAAACTTTAAACAGACAGAAGTCATGCCTCGTTTGGCCGACAGCCATGAAACTTGCTTACACATGTGCCTTGACTCATTAGGAACACATCTATCACTTTGACCAGTAAGCTGTGCCCTTAGATTGTCCGCAATTTTTAGCAGTTTGAAAAACACTTAAACCCAGGATTTCTGAGCAATTTGCGTGAAACTGTGTCATCTGTGTGAGCTCCTTTTTCACCAGTTCAGGTCTGTTGGTCCAATGTTTGATTGCTAAACCATCTGCCTTGCAACCACAGGCTCACCGGTTCAAGTCCCACCTCATGCAGACTTTGTTTCAATTGCATTGCACACCACATGACTGTATCTGTTAATACATGCGTAATTTTAAAACAAATAACATTAAATGCTTTTTTGAGAGTAGTTGTTTTTTATGTATGACATACTTTCTTGTGAAAATAGCCGATCTACAATCTCACAACTTTTCAGATAGCAACGCTTTGTGAGCTTGTAGATCGACTATTTTCACTAGTTTTGGTACAGAGGAGATATCACATTTCTCTATTGATAAATGCTTTGTGAACCACTGATCTTAGTTTTAGTGAAACAGGGGCTCGGTTCATGGCAGAAGGCAAGAGTCTATGATCTTCAACAGACACCGTCAGGCTGGGATGAAGCCTTAGCTCAATCACTAGTGTGACAGCCTGTGAGTCCGAAGGTTGAGGATTCGATTCCTGTCTATGGCCATGGGTTGAGGTGTCCATGAGTAATGTTCTTTGATTTGATTTGATTTGATTTGATCTTTATTTATCTTGAACAATTTAAAAGTACAGAAAACTCCATACATCATCATCTACATCATCACAATTACAAAACATTTGTTTAAGAAGGGACAGAAAGAAGCAAATGCATATCTAGTCTTGCCCCCTTCTTACCATGACAAATAACCTATTGTAAAACAATATGATTTAATACAAAATGTTATACCATATGAGTACACAATTTACATACAGTACATATAAAAAAAGTCTTGTGCTGTACATCGACACGCAAATAACGCCACAGTAAGATGTGTTTGTTTTGTGAATATCTCATATCTGTGATGACAGAAACACAATGAGAGAGAGACAGAGAGAGAGAGAGAGAGAGAGAGAGAGAGAGAGAGAGAGAGGAGAGAAAGGAGAGAGAGGAGGGAGACAGTGGGGACAAGGAGAGATGAGGGAATGTGGCAGGAGAGTAAGAGAGAGAGAGAGAGAGAGAGAGAGAGAGAGAGAGAGAGAGAGAGAGAGAGAGAGAGAGACAGTAAGGAGCCTTGTAGTGTGCGTGTGTGTGTGTGTGTGTGTGTGTGTGTGTGTGTGTGTGTGTGTGTGTGTGTGTGTGTGTGTGTGTGTGTGTGTGTGTGTGTGTGTGTGTGTGTGTGTGTGTGGAGGCACACACTACATCCTCACAGGTCAACAGCCCCACTGACAGACACCATGCCAGCCTGTAGGGGGCGCTGGTGCAGAGACAAGGATCACCCTCCCCGGGCCGGCTTTCTTCTCATGAACACGGCCAGTTGTGCTCGTATGGATGGATGGATGGATGGATGGATGGATGGATGGATGCCCGGCCAGGGTTAGGGCTCTATACTAGTGTATTTTCAGTTTTCTGTTATTGTGGGGAAAGCTTTCGCTGAAAATAGCAGATCGACAAGCTCACAACGTGCCGCAGAGTGACGTGTTGAGAGCTTATCGATCGGCTATTTTCAGCGAAAGCTTTCCCCACAATAGGGATGCTGTGGTTTAAGTGGTTAACGGTGTTTTGGTAATACTGTGAATCTATATGGGTACAGTATTACAATAAAACATTTTGAATTGAATTGAAAAATTGAAAGTGAGAGAGAGTGAGAGAGAGAAAGAGAAATTGTGTAGGTATATGCTTCAAATAAAAATGTGCTGATGACAGAAACTATTTCATGGTTCTGTTTTCAGAAGAACAGAAGTCCAAGACCATAAAAAGAGAGAGAGACACACAGTAGGAGAGATGGAGAAGGAAGAAGAAAATGACAAAGTGTTTTTCACAGCTTCCACAGCTTCCTGTGTCACTGGGGGTTTGGGTCACATCTAGGCGGGGTGGGGGTGGGGGTGAGGCTGGGGCGGGTAGTTGTTTTGGGGGGACAGTTGTAGACTGTGGACATGAATGGGGACAGGGACCACTACCTCCCGCCTCCTGACCTGCATTCAGACAAACCATAAACAGGAAGTTGCCCCACAGGAAGGGAAGTCATATTTTTTAACAGCTGCACGCTGTATAAGAGGGCATGTTGCATTCGCTGTTGTGCGTCTGCATGTTTTAAGGGGCGAAGTCTAGCTAGCTCGCCGGTACGCCGTCACACGTCCAAACAGCACGCCGCCATGCTGGTGGATCCGTGGCAAGTTCTTCGAATAGAAAACGTTGGTCATTGGCTTTTCCTGTCACGGGCGGAGAAGGAGAAGGCCCCTTTTCCTGCCGCAGATAAAAAGCCTTTGTGTGTCTTGTGTCTTTGTGCTTGGAAGCAGATCAAAGCGGCCATTTCCCCCCCGGCTCGAAGCTTATCATCTGTCGGTTGAACGGCGATTTATGTGGCAGCTCGCATCCTACTGCACTCATCACATCTGCTAGTCCAAGCCATCAATCAGACGAGTAGAACGCACGTGGTGGTGGTTTATACCAGGTGGCTGAGTGACAGTGTCATGGATGCTACAACGTGGTGGCATATTGGGAATGGGATCCAAACTTGAGGAACCGGAATCGATTCCATCACATTTTGAATCATTTCCGAAACCGGTTTATCACACTGTAGTCTGCTATACAATTACAGTACCAGTGGTTCTCAATCGTTTTAATTTCTAGGACCCCTATAACTCTGAGAGTGTACAAATGCAACCAAATGGGTCCATTTGGTTCCATTTGTACACTTTCAGAGTCACAGACTTGTAAGGGACCATTTGGAACCCCCTCAAGTAACCCAGAGGGTCCCTGGACCTCACTTTGAGAACCCCTACAATAATATGTGCAATACTGTATGTACTGTATGATTGAATTTGATTATAACAAATCATAATGGTCAAAATGTTTATATAGGAATCGTTGAAGGGAATGGTTAAGGAATCGGACCGTTAAGAGGGAATCGCTAAGGAACCGGAATCGTTCACATCCTGAAGGATCCCAACCCTAGTTTGTATCAGGTGGTGGATGTGTGACAGTGTCATGGTACAGTACATACATCTGACATCTGACCTCTTCACACTTCTCTTCACCTTTCCTGATCTTTCACTGAAAAGTATCCCCCCCCCCCGTTGTCATGCCTGATTTGCAGTTAGGCCAATTTGCACATGGCACCAGTTCACTTGGCAAATCACCCCCCCCATTGTCCGTGTCAATGCTTAGACAATCCACTGATGTTCCACTGAAGTGCCAATGGCAGGCTCTCCAAAGATTTTGGAATGTCACATGTAGTTTGTATCAGGTGTGTCAGATACGTGAATGAAAGAGGTCGTCTCCAGACAGCAGACATGGAGTTACTGTTCTTCATCTCGCTCATCGTTGCGATACCTCAGAAATGTACTGATAAATAAAAATAAAAGGTTATAACAAAACGAAAAAGAATAAACAATTGACTGTGTCATGGAGGCATAAAACACATACACACACACTTTCTTAATGCACTCACCAACACACATGCTGCTACACAGTCCGCGCACGCACGCACGCACGCGCGCGCACACACACACACACACACACACACACACACACACACACACACACACACACACACACACACACACACACACACACACACACACACACACACACACACACACACACACACACACCTAATCAATGTCCGTGTCTGCTTGGAGGCTGCTGGGACCCAGGGTCCTACAGGAAGTGATTTAATGTCCAAAAATGATGTGCACTCGTTTTTTTTCTATGTTTATCTATTCTTTTTTTTTTGGCCTCGCCTCTTTCCTGTTGTGTTCTGATAGAGGACTTCCTCTCCCCCAGTGGAGGTGGTGGGGGGGGGGGGGGGGTTGGATAATGGTAAGGTGGGGTTAGGAAGAGGCATGGTATGGTATTG
>NC_137607.1:45125301-45135301 GCF_963280865.1 Gymnoscopelus braueri | reverse complement strand
ACGGGGTTAGGAAGTGTCTGGCTGGTGAGGATGTGAGGTGCAGTGATGGCACATTAACGACGGTGCGTTACGCATCGTCCTGCGCCAACAAAAGACACGGTCTGCCCTCAATTCAATGAGGATTGTTTGGGCAGAACAATGGCACTCGGCCCCACTGAGGCATCACAGAGGGTGAGAAAGGTGATTTTTGTCTGCTGCTGGCCTGTGTTTTTGTGTTTTTTGGGGGCGGCTAGTCGGCCCCCAGGGCTCCGCAGGGGGCCGCGGTTCAGAAATATGTCCACCATGGTGGGGACATCCGCTGTTGGCATCCAGGTGATAAAATATATATTTATAAACAGATACTGCCACCCACACAGGGCCTCGTGCCTGTGAGAGGGATGTATTTATTAGTATTTATTTTAATGAATACATTTCTAAATGTTTATACTGCACAAGTGCAATGAAACTACAATGTGCGCTCAGTAAAGCACAAATCTCTGCCAGGAGGCATACTACTACTACTACTACATTACTAATTTACTACTACTACAACTACAACTACTACTACTTCTACATTACTACTTTACTACTACTACTACTACTACTACTACTACATTACTAATTTACTACTACTACAACTACTACTACTTCTACATTACTAATTTACTACTACTACTACTACTACATTACTAATTTACTACTACTACTCTACTACTACTTCTACATTACTAATTTATTACTACTACTACTACTACTACTACTACATTACTAATTTACTACTACAACTACTACTACTACTACATTACTAATTTACTACTACTACAACTACTACTACTTCTACATTACTAATTTACTACTACTACTACTACTACTACATTACTAATTTACTACTACTACTACTACTTCTACTACTTCTACATTACTACTACTACTACTACTACATTACTAATGTTAATACTACTACTACTACTACTTCATTACTACTACTTATACTACTACTACTACTACTACTACTAGTAACTACTACTACAACTACTACTACTACTACTACTACTAATAATAATAATAATAATAATAATAATAATAATAATGATTTAACATTGTAATATTAAACTGCATGTCTCTGTGGAAAACAAAGCAAGCTACAGAGGCAGGCATGTACTGTAATAATCATCATCTCCTACTGTATCCATTTCAAATCGGAAAAATTGTCAAACATAGTCAGACATATAGTGCTGATGTCGGACATGCGGATGATGTGGTCTACATGAGTTTTCCACCAGGAAGTGCTGCGTTAACATAACATTATGTCGGTGAAAATTGTAAATGTGGACGCAACGCAAATTGACACAAATTTGTGACATAATCACAACGTGGCCCTCTGTTAAAATAGAAAATGCACTGGTTGAGTGGAAATGACTCAATAGACATGGTTTTGGTGACATAATTACTTTCTTACATGTTTCCTTACTTTTAGAGAAATGACTCATGATGTCTGACGGAGGGACATAAAATCTCTCTCTTTTTCTGTGTGTGTGTGTGTGTGTGTGTGTGTGTGTGTGTGTGTGTGTGTGTGTGTGTGTGTGTGTGTGTGTGTGTGTGTGTGTGTGTGTGTGTGTGTGTGTGTGCGCGCACACACGCGCGTGCGTGCGTGCGTGCGTGTGTGTGTGTGTGTGTCAGTAGGCACTGCAAGCAACAGAGGTACAGTAGGTATTTACTACAACAAGCAGCTCAGAGGCCTTGTGGTTAGAGTGTCGGCCCTGAGGTGAGTCATACCAAAGACTATCAAAATGGGACCCAATGTCTCCCTGCTTGGCACTCAGCATCAAGGGTTGGATTGGGGGTAAGTCCCTGAGACATACCAGAGTCATGTTCAGGGGGTGTACTTGTACATCAAGCTGCCTCACGCTACAGAAACAGGAGATAGGCTCCTGAGTCCTGCCCTATGGGCCACATGGCTCAACAAGGCTTACTACCAGCATTATCAGTTCATCATTCTATCTGTTTCAAATAGGACAAATGGTAATACATAGTGGACGAACATGAATGCAGAAACTTTAAGATTTAAGGGGGTGGAGTATAATTGTGTTCATGCAGCAACAGCTGCGTATAGCACCTTTCATGACATGAAATGTAGCTCAAAGTGCTTTACAAAGCAAGAATAAAGCACAAGTGCTTTACAGAAAAAGCAAAAATAATTTAACAACAAAGCAAAGAATGTGCGCAAAAGCATAAAACAACATTCAAATGACATTCATTCAAAGCAAAAGAGGCAGTGAATCAGGCAAAACAGTGAAGCCATATGACTAACACAGAGATTTAAAAAATCGACTAAAACCAAGGGTGAAGAAATAGGTATTGAGCGATGTTTTAAAGCTATCCTGTCTTAGGTGAAATGGGAGTTTATTCCAAGCCGTCGGCCCGTAGAAGCCGAATGCTGCTGCACTTTGAGCAGGTCAGCACTAGAAGACCTGAGGAGGCGGTTTGGAGCGTAATCGAGGTAGGAAGATGCTAGACCATTGAGTGCTTCATAAACAGGTGAAATAATTTTGAAATCAATTCTAAAAACAACCGGGAGCCAACGTAGTGATAAGAATAAACCTGACGAATATCAACATAGCATGAAAAGGTTGAATAAACTTTTTTTGGATCATGATATAAGAGTTGTGACTAGCCCTCCTTTATAAAATGAACTTCTGTACTTTACAGTTTGGCTTGGCACCATAGAAAGAGGGATGTGTGTAAAATCTATAAAAACAGCTTTCAGAAATAATATGACATAGAAAGATTAACTGACAAGATTAGTTTACACACACAAGCGCGCACACACACACACACACACACACACACACACACACACACACACACACACACACACACACACACACACACACACACACACACACACACACACACACACACACACACACAAACACACACACACACACACACACACACACAGGGGGAATGCATAATATCGTATCAGAGATAATAAGAATGCAATAAGAATGTATAATGCTACTACCCTCTGTGTAGACTGTCAACATGTTTAATAATTAATATTTATATATTTATCTACTGCACCTCCAATCACACGCAGCCAGCAGCCAGACCCCCAGATGGCCAGTGCCTGAGCACCAAAAGTAACTTTAAATTTTGAGTAAAAAGTTGTAAATAATTTAGATGTTTTCATATTGTTGCTTTCAGTGTAGCGTACAAAACCTTACTGAACCACATTCCTCATTTTCCCCAAAAAATCCTGGAAATGAATTGTGATCAAATGATCACATCTGATTCATCATTAGTCAGTCAAACAGGCAGTCTGGCATGCCGATAAGACTATGTGTGTGATGACATGAGATGGAATAGCTCTTGTTTCCTATACTTAATATTACACACTTACTTTAAGCCGAATATAACTGGTACAGCAAACAGCGAACTAGCTGATCTGCAAGCTCACAACGCTGCGCTGCATCACAACATGTTGTGAGCTTGTACATTTTAAGATCGTCTATTTGGATAAGCGCACAACTAAGGCGATCAGGCATAAACAGAGCCGGGAGGAGGAACATGAATTGAGTACAAAAGACCCCAATGGAAACAAGCCATAGTGCTTCCTTGGGTTTAAAATGCAGACCTTGTATTGAACTGTACTTCCCGGTGCTTGTCTTTGAAATAAAGTATTCCATCAATCAATCAACTGCAACTTGTAATGGTCAGAAATAGATCTATGCTACTATATTAGTAACTGTTGTGTCTTCATGTCAGTAATAATGATTTGTGGTCATTCAATGTCGATCTATCTATATCTACGTATCTATCTAGTATCTACTGTATCTATATATCTATATATCGTCTCTGTTTGGTGGAAACCTAAAATGTCCAAAAGTTTTGCTTTTAAGGATTCAAATTCAAAAATAGCAAAAGCAGCAGATCTACAATCCCAAGAGCTTGTAGATCTGCTACTTTTGATACTTTCGTGTGACGAGGTTTCTGCCCGACAGCAACGATATATACTGTAAGTAGTTTCTGCTATCTGGTTTAGTACGGTACCATGTATGACAGGACACTATAATCACTAATGGTTACACACTACATTAGTGTGGGAACTCACATACTGTACAAGTACACACAACTGAATACGTACACACACATGCATATGATGCACGGTTGACAGGGCACTCAGGACATGCGAGCGTGCATGCGCGCGCGCGTGTGTGTGTGTGTGTGTGTGTGTGTGTGTGTGTGTGTGTGTGTGTGTGTGTGTGTGTGTGTGTGTGTGTGTGTGTGTGTGCTCCAGAGGGCCATTTGCATCCCTTCCAGGCAGCCCATTGGCCTATGCTAATGGATCCATTCATGCAGAGCAGGAGGCCCTGATGATGAGAACCTCTGCTTCTATTGATCAGCTTAAAGCCGTGGCTCTAAGCGCGGCTAATTGATCAATCATGGGGCCGCTCGTTGCAACCGATTAATGGAACATGAGGAAGAGGAGGAGCAGGCCTGCTCCTGTCTCACACACACCTGCTCCCGAGGAAGTGTGTGTGTGTGTGTGTGTGTGTGTGTGTGTGTGTGTGTGTGTGTGTGTGTGTGTGTGTGTGTGTGTGTGTGTGTGTGTGTGTGTGTGTGTGTGTGTGTGTGTGTGTGTGTGTGAGAACTACAACAGCAACAAACCACTACTTTCATAATCAATTCATCTATCTTTTATATATTGTTGCTGTCGGGCAGAAACCTCTTATCTCCATATTTTAACTTTTTGTGTTTTTTCGTAAATTAATGACCTACTTCGTCATGCTACACTACAGCATCACACAGAAGCATTTTGGAGCGAAGCGTTTTGATCTGCTTATAGATCTGCTATCTTTGCATTTTTTTTATTTGAATCCTGAAAAGTAACAGTTTTGGACATATGAGGTTTCCACCTGACAGCCGATTTGTTGTCATTCTATAACTTCTACAAGATATAGACCATAAAACGTTAATATAATTAGGCAATTGAATGTAAATGCTCGCCACAAGTTACCTGACCCAAAAATAAATCCTGACATTTCTTAATATTTATTCAAACCGGCAAAAGCTTGGACTAATGACAAGCTTTCACTTTTGGCTTGTAAATAGCACATGTTTGGGTAATGCTTGTTGTTCTCAGGATCATCCCTGATTCTAGGAGTGTGTGTGTCAAGGTGTGACAGTCATTGGCTGTGGCCTTGACATAGAATGTGGTCAAACCATGTGAGCCATTGTAGGTGGAACAATAGTCCACGAGGGAACTATACGACGGACACGACTTGGACCTGAATCTCCCCAATCTCTCTTTGTTTTCGTGTTTGAGCAACGACCATAACCAGCGTCACTTCCAAAGTAATGTTTGGAACTATGCATGAGCATTACGTGTACATTCTACAAATACTTTTCTAAAATAAACAACTGTACTTCCTGGTCAGCTAACGGCAGAGATGGAAAAAGTACTAAAATGTTTTACTTAAGTAAAAGTATCACTCTATTGTAGAATTAGTCTGTTACAAGTAAAAGTTTGGTATTCAAAATGTACTAAAGTACAAACGTATTGGCATCAAAATATACTTAAAGTACCAAAAGTAAAAGTACTCATTGTACGCAGAAGATCCCATTCCACAAGTTCTCAAATGTATAAAATGTATAAAAATCCTTTAAAAATGGCAGATCTACAAGCTAACAACGCGACGCTTTGTGACGAGTTGTGAGCTTGTAGATCGTCTATTTTCAAATTGCCAAAGTATATATATAGGTCTGAAGTGGTTTTGTAAAAATAATCAAAATCTACAAAGTAATTAGTAACTATAGTTTTCAAATAATTATAGTGGAGTAAAAGTACAATATTTACCTTTGAGATGTAGTGGAATAGAAGTAAAATGATTGGAAATTGGAAGTACTCCAATAAAGTAAAAAACACCTCAAAATTGTACAGTACTTGAGTAAATGTACTATTTTCCACCACTGGCTCACAGACTAACCAGTAGAGAGTTGGGTGTTTGTTACAACTGAGCTCAAGACCGTGACAAAAAGAGGAGATGCAGGCACAATTGAAGGATAAGTAAGTATAACCAAAACAACACATCAGGCATAATGTGGATGACAATCTGTATGCAAGCGGTGTGAGTTGTATGTGCAAACCATACAAGGTGTAAACCAAGGATGCTGACAGAAAACACCCTGGTGGGAACAGAAGAGAGATTGAATGATGGAAGGCAGGGATATTTATAGCCTGGCACACACACACACACACCACACCCATGGTGTGCCACCATTCTCCCTGACCATTCTTCCCTCCAGCACCATCCTGTAGTGCTGCTGGTGCTGGAATACACAAACGCTCACCCCAAAACACGCTCGCCCCGGGTCTAATCCGGCGACCTCGGAGCGGTTACCACTCCTAAACGTAACCTCAGTAAAACTATGCATGAAACCTAACCTTATTCCTAAACGTAACCTCAGTAAAACTATGCCTAAACCTAAACTTATTCCTAAACGTAACCTCAGTAAAACTATACCTAAACCTAAACTTATTCCTAAACGTAACCTCAGTAAAACTATACCTAAACCTAAACTTATTCCTGACCTTATCCTCAGTAAAACTACAAGACTTGTATAGAATACAATAAGAATACAAGAACCGCTGGGGGGCGAGCGGTCTGCGGAAATAATGGGGGCGAGTGTGTTTTGGGACGAGGGTTCCGGTTACCCTGCTGGCCCATATGACTTCAAATCAATATCACCATTATTTCACTTATGTCTCGATTTAGATGAATTAACGATCCATAAAAGAAAAGGAAAAAGTTGTTAAAATAGCAGACCTACAGTACAGTACAAGCTCACAATGTGCCACAATCGGCTATTTTTGCTATTTTTTACACAGCACCATTGTACAACAAATTATAATACAGGGCTTCAGTGGTTAACCTAATCGATTTAGTGTATCATAAATTTGGTAAAAAATTAATGGTGTCAATTCGTTGATATAGCATGAGAAAATGTATATATTTAAAATAACCTGTTGCTTCTCGATTATCCGGTTATCAGTTGGTTAACCGGATAATCGAATCAGGTTAACCAACCGGATAAGCAGCAGTAAGCACAACATGCAGGGTGTGGGGGGTGCTCTGTTTACAAAAGCATCAAAAGTAGCAGATCCACAAGCTCGAAACGCGGCTTGTAGATCTGCTACTTTAGCTGTTTTTGAATTTGAATCCTGAAAAGTAACAATTTTGGACATATGAGGTTTCCACCCGACTGAGACGATATCATATATCTATGGTACTAATGTACCTCTGTCTGTCTCTGAAGTCATTCTGATTGGTGCAGAGAGCCTCAGGTCCCTGGTGGTGTGTGTGTGTGTGTGTGTGTGTGTGTGTGTGTGTGTGTGTGTGTGTGTGTGTGTGTGTGTGTGTGTGTGTGTGCGTGCGTGTGCGTGTGCGTGTGCGTGTGTGTGTGTGTGTGTGTGTGTGTGTGTGTGTGTGTGTGTGTGTGTTGGGGGGGGTTAAAAGGTAGAGTGCAGGAGACAAACCATGGATTTCTACCTTAAGTGCATGTATGGAGCTTGTTAATAACACGTGTGTGTGTGTGTGTGTGTGTGTGTGTGTGTGTGTGTGTGTGTGTGTGTGTGTGTGTGTGTGTGTGTGTGTGTGTGTGTGTGTGTGTGTGTGTGTGTGTGTGGGTGTGTGTGTGTGTGTGTGTGTGTGTGTGTGTGTGTGTGTGTGTGTGTGTGTGTGTGTGTGTGTGTGTGTGTGTGTGTGTGTGTGTGTGTGCGCGCGCGCGCACAACCTCTATGGTGAGGAGAGTCTAAATGACGGAATGAGAAAATGCAGGTGTGTGTGTGTGTGTTTGTCTGTGGAGTTCATATGGAGGCCTGTGTCATGTCTCTATCTGTCTGTGTGTGTGTGTGTACGTCATGTCCATGTGTGTAATGCCACTAAGGATTGTTATATTGTGTGCATCTTGTGTGCATCTCGAGAGTGTGTGTGTGTGTGTGTGTGTGTGTGTGTGTGTGTGTGTGTGTGTGTGTGTGTGTGTGTGTGTGTGTGTGTGTGTGTGTGTGTGTGTGTGTGTGTGGGTGTGTGTGTGTGTGTGTGTGTGTGTGTGTGTGTGTGTGTGTGTGTGTGTGTGTGTGTGTGTTTGTCCCCTCTGCATGGAGGCCTGTTCATGGGATGTGTGGGTGCGCGCATGTGTGCATCTGGATATAATGTGTGTGTACATGTGTGCATGCATGTGTGCGTCTCTGTGTCCCCTGCCAGTCTCTCCTAGCTGACAGACATGACACCCGCCGTCCCCCCCGCCTGACAGGAAGCACCTCTGCAACACAGGCCAAAACAGGAAGCCCCGGCCCTCTCCCCCTCCCCCCTCTCTGAATGATTGACAGGCCAGTTGGCCAGTGGAGGTGCTCTGGCGCGGGGCCCTACCGGGGCCCTCGGGGGCCTCTGCTGGCTCCTGGCTAGCATGCGTGTGAGTGGAGGAGCCCACCTGGTCTGCCGAGGGGCTCCCGATCGCGTGTGAGTGAGTGAGGGGACTCGGGAGGGGTGGGGGGACCGACCGACCGGCTCGCTAAGTGGTCCGACTGTTGGAACATGGTGGTGGACAGGCTGGAGGCAGTGTTGCCATGTCCGCTGATTATTACCCATTAAGGCCTGAGGTTCCGATTCTACAAAATGTCTTATAAATCTTAACAGTTTTCTGAAAAACGTATGTTGCTATAATATATCAGTGTTTCTTTGAGATTTGAGTTACAAATGTTCGCTTAAAAAATATGTATATTCAAAGATTTGAAAAATAATTCACGATTTTTCAAAAATATATCTACAAACTCATAGCTTGGCACTCGTGCGCGGCACTTAGTGTTTCTAAAGGGCTTGCTTACTAAATGTTGTTTAAACCAGTGGTTCTCAAACATTTTCATGTCAAGGACCCCCAAATTGATTTTGTATTTGTCCGCGGAACCCCCATCTGAAAAACCACTGCTACTGACTAATCCATACAAGATTAGTGTTGTTAAAATGTTTCAAAGATTATTCCACATTTTTCAAAAAATAAATAAAAATGTGTTGATAATATCTACAAGCAGTTGATCAGATCTACAAGCTCGTAGATATAGTTTTAAAGTGCTCATGCGGCCTATTAGTCGCTTCTTTTGGGCTTGCTTTCATAGACCTGGTTGCTTATTTCTCTCTCAAAATCTGGCAACACAGGCTGGAGGGGTCAGCTGGGGTGTGAGAGGAGAGGCAGGACACTGTGCAGCAGGGAGTAGGAAGTGTTTTTGTCTTTTTTGTGGCAGACAACAACATGGATGTGTGGCTGTTTATTATTAGGTGACGTCCTATAGGGGTCAAATATGGGGAAAAAGCTAATGAGTTCACTTCACTAAATAAAATGATGTATTTATAAAATCAGCAGTAAAGGCCCTTACACACCGGGGGCGAATTTTTCATGCGAATAATACGCTTTTTTTAAAAAACCTTATAAAGTCAATGCAAGCTTCCATGGAGCGAAAAAAGCGAAAAAGCGAAGCGGAAAAGCGTCTTTTAATTATTCGGAACGAGTCCGAATTTTGCGTATATTCGCATAATCGCCGGTGTGTAATGACCTTTACTGTACTATTGATTGATTGATTGATGTACTTTTATTTAGTAAGACATGAGAATAATAGTACATGGAAGTACAAATTCACAATACAAGGTCTACTAAACTGGAAGACTCATTAAGCACTGAGCTTGTTTAAGATGAGAACCCCATGCACACAAATCATGATGACATAAGAGACGGACAGATATACACACTACTATACAGAATGTCATACAATCAGCTTACAGGTTACTGGTATGAATAGTGAAAAAAATATATACAAAAGATGAAAATGAAAGAGGGGGGGGGGTAGGGGGGGTAGGTTAAGACTTAGACAGGGGCCATTTTCGAATTGCAGCCTCCTCACCACATCGGTGCATAAAGTATGGTAAATAATCTTAGGTTTGATGATCAATTGATTAATAAAGTTGCT
>NC_137607.1:45120301-45122801 GCF_963280865.1 Gymnoscopelus braueri | reverse complement strand
ATGAGACAGGACAGCATTTTATGCATAATTATCCACAACCCAGATATTACCTCAACAAAGATTTGACACTATGTTCAGTCAGTGAGTGTTGTTTTAATATTATTTATACTTTTTTGGTATTGTTTTTATTTTATTGTTACCCCATTTGCTCCCCAATTTAGTCATTATACCAACTCATTCCTCCCCACACTGTGTGTTGTCACTGTTATTGTATCCTACTGACTTGCCAGTGAGGAGCCTCCACTGGGAGGACGGCGTAGAGCCTTCGCCCTACTCCTCCCACCCAACACTCCCTGCACACAGGCAGTAGGATTACATGCAGTGACAGATATCACCCTCCTCCCCGCCCGGCTTCCCTCCCCGAACACGGGCCAATTGTGTTCGCATATAGACGCTCGATAAAGCCGGATGCACCACGGTGGATTTGAAGCCCCAGACTCCGGAAATGGATATTTCTGATCTTCTTTCAATTCTTCTGCTTCTGCTTTTTCTTCTGCTTTTAAAGTAGCCTAAGTACGTTTCTCTCCAACACTGGAACCATTACTCTATGATGACCTCTCAGGTCATCTGGGAAAGGTCTACTTTCTGTCCCTAAAACCAAAAATAAACGCGGGGAAGCAGCATTTAGTTTTTATGCACCACATATCTGGAACAAATTCCCAGAAAACTGCAGATCTGCTGCTCTTATTTCATTTAAAACACATTTAAACATTTATAACCTTTGTGTTTACCGCTGCCTTTGATTGAGTTCATTTTCTTTCTTCTGCACTGAAATCTGTTATTTGTTTTATGGATCCTAGTCATTGTATAATTGTGTTTCCTTTGCTTGATGTTCTGTGTAAAGCTCATTGAATTGCCTTGTTGTTGAAATGCACTACACAAATAAAACTCCCTTGACTTTTCTATGGTACAGCAGGGCCACTCATTCTCTCATATTGAGGTGAATGTAAAGCAGTAAAGAAAATATGATATCCAACAGCAACAGGACACAACAGGCCACAACACAGAATCAGAATCAGAATCAGAATCAGTTTTATTGTCACATCACAGGTTTACAAGGTAAAAGAGTGGGTGAAATTCTTTTTTGTACATCGTTCCCATCGCAACGTTAGTTTCCATAGAAAGAAGAGGGGGGGGGAGAAGAAGAGGGTGGGGGGTAAGTGGGAAGGAGATCAAAACAAGAGAGCAACAGAAGGCCAGACAAGTTATCTACATATTTACAAATTACCTGAGATAATAAAAACTAAAAAAAACTAAACTAAGGTGCCTGAGCATAGCAGCAATGTATTGTATACTGTGCATATTATACTTATACTGTGCATGATAGACAATGGACGTTAAGGTGCTTAGAGGAAAAGGAGCACAATAAAAAAGACCAAAAAAAAGTCAGTGCGTTATACAAGGGATTAAGGTGCAAAAGGTCAGTGCGTGTCCACCTAGAGTGGACTGACCCTAGTATAATCCGCAAGTAGCTCCATGAGAGAGTGCAACAAAAAGTCATTTGTACCTGGTGTAGTCCACAGGTGTGTCCGAGGGGGGGCTAAAGTCCAAGTCATTGTCCCTGGTATAATCCACAGGTGTGTTCAGGAAGAGCCAGAAAAGAAAAGGCTGCTGAACAAGGCCTATGCCTCATCCAGGCTTATTCCCCATTCAGCATTCTGACAGCAGCCGGATTGAAACTACACCAATACCTGGTGGTGGAACTCTTGATACTGCGATAGAGCCCCTTGCCCGGTCGCGGTCGTTGTAGGGGGTTGAACAGTCTGTGACTTGGGTGGTGCTTGTCCTTGATGATGCGCTTGGCTTTGAGCACGCACCGCTTTTTGTACAGTTCCTGGAGCGCTGGGAGCTCGATTCCCATTATCCGCTCTGCCGATCGCACTACTCGTTGTAGGCTGATCTTTTCTCGGGCAGTGCAGTTCCCGTACCAGGCCGTGACACAGCCTGTTAGGATGCCTTCGACAGAACTGTTGTAGTACAGCCTGAGGATGCGACGTCCTACTCCGAGCTTCTTCAGGCGGCGGAGCCAGTACAGTCGCTGCTGAGCCTTTTTCCTCACGTGTGTGGAGTGCGTCTCCCATTTGAGGTCCTCCTCGATGTGTACTCCGAGGAACTTGAACTCGCTGACCCTTTCCACTGCAGCACCGTCGATGAGGATGGGCGCATGGTCTCTCCGCGGCCTCCTGAAGTCCACGATCAGTTCTTTGGTCTTGTCGACGTTAAGAGAGAGGTTGTTCTCCCGGCACCAGCGTGCTAGTGATTTGATCTCCTCTCTGTAGTCAGACTCGTCGTTGTTGACGATTCGGCCTATCACTGTCGTGTCGTCCGCGTACTTTATGATGGTGTTGGAGACATGTGTGGCTATGCAGTCATACGTGTACAGGGAGTAGAGGAGGGGGCTCAGCACGCATCCCTGGGGTGCTCCGGTGTTGAGGGTCAGGGGGTCGGATGTGATGCTGCCCATTCTCACCACCTGATGTCGGTTGGACAAGAAGTCCTG